>NC_089587.1:172232556-172597189 GCF_019320115.1 Miscanthus floridulus | reverse complement strand
CAACAAAGCCAGAAGATAAGCAATGGGTTCATCGTCGGCCCCATCCGAACCCTCCGGCTCTCCGCCTTGCCTGAGGCCTCGCACGAGAGGTCTCGACGCCCTAACGAAATCTCCGCCTCATGTGAGGCCTCTCGCGAAAGGTCTCGGCAAGGAGCCCAATCTCCGTCTCGCCCGAGGCCCCGTGCGTACAGCCTCGAATGAGACAGCAATTCTCCATATCGCTCGAGGCCGACTTGTCAACAACCCGTCGCTCCCGCCTCGACCAGTCTTCCCGATAGCATGTCACATCCTATTAACGCGTCAACCACTCCTACAATCTCAGCTAGATGATGGCTCAACACTATGGAGTGGCCGACGAGACAAGAAGTCGCATCAGCGCCATACCGGCTGAGATGGGGCATGGCGGGGATTACTGGCCACTATATTCTGGCGCTGTGCCCACGATCAGTGCTCGCACTGTGCCCCATAATCCCTGCCCCAAAGACAACATGGCATGGGAAGCCTGGCTCGAGTCATCATCGCCTTCGAACCAATGTACTAGAATGACCGCTCCCTCCGAGCCTTGGCACCCTATGACAGGGCCTCGGCCATCTCGAGATTCACGTCTATCGAGACCCCCACCACGGTTCAGCCTCAAAGCCAACCAAGCCCTGGCCTCACGCGCAGTCCACCCATAGTGACTGCACGCTGACCGCCGTGCCTGCTTCGAGGCAGCCCTAGAGCTCCCATGATGCACAGGATCGGATGTGACCAACACATCGCCCCAGCGCTCCAAGGATGGACCACTCCGACAACCACACCGCCACAGGAACAGGCTACAGGGCTCGGACACGCCACCTCAGTTCGCACAATGCCGTATAGTTAGCACATGTACTACCCTTGTTCACCCTTCAAACTATAAAAGGAAAAGACTTGGGCCATTTCTAGGGGAGAGACAGGCACTCACGAAGAACAACACCCTATAACACGCACACTTCCCTACGACCTGAGAGCAACATCTCAAGCAGCCCACATCACTCCCCGCCGAGACCGGGGGCTAGCTCCCTCCCTCACCTAGCTTGTAACCCCCTACTACAAGCACTTTGGTGCAAGGAATACAAGATCGATCTCTCAGACTGGACGTAGGGCACCAATTGCCTGAACCAGTATAAGCCTTGTGTCTCTTTGCATCACCATCCGGGATTGGGAACACGCAGCACAAATTCACTAGTTGGTTGAGGATCCCCTAGTCCAAAACACCGACACTAGTTGTCTCTTGTCATCCCTTCATGAGCATTATTTTTGTTGCTTATCTTGTTATGTGCTTCAGACATTGTTTGAAACTTATGCTAGACTTGTGTTTGTCTTAGCGTATTGTACTAACTAGGTTTCTGTTGGTGTTTCTAGTTACCAACTAGTAATTTTTTAGTATTATGCGTCTGACTCAGATGGTGTGCTTAGAGGACATGAGGTTTATACTAGTCTGGGAGAAAGTCCCTATGTTCAGTTCATCGTTGCTGCTCGTGTTACTAGCACTGAAAGTTTATAGTAGGGCTTACAAACAAGCGAGAGAGGGACATGTCACAAGTCTCTGATGTGCGTGTACCCCTAAGGTGTGTTGGGGCATGTGTTTTGATGTCTACAACCATGTAGAGTGGTGAACCACCGTCCTCACTCCTAGGGAGTCCTGCTTCCCCTTTTATAGACTAAGGGGAAGAGCAGGTTACATAGAGAGAAGGATTGAGAAGAGCCAAGGAGAGGAAGGCTTCTAGGACTGTCGGGCCTTTCTCCTCCTTTATGCGGGTCCCACCGAGACTATAGATGGTGACAGGGACGGCTCCATGCCAGACGCATGTTCGCCGCTAATGCCATGCCTCGGCATTGTCAGTGGGTCGTGACATCCCATTCCGTCCCGGCAGGCGACGCGGTGAACTAGCATGCTGGTCAGTGGCCATACAGGGAGTAGGCAACATAGTGATCACATGTCCATCACTGTTGGTGATGTGAGTTCCCTAGAGTGACATGTCATGGGCATGGGCCATGTTGAGATGTGCCCGCTCCCTACACGATGCCAAAAATTTGACCTTGGGTTGTATTTTCTGGCCCATAGTGGTTGCACGGTGGTACGAGCTTCTGTTAGGAGCCATGCCTGAGGGGTCAGGCAAGATGGAGCCCCCGACCCAGAGGTCAGGCGAGGCAGAGCCCACCCCCAAAGGTCGGGCGAGACAGAGCCCGTGCACCTAGGGGTCGGGCAAGGCGGGGCCCCGACCTAGAGGTCGGGTGAGGCGAAGCCCGCTCCCAGAGTTCGGGCGAGGTGGGGCCCGCACACCTAGGGGTTGGTTGGAGCTGTAGTCGCGCTCTTGATTGCTCGAATGAATCAATGTTGATGACCATTAGCTCCTCCTCTTTGGGTACCCTAGTATTGGTCCCCGACAGTAGCTCCCGAGCCTATGGAGGAGTAGAATACTCCTTCGGAGGCTTTTCCAAATAGGAGGACTCTGAGGGCCTTGGCCTTCTTTTGTTGCCCACAACATGTCCTGGGGACGGCGATTCCCTTTCATCGAGATTGGACCCCTCAGGGGTATAGCCATGAGATTTGGTGGGTCAGAAAAGGTCTTTCCTAATTCCAACCCCTATGGGGGTCTATCGTGCTGCGACCATGCGTTTAGTCTCCTTATGAGTCCAACTTTCCTCGAGCCCCTGCCCATAGCAGGGGTCCGGTCGAGGGTCAGCTCATCTTTGTGATCATCTTTGTGATCGTCTTCCATCAAGTTTTTTCCTATAAAAATGGAGGGGCTGAGCTGTGCCATGATTTTCCTCTATGGATGAATCATGGTGCTCGGTGAGCTATTAACGGGCTAGTCAGAGTGGGGCCCCAACATCCTACTCACGGTGGTCCGACTTGGGTCAGCTGGTGACCGACTCCAGATTCTCAGTGGTCAATCCATATAGTTCTTGAGTCTGTTCGACCGATCCCGATGGCTCTCTGCCTTTCTTTGAGGAAAAACCATGGATCATATCTGGCTAAGACTTGAACATGGGCCGGGATGCCTACGGCACTCATGTGCTCGGGTACTAGCCTCTAGCGGGCCCATCCCTATCCACCCCTCACTCTAAAAGGTGCCTAGAGCGGTTGTTGAACCTATCAGTGGGCCAACCTTCAAACTCCTAGGCCTAGATGGGCCATAGGAGCGTTTTTAGCTCCATGTCCCTCTTACCTATGATGGGTCGTGGCCCATTCGGGGAGGCAAAATGTCTAGCGCGTTTTCTGAGGGGACGACCATAGGTTGTGTGCTCATGCCCCACGATGAGACATGGTGACAGATCATGGTAGGCGTGGAGATCTAGGTGGATGGTTGGTTTTGTAATAAGCAGAAAAGTTCCCTCCCTTTTGTTTCATTTGAACAAGTCAAATCTTTTGTTTCGGTTTGAACAAATTTGTTCTTTCTCCCCTTTTTATGTGTAAAAAGGGGTAAAACACTCTAACCCTTCCTGTTGTTAAGATTGTAGAGCTCAAGGTGTGGGCAAAAAACTTTGATCACACTGGTAAGCAAGAGTGCCGTAGCCATTGGGGCATAGGTTTCTTGCAGTCCAACCAGTCTTACTCAATCGTTTGTTTCCGCCAACCTTGCCTCTAGGTTTTTAACATGAGAAAGGGGTCAGGCATGGTGACTATTTAGGAAAGGGTATATATATACCCTTATCAGCCCTCGAGTGAGATCCGACCCTTTGCTGTTGCCGGGGTCAGGTTTCACTAAAGATCGAGAAGAAAGCGTTTTTTGTTTTAGAAATGCTATTCTTAGTTTTCATTCGTGCCCCCTCCCTAGGATCCAAGCCATCATTGTACGACCACACATTCGGTCTTCTTGCAAGTTCAACTTTCCCCCATCCGTGGTTTCCGCAACCGGAGGGGTTAAGCTAACATCACTTGCCTCGATGGCTCGAGTGTCGCGCCCAGTGAGCTTGCTAACGGGCATGTCCGAGTGGAATTCAGATCTGTCATTCATGACAGGGTCGGCATATCCCTCATGTGGCATTTCACTACTCCTAAACCCACCTTCTGGCAGATGCCCAAGTCATTCCAGAGACCAACTCAGGTGGCCCGCTGGCCTCCCCTCGATGGAGATTCTATGGGTATGGCTCGAGGTTCGGATCAAACGAGAAGGTTGAGTTGACCCTATCCCTTCTAAGCAGGTCATGCAAGGGCCACTGGGCTCATCTACGTTTTCTCCCCTAGCTCTGTTCGATGCGAGGCGGCCTTGAGCCCTTCATGGGCCACCCTTCGAACCTCGATCGATCGCCATTTATATCGATTGAGATGACTACCGCTTCATGACGCAACACAAAGCACTGTGATGCAATAATTGCATATGTGATGCTTGGATATATGAGAATGGATTAATGAATGATCATGCACTAGAAAAGTAAAGTGGGGGTTGGTAAAGTTATCTTGATGTCTCGAGCAATGGGTTCGGGGAGCTCTTATCGGATATGTCCGAGTGGAATTTGGGTCCATCATTTGTGACGGAGTCGGCATAACCCACATGGAGCATCCTACTGCTCCTTACTCATCTCTAGACAGTGGGCCTAGCCATTCGATCGACTTGGGTGACCCGCTAGCACCAGACTTACCTTGATGGCTCGAGTGATGGGTTCAGGGAGCTCTTATCGGATATGTCTGAGTGGAATCATAGTTTGTCATTCATGATGGAGTCGGCATAACCCACATAGGGCATCCTACTACTCCTTACCCATCTCTTGGCAGTGGGCCTAGCCGTCCGATCGACTTGGGTGACCCACTGGCACCGGACTTACCTGTGGAGATAGAGGATGAGATCATCCTACCCAAGAAATTAGTTAGGCAGATAAGACAGGTGGTGAACTTGTAATAAATGGATAAGCTCTTAAATTTCGTTATGGCCAAACAAATTTTTAGCCCTTCTCCCCTTTTTGTATAAAAAGGTTAATGCGTTTCGACCCTTTCCTTCGTTAAGGCTATAAATCTCGGGGTGCGGTTGAACAAACTCTTATCATGCTGGTGAGCAAAAATGCCGTAGTCGCTAGGGCGTAGGTTTGTTGCAGTCTGACCAGTTTTACTCAGCGTTTATTTTTGCAACCCTTGATTCTAGGTCTAAACGTGAGAGAGGGTCGGGCACATAGAATGTTTGCTAGGTGGATATACTCTTAAACGCGTACCAACTCTTTCCGTAGTTAAGGCTAAAAAGCCTGGGGTGCTGAAAAAACTCTGATCACACAGGTGAGCAAAAATGCCATAGCTGCTAGGGTGTAGGTTTCTTGTAGTCTAACCAGTTTTACTCAGCATTTGTTTCTGCAACCCTTGCTTCTAGATCTTAACATGAGAAAGAGTCAGGCATAGAGAATGTCTACCGAATAGATATGCTCTTATCAGCCCTCGAGTAAGGCCCAACCCCCGACCGTTGCTGGGGTCGGGTCTCACTAAAGATCAAGGAGTTGATATCAAAACTGATAAGAGAAAGCGTGTGTGAATTAAGGATAAAAGCGACATAGCTGTTCGATGTTCTAGGCATTGATGAAGACTTCTCCGTCGATGGTCTTGAGCTTGTAGGTGCCTGGTCGGAGCACCTCCACAATGACGTATGGCCCTCCCACGGTGGAGAGAGCTTGTGGCAGTTCTTGTTGCTCTAGACGAGGTGGAGCACTAGGTCCGGTTGTCCGGTTCACACGACCTGCGGGTCCGGTCATCCCAAAATTTGCCCAGTGAAGGGGTAATGGCTATTTTAGCCCATAGGGCTATAAATAGAAGTGTTGGTCGGCCTTTGGCCGAGAGCTGGGCACCCTTGAGCCTTGGTGGCTTGTGTAGGTGTGCTTGGGAGCCCTCCAACTCACTTGAGCTTGATAGTGTTCATTTGATTGAGTGAGTGAGTGATTCTAGTGCGATTGCATCGTGAGATTGCATCGAGTGGCACTAGGTGATCGAGTTGCAAGGCGGTGGTGCTTGTTACGCACAGAGGTTGCCACCTCCTAGATGGCTTGGTCGTGGTCTCTGTTGAAGTACGCAAAGAAGATTGTGCGGTGCTCCAAAGAAGTGATTGTGAGGGGGATTGTGCTCACCTCATGAGAGCTGCAGAGAGCAACTCTAGTAGAGCGAGATGCGAAGGGCGACAAGTGGTTCGACCGGGTCAAGTGCTAGAGCTTGTGGTAAGCACTCCACATGGGAGAGTGTGACTTGTGGGTCACCACTAGCAAGAGGACCGACGGTAACCTAGGAGCTTGTCTCAATGGGGACTAGCGTGTTGGCAAGCACATGAACCTCGGGATAAAAATCATCATGTCATCCTTGTATTCCTGTTGGTTTGCATCCTCATTACACAAGCTTGTATTTACTTTATTTACAGTGTGCTTTTATAGTTGCTCTTGTAATTAGTTAGCTTGTGTACCTTGCTAGTTACCTTCTTGCTTGTGTAGCATAGAAGTAGCTCCCTTGCGTGACTAATTCAGTTTGAGTAACCTTGTTAGTCACATTGCTTAGTTTGTGTAGCTAAGAAATTTGCGCTTATCCTCATTACACATGCTTATATTTACTTCATTTACATTGAGATTGTGTAGTTGCTCTTGTAATTAGTTAGCTTGTGTAGCTTGCTAGTTACCTTCTTTCTTGTGTAGCATAGAAGTAGCTCCCTTGTGTGACTAATTCGGTTTGAGTAACCTTGTTAGTCACATTGCTTAGTTTGTGTTACTAAGAAATTTGCACTCTATAATTTGGCTTGCGTAGCCTTGTTATTGAGCATTGCTAGTGAGCTTAGGTGGCTTTATGCTTTTGCTTACTAGCATGTGTAGGAGCTCGCTCGTTGCTTGAAGTACTAGTGGCATTGGTTTGTGTGACCTTGCTTCTAGAATTGGTTAGGTGAGCTCTAGCTAGCCTAGCACCTTTGTTGCCTAATAAGGATCTTTATAAGGTGCTTGTGAACTTTGATAGAGGGGTGTAGTTTTGGCTAGACCAATTGTTTTAATTCCATATTTATTTCGGTTAGCCAGCACGATTAAATTTAGAAAGGACTATTCACCCCCCTCTAGTCTACCATCTCGACCCTACACGTGGTATTGGAGCTAGGTATCTCATTTGTGGTCTTCATCGACCTGAGAGGATGACGACTTATGGGCTCGATGTTGAGTGTCCACACATTTTTTATGGCACACACTTTACATGATGAAAAAATTGGATGATATACAATTTTAAGTTTATTTACCCTCAAATGTGGTGGATGGTAGATGTAGGCTTTTCTCACATGTTGGATGAAAATAATCTAACTCAAGCACAAGAGAAATTCCTAGATCTTGACACCCAAGCTATTGACATCATGTATAGATCTTTGGATGATAGCATATTTGGTGAAGACCGCCCATGAGATTTGGATTTATCTCAATGAGAAGTATGGGACGGTCTCCAATGATGATGATGATGAGCCCAAGAAGGAGGCACATGAGGATGTTGAGCATAGCCACAATTTGGTAATTGTGGAAGATTGCTCCACCTCATGGTCAAGTGATGATGATGATGCTACCACAAAATCACTTGACAAGGTTGATGGTGATGCCTCAAGTGAAGCACATGATGACCTACCCCATGCACACTTGATGGTGATGATGGTTCATGCTTGAGCCATCATTGTGATGCTACTACAAGCCCATCCACTACACCACATTGCTTCATATCACAAGGTGACACCAAGGTATCAAATGCTAATGTGGTTGATCATGTTGATTCATATGATGAGCTTGTTAGTAGACTTGCTGGCATGACCATGTCTTTAGAAAAATGAGAAAGCTAAAACATTTAAATTGGAAAATGAAAACTTATTTCTAAAGAACTCTTGTGAAGAACATAAGAAATTACTTGATGTTCTTAAATCTTTACATTATGAGCTAAAATTGAATCATGAGACACTACTTGCATCTCATGAAGAATTATTAAAACAACATGCTTCTCTCATTAAAGTGTTTACAAAGAAACTTAAAAATAATGAGAGCTCATCACATGGATTAAATGATAAATTGCAAAATGTTGCTAACCCTTGTGATGTAGGCAAGAAGCATATATCCACCTCATGTGATGATTTATTAGATATGCCATGCTCTTTACATATAGATGCTTGTTCTACTTCTATGTCTTGTGAAACTAACCTTTTGAAGGAGAACAATGAGCTCAAAAATGAAGTGAAGAATTTGAGTAACAAGTTAGCGAGGTGCTACAACTCAAAAGTCACCTTTGAGCACATGTTGAAGACTCAAAGAAACTATGGTGACAAGTGTGTCCTTGGCTTCAAGAAGAAGATGACAAAGGGTGAAAGAAAGAGAGAAAGAAAGATAAAGAAACTACAACAAAGAAAGCTCTCTCATACCATGTGCTACCGGTGTCATGAAGTGGGACACCTTACAAATGGTTGCCCTAACATTGAGAAGCTCAAGAAGATAAAAGAAGAAGAGAGGCTCAAGCATGTGAAGTGCTTCAAGTGCCGCACTTGGGGTTATCTTACCTCAATGTGCCCAACCAAGCAATTGGTGAAGCAACTAGAAGAGCCTCAACCAAAGCCACAAGTTGAGCAATAGAAGACACCCCAAAAGCAAGTCAAGATCTATCATGAAGATGGTGGTGACTTGATGATGAAGAAGAAGAGAACAAGAAGGGGTGGAAAGGCAAGGCATCCAATGCAAACTCAAGATGCCAAGATGATGAGCAAGACACGAGATGAGAAGAAAGTCTATGCTCACATCAAGTGCTTCAAATGTGGAAATATAGGACACTTTGCCTCTAAGTGTCCTACCAAGCTTGAGAAGAAGTCTCAAGCAATCCATGAGAGGCAAGGCAATGACAAGCACAACATGAGCAAGGAAGAAAAGGCTCAAGCAAAGAGAAAGTGCTACTCATGCCGGGAAAGGGGACACATGGCTAATTCATGTCTCCTAGGTAACATCTCTAAGCCTATTTCAATTATTGATAATAATATGCTTAGAAAGGATGACAATGATACCTCATTGGTTGCAATTGCAAAACATCCTGCTACTCATACTAAGGCTATGCCTAAGTATGTTGCTCCTAACTTGAGAGGACCCAAACTTGTTTGGGTACCATCAAAAAGTGGATGATTGTTTGTAGGTACCATCGGCATTGGAGGCTTGATTCAATTGATTTCACATTAATCATCATATGTTGAGCCAAGTATTGAAGCTTAATGCAATCCTATCCCAATGCCAAGCTAAGAATTAGTGAAGTCCAAAAGTGCTACAACATACAAGTGTTATATTCAAGTTGTGGATGATTTATTGGATATATATATTTGATGGCTTACAAGAATTTGAGTTGAAGCTTGCAAATTGATTGTTCATGAGCTAACCGAGGTATATCTCTTGTTGATCATTTCATTTGGGTGCATATGAGTTGATTGAATTGGATAAATATGCAATGTTGCTTGCTATGAGATGTTTGAATGGATAAATAGCTTAGTAATCAAGTTTGGATTGATTTGTGTTGGATAAGTTCATAAGATGATATTTAGTAAGTGGATTGAATGGATTTATGTCTTGTGAAAGTATTCAAACAAGTTGATTTCAAGTTTGATTCACATTTAATGAAGTATAGCTCAAGTGATTGAAATCGGTCCTATATTGAAAATCTGAGTGAGCTGTGATCTTAGCCATGTTTGAGTGATCAAAACTTATTGGATTGGCATACATGCTCTAGACTTATGTTATAAGATGCTATACAAATTTCATGAGAATTGGATAAGATATGCTTCGGTTTTAGAGTGGATCTTGTTAGCTATAGTGCAACAGTTTACAACATGTAGTAGTGGTCAAAGAATTAAAATCTGGTAGCAATATAGAAGTCAAATGAAGCTCAAATTTTTATAGATGCTTGATAACTTAGTTAAGCACATCTCCACCAAATTTTGTGGTATTTGGATCTATACTTTGGAAGACATGCATTTTTATTTGAAGAGTACAGAATCTGCCAGAAAAGTGATAATTATTAGATTTATTTGGAGTCACTTTGATTGAAAGGTCCTCAAGTTGGAAATATGTTTATAAGTGTTTGAGGTACCTAAATTTGGTTTTGAGATTATCTAGAAGTATAACAAGCAAAGAGTATAAGGCCATTTGATTATGGAGTGTACTTTGCACATATTTGATACTCAAATTAGAAAATCAACATCAAACTCAAGATGAAGATGAAGTTTAAGTTCTAGTGACTATTGGAAATCATTTGGTAGAAAGAAAATGACTTAAACAAGTAGAAAGAAAAGGACTTAAAGAAGGAATCAAGGTTACTCATTAAGTTAAGTTCATCACTTGGATCAATCAATCAAGTCATTTCAAGTGAGTATCAAGGATGGTTCTTTGGAGAAAGGTCACTTCTCCCTAGTATAGGGGCTTGCCGCCTATGTGTAGGTAAACCAAGTGTGGTACTTGGAAGGATAACATAAAAGTGGTGATCTGAGGGATATTTGAGATGCTTAGTTGAAGCAATCAAAAGGATTGATCAAGAAAAGCAAGCAACACCCAAAAGAGAGCTAGTCATGATATTTCAAGTGATATTCTCACATTGATGCTCTCATGCAAGCAAAGATGAAATGAATAAGTAAGCCAACTATAACAAGAAAGTGCACTTGATCATTAGTGGTTCTCATTTCATATGGGTGAAGAATGGACTCTATCTATGATGATTGGTATTCACCAAGCTATAAATTAGACTTCACATTGCTATTGCGGAGCTTAATTGGAAACTATTGACTATCCTCTACTCCAAGATAGTAAAGGTATCATTATAATGTGCATGATCATTTCATCCCTTACTAGTATGCGGTTAGTGCATATAGTTCATACTTCGTAGGATCATACATAACAAATGAAAGTTTTAAATTCATAGCCTACCACTATTGCTTGAATGATTAATTGATCTAGTGCTTAGTATATGAATTTGTTTGAGCTAGTAAACCTAAGTACTTGATTTAATTTGGATTGCTAATAAGTGACAAGTGCAACATTAGCAAGATAACCCTTGCAAGAGGTGTAAATAAGCTTGTCATTGATTCAAACCAGACTTGGAAGCTTAGACAAATCAATTTAGTCAAGTCAAAATTAGAAGCTCATGACAATGATAAGAGTACAAGCACAAGACAACAATGCAAATAGATATCTAGTTTGAATTGTTTCAAGTGGCATCTAGACTCAAGTATTCCATCAAGAATTCACAAGTGGTGTCTAGATCAACTTGCAAGTAATATCCTACACATGGTAGTCATGAGCAAATGTTAAAGAAATAGTTTTTATTGACAAATCAATCATATGTGTGGTATCACATCTCTACACATGATAATCAACCATACAAGAAGGTGGTTCTATAAGTGATCATCAACTTTAAGAGATCATCAAATAAAGAATTCATCCCTCACTACAAAGAGCTCAAGGTCAAAGATTCTTTGTGTGGTATCTCAAGAAGCTATACATGTGGTGTTTTAATAATCAAGTGATGTCCATAAAAAATTAAAGATACAAGCCTCAACCATCTACCCAAAAGCAAGCCTTTGCATCAATGAGAAGCATACCTTTTATGGAAATTGATGCCAAAGGGAGAGATTATACAAAGATATGAAAGCTTTGGGAAAGATTGAGATAAAGAAGTAGAGGTTGGACATGGACATAAACAAAGAGAGGGAGAAACATTGAAGGATGTGAAAGGATCAAAATTCTTGGACAAGAGAAGCACACAAGTAGGGGAGCAAGCTCATGAACTTTGATTGATTGCATTTGATATATGCATATTCATGTGCTTGCTTGCATTGCATAAGCTTTTAAAATTCAATATGCGTGCTTGTGTGGTGTATGCTAGTTGTAGAATTTGATTGATAAAATGAAAACTAGAATGCATAAGATGATAGCTAGACACTTGGTATGCTTTTCAAGTAATGCTAGTACCTTGCTTTTAATGTTGATCTCATGAGGTATCTAGTGCTTTTATTTCCATGTGATATCTAGCTAACCATGGTGCTAAGGATCAACTTAAAAGTGCAACTCTGATTGGTATCATGCTTAAAGGTTTACTCTATACACCTTAGCATCATTTGGTAGTAATTACTCTTCCACCATTCCAATCTATGCATATGTGCGAGCTTCAAACCAAATACTCTAGCACGTATGGAGGGGGAGCTAATACTACCAATTCAGGTTTGTGGTACTTGTCCAAAATCATTTACACATGGTAAAATTACTTGGGCAAGCAACATGAATCCAAAAGAGCTTAATTTTCATATCTTTGTAGAGTTGTCATCAATTACCAAAAAGGGAGAGATTGAAAGGTCCTTGTTTGGTTTTGGTAATTGAGTGATAACCTAGGTGGACTAATATGTGTTTATATGAGATACACAGGTGATTAGTCCACAAGTATATGTGTGTGAGCAACATATGCCATGATGGTGAAGATGGCTTGGATATGTTGCAAGGCTCACACATGTGATGAAGGAGCTCATTGCATATGAGACATGACATTGAGTCATGTGACTAAGGTGGAGAAGATCAAGACAAGACTTGGCTTGATGGATAGGTTGCAAGCGTGAAGGGCAAGTTGGAGGTTTTAGAGTGATGGACCATTTGGCGGTGAAGCTTGAGCAAGACTTGGCGCCGATGGACGAAAACAATGGTAAAAAGCAAGTGATGTCAAGATCAATGAACCAATATGGTCACATGATGATATGAAGTGGATCATATCATTTAGTGATTGGTCGGTGCATGTGTTGCATCAACAATGGAGGAGTTGGATTGGAATATGCAAGGTAAAGGTATAACCTAGGGCATTTCATTTCACTGGTCATAGGTTGTGTAGAGAAGTGCTTGACTAGGTTTAGGATAGATGATCATACTATCAAGAGGGGCAAAACTTATTTGCATATTGGTCATCCAGTGCCACTCGAGTGATCTAACTTTGCATCATTGCTAGGATCGAGTGGCGTGGCAAGTTGAGTGGTTAACTCCTTAAAAAATGTTTGTGAAAAGCTAACACATGTGCACAAGGTGTTGTACACTTGGTGGTGTTGGTACATTTTCAAAGGAGAAGAAGTTGGTGAAGAAAAGGAGTTGAATGCACTGGTCATGAGGTCACCGGATGTGTCCGACATGAATATCAGATGCATCCGATATCTGACTCAGGTGGTAGTGTTCCCGACATGATCAGACGCATCTAGTATTCTAGCTAGGCGTGAGCAGAGTTGCCAAGGGGACCGGACTTTGGCTCATAGCAGTGATCGGATGCTGAGCAATCACTGTTTAGTGTCTATGGGGGTATTAACCCCTATACCCTTACAGCTAGGCTTGGGCCGGCCCGGATCAGTGGGTCTGGTCCACCAAAAGACGACACATGGCCCGACCAACCTGATCGGAGTCCGCGCAAGGAGTCAAGGCAGATTTGGCGATCGAGCAAGATCCTGGTCGGTTAGAATAGGAATCCTTATCCAGCCACATATGACAATTGTAACTGGCTAGGATTAGTTTTCAGATCTGTAACCCTACCCTCCGGACTATATAAGATGGGCAGGGGACCCCTCTAAAAAACATCTCTTATTGACATATAGAAATACAAATCAAACACAGAACGTAGGTATTACGCCTTCTTGGCGGCCGAACCTGGATAAAACCTCGTGTCTGTCTTGCGTCACCATCTTGTTTGTGGCTTGCGCATCTATCTACCAACAATCTACTACCTTGGGCATACCCCTAGGTAGACTGCCGACCATATTTCATCGATAGTGGCACGCCAGGTAGGGGGTGTGCGTATTGCTCTCCAAGCAAACAAGATGGTCATCATCTCCAGCTCCATGGCTACGCCGAACGGCCTCATGTTCACTGTTGGCCAGATCACCTGGACCACCGGCTCCAACGACTTCATCGCCATGACCCTGGAGGAGGCGTGGATTCAGTTTGTGCCGACCACTGCTTCACCTGCATCGGCTACGGCTCCGACCACGGCAGATACGGCTCCGACCACGGTGGATACAGCTCCGACCACGACGGATACGGCTCCGACCATGATGGATCTGGCTCTGACCATGGTACATCTAGCTCCGACCATGCCTGCATCATCTTCAGCCACACCAACAACCCGTCATCCGCTTCCCCGCTACAAAGGGAAGCAGGTCGACAACACCGACCTGCTTGACTCCATCGATCGGGTCGGCACCAAACTCGCTAAAACCCTAGCTCTGGTAAGTGCAATTCAAAGTCAACCTAATGGGCAGGTAACCACTCCCCACAATAGATCTACCCAACTAGCTCGAGCCAGTCGCCCTGCATGACTTGGTACAGATCTCGTGGTCATATCTACTCCTGAAGGGCACTCCGCTCATCGCTAGCCAGCCTTTGCGATGGGTCTCTGGCTCTCCAAGTATGAAGCCTCGACGGAGAACCACCAGGTCCAGCCCTACAGCCTGTGAAACGCTGCCTCTAGCTACATGTATGACCTACAACGCCCCCATGCAACTTCGTCAACATGATCCAGATTGAAGATTATCAAGAAGGATCTGTCCACACAGTCCAAGAGGGCAACTCCAGCTCCTCATCTGGCATCGCATCTAATGCATCTGTCCACACCAAGCTTCAGCATCATGAAGATGAAGGCATCAAATATGATCTGGATATCCCAGACCACGCCCCGGGTTTCTCACAATTCCCGTCTTTCCCGCCAAGACAAGGGGATTTGATCCATGTTGTCAGCAATGACAAACCACCAGCAGTTGGTGAAATAGAACAAGAAAGGACTGCATGTGAAGCACGCAATATTGACCAGTTTAATCACCGACAAATCGAAGCCGAAGCAGACTAGGAGGCACGATGCATAAGGGTCCAGCCATGTGACCTCAACGATGCTTTCGATAGGGTGGGGGACAAATAGGTCTTCAGGACTCCAAGCGCCAATGTAGCCGTCACCATGGCGACAATGCAACGGCTACCCAACACCCTGGAAACCCAAGCAGTTCATGATGAAATACAAGTCTATCTGACGGCTGCTATGGCCTAGACCGCAGAGATTGTAAATCAAGCCCGGGTCCCATCCGTCTCAGTCGAGTCAAGCCACAGCCGCTAGCACCCAATTCGCTCACAGCCACTCAACCAACGTGGCTCATGCAACAATGACCCATCAGACAACCATCAAGGCAGAAACGGTGGCCATGATGGTGGCCAGGATGACAACCGCTGTTGGGACGACAACCACCGTGACGTCCGGGATGATAACCGCCGAGACAACCGCGATAACCACGGTCACAGGGCTAATCCAGATGGCAATCGAGATCGCCACGATGGCAATAACGATCTCCACCATTACCTCGGTGGACGCGATCTGCGCACTCGCATCAACCAGAGAGCCGATGATCGAGCATCCCACGAAAGTTATTGCCGTATAGAATATGACACTACCCACGGCTCGCCGGGTTTGAGGCAGTTTACTCCACACCTTCGCCAAGTCATATGGTCCAAGAATTTCAAGCTCGAGAAACTTTAGAAGTATGACGGTAAGGAAAACCCTAAATTATGGGTCATGCTCTACGAAACTGCGTGCAGATCAGCCATGGATGACGAGCACGTCATGTCTAACTATTTCCGAGTCGCTGTTGGCCATGTAGGTCACCAATGGCTGGTCAGCTTGCTGGCGAACTACTTTGACTCTTGGCAGGAGCTCAAGCAAGCCTTCATCGACAACTTCATTGCTACTTGTGAACAACCAGGCAACAAATACGATCTGCAATGGATTCAAGATCGAAAAGATGAGCCACTGCGCGAGTACGTCCGGCGTTTCTCGGAGATGTGCATCAAGGTCCCATCAATCTTTGACAATGAGGCAATCGAGGCTTTCATCACTAGCCTTCGCTTCCACGACGCCCTAAGGGACAAGCTCCTCCACAAGAGACCTAAATCGGTCACAGCGCTCCTAGCCACCGCTAAGAAATATGCGGACGCCGACGATGCTAAAAAGATAATTATTGAAGAAGCAGCAGGGGTTCCATGCTCCAACCACCCCCCACACCGTGATGACTACCATGGCAACCGTGGTCGGAACGACAATTTTTACCGCCGCAACCAGCGCAACGACTCCCGCGACCACCATGACCAATGTAATCAGTAGCGTAACCGTCGTGACGATTATAGGAGCAAGCGTGCTCGGGAAGACGATGGCGAGGTCAACACCATTAAAAAGGGTGGTGGACATTGTAACTACGAAGATGACTATGCCAAAGCATTGAAAGGGCCTTGCCAGCTCCATCCTAAGTCAAACCATACCATGGAGAATTGCCGCGTTCTCAAGTCTATCTACACACATCAACAGGCTCCGGATACATCCGACAAGCCTAACAACACAGGGGAACAGCACAACGAGGATAACGATGACGACGATGCAGACCCTCGTCACAAGTACGTCAAGCCAACCGATTGTGTGCACACCATCATCGGAGGCAAAGTGTCCATCGAGACCAAACGAGAACGCAAGCTGCTTGCCCGCGCTTGCTTGAACATGGCCAACACCAACAACCTCCTCTTCAATCTGCGGCTCCCTCCGTGGTCTCACTATGAAATCTCCTTCAGCAGAAAGGACCAATGGGCCGCAATACCTAAGCCAGGATGTTTTCCCCTAGTCCTCGATCCTTGTATCAACAAGGTTCAGTTCGATAGAGTACTGATCGACGGCGGTAGCTCCATCGATATATTGTTCAAGAATAGTCTGCCCGCCCTAAAGATAGCTCAGGCGGACCTCAAGCCATATGAGGCACAGTTCTGGGGTGTTCTCCCCGAATAGAGCTCTACACCTCTCGGGCAGATCACGCTACCTGTGCAGTTTGGGACCTTAGACCACATCCGCACCGACTACGTCAACTTCGTGGTCGCTGACTTCGACGGCACCTACCATGCTATTCTTGGTCGACCATCGCTCACCAAGTTCATGGCCATACCTCATTACAGGTATCTGGTGCTCAAGATGCCTACCGAGAAAGGAGTTCTAACCCTCCGAGGCAATGTATACGCAGCTTATACCTGCGAAGACGACAGTTTCAAAATAGCAGAGGCTCACGACCTCTCTATTCGCATGGCCGAGACCATGCTTGATGCCAAGAAGACCTCGATTGACCACCTAGAGATCCCAGAGCTTGAGGCTCCACGCAAGAACATCAAGTCCAAGGAGCACAAGGTGATCTAGCTGGTCGATGGTGATCCCAGCAAAATGGCCCTTATCGGGGCCAACCTGGATCCCAAATAGGAAGACACGCTCGTCAGGTTCTTGAGGAGCAACGTGGATGTGTTCGCATGCAAACCTGCTGACATGCCCGATGTACCTCAGAACTTGATCGAGCACTCCTTGAATGTCAACGGCAAGGCCAAACCTATCAAGCAGAAGCTACGACGGTTTGCTCATGACAAAAAGGAGGTGATTAGGGTAGAAGTTACATGGCTTTTGGCAACCTGATTTATCAAAGAAGTGTATCACCTGGAGTGGTTAGCCAACCTAGTTCTTGTATGCAAAAAGAATAATGAATGGAGAATGTGCGTTGATTACACTGATCTCAACAAACACTACCCTAAGGACCCCTTCGGCTTACCTCACATAGACGAGGTCATAGATTCAACTGCCGGTTGCAAGCTGCTTTCCTTTCTCGATTGCTACTCTGGTTATCACCAGATCGCTCTCAAAAAGGATGACCAGATCAAGACATCTTTTATCACGCCCTTCGACGCCTACTGCTACACAACCATGTCGTTCGGGCTCAAGAACGCCGAGCTACCTACCAACACGCTATACAAGCTTGCCTCAAGGAGGAAATCTTGATGAAGTGTATAACCCAGGAGGATGGCAAACATCTCCTGGACCAAATCCACTCTAGCTCCTATAGCAACTACGCGGCCTCAAGAACGCTGGTCAGTAAGGCTTTTCGAGCAGGGTTCTATTGGCCGTCAGTAGTAGCCGACGCAGAGAAGCTAGTCCGCCACTGTGAGGGTTGTCAGTTCTTTGCCAAGAGAATCCACATACCAGCACATGAGATCCAGACAATACCAGCCTCTTGGCCCTTCGCATGTTGGGGACTAGATATGATCGGGCCCTTCAAACCGGCTCCAGGGAAATTTACATGCGTCTTTGTGTTGATTGACAAATTTTCTAAGTGGATAGAATACATGCCTTTGGTACAGGCATCCTCAGAAAAGGTTATCACGTTCCTCGACCAGGCCATCCACCGTTTTGGCATACCCAATAGCATCATCACTGATCTGGGTACTCAGTTCACTGGGAACGCTTTTTGGGACTTCTGTGATGAAAGGAGCATAGTAGTAAAATACGTCTCGGTGGCGCACCCTAGAGCTAATGGAGAAGTCGAGCGGGCAAATGGCATGATCTTGGACACATTGAAGAAGAGGATGTATAGAGAAAATGACAAAGCTCTCGGAAGATGGCTCAAAGAGTTACCAGCCATGGTCTGGGGCCTTAGAACTCAGCCCAGTCGTAACACCGGTGTCTCACCATACTTTATGGTCTACAGTGCTGAGGCAGTCCTCCCAGTAGACATAGCTTTCAGATCAGCATGGGTAGAGAATTTCGATGAAGGCAAGGTCAATGAAGTACGGGAGCTAGAAGTGAATAGCACAGAAGAGAAGCGGCTCGATTCTTGTGTACATACGGCCAAATACCTTGCTGTTTTGCGCAGGCACTACAACAAGAACGTTAAGGAGTGGTTCTTTGTGGTCGAGGACCTGGTCCTGAAGTGGAAGACGAACCAGGCTAGTGTCCATAAACTCGCAACCCCATGGGAGGGGCCCTTCATGATCAAGGAAGTCACACGACCAACGTCTTATAGGTTAGCTCACCTGGACGGTACGGACGTACCAAACTCGTGGCACATCGACAAGCTTAGACGTTTCTATGCTTAAACTACTGAGATATGTACTCCTCTTGTACTTTTGATTTACTTCAATAAAGCTATTATGATTTCTCCGACCACTCTAATGTGTCACTTTGAATTTTATGGTTATTCTAACTTAGCCAGTAAAAGCCGACCACCATTCCTTCTATGGTTTTCGGAGCAGGCCCTGTCTCTGGTTCCTCCCAACACGTGCATGGGATCCGCTCTCTACGTTACAGGTGATCAGTAGGTCCCCCTTGGTTTGACTTGTCCGTGTCTACGTGTGTACAGGTCACGCACCTCACACTCCGACCACATGGCAAACTAGGGCCGCACAAACTTTTCGGGATGATGTGTCGGGCAAAATGGTACAACTAAATAGAACGTTAACACGTTCTCACTTAGTTACACCAACATGAGTTTTCAAGCTTAAATACATTTTATACAAAGCAAACAAGCTTATGATGATATACAATTATGTTATTACAAGCTTGCCTAAAGAGGCCCAAGTTTACAATAACACAACTATGTCCTCCTTCTACAGCTCTAAACCTATTACATTGGCTGGTCGGGGCACGCGGCACCAACTGCTCGCTACTTCCGATATCCTACTTGAGTCTCAGGGACTCTTGTGCTAGTCGAGCTGAAGGGGATGGCCCTGCCGATGCCTGGCTGGTCAAGACCATAGGCTTCGTTGGTTGGCTTGCAACTAATGGTGTTCCCAGCTGACTTGTCGATGGCATATCCTGTACAGGTGTTATCCCGCCTCCACACAGGTTAATATCACCAATTATCTTTGACGACAGTTCCAGCTGGGCCATCTGAAGTTCCTTAGCCTTGTCTAGGTCTACCTCCTTTAGGTATCCAGCCTCTAGGCGCTTGAGATCGATCAGGGGGTAGTGGGCATGCACCATGCTTAGCACATGTGCACCCGTGTACTCACTCGCCTCCTTCACAAACTCTTGGAACCATCCCCATACCTTTCTGCATCTCTCAACTAGTCTGAGCTGGGGCGTCCTTGGCTCTTCCTCTATGAGCGCCGGGTTGATAAGGTTGAGGACGGGCAAAATGCCAGTTGCCACTTCATGGCACCGGTTCTTCCATGTATCCCGATCCTCGATGGTCTCTAAGCATCGTGCCTTCCAGCCGTCACGATCTTTCATCACGGCTTCTAGATGTTTCTTGGCATTGACTTTTAAAACTACAAATCATACAAGACATCAAAATGTAACGGCATGACAAGATAAGGCGGGCAATAGAATGAGAAAGGTGGTCTAGAATACTTACTTTTCAGTTCCTCCTTCATCTTGGTTGTGTGGTCCTAGAGTTGAGACTGGTTGCGCGCTAGTTTCTCATTGTCCTCCTTCAAGCGACCACACTCTGCGGTCACATGGCTATTCTCCTCCTGGAGGTGGGTTACTTTGGCTTCTAAGCCTGCACTACAGCTGTCACTACCAACAATGCAACAACACGTGTCATGCACTTGCTGTGATAAAATGACAACTTACTTGTTTTTTCTAGCTCTTTGTTACTGAGCTGGACGACTAGGTTCTGGTTCTGTGCCTCTTGCTCCATACTCTCCTGGTCGGCAGCTTCAAGTTGGTGGCGCAAGCATTCCACTTCGGCCGCTAGTTCTTTATTGTTGGCCATGATTCCCTCAATCTAGTCGAAGCACCTCTTTCGGTACTTTGCAGTCTTCATCAAGTCCTGTATATAAACAAGCTAAGTCAGACAGTTTGACTAAATAGCAGGATCAAGTGGTCAAGCCAAACATACCTAGACTTCTGTCAACAGATGCTTTGCCACTCGTTCAACTTTTAGGGTCTCTTCGACCTCTAGGATTTCCTCATGCATAACCCATTCATCGTTCCGCCAGCGCAACACATATATATGTTGTCATTTGTCTTGGGGATGGCCCAGGATCTCTTCTACTTCGTCCTCTTCGGCCTCTTGTCTAGGAGGTGGCGCTGGTCTGGAGTCTGTAGTCTCTATGACCACTATGGCTTTCTCACGAGCCGTAGCATCGGCAAGTGTGCTCTGTGCCACCTCCGGCTGCTGTTCCTCGGCTTGGTCTGGTCCCCTTGGCGCCGAAGTGTCCCCCTCAGCAGGGTTAGTGCTCAGAGCACTTGTACTTGGCTCAGCTCTCTTCTCGACCAGTTGCTCGGGGACTATCGCCTGGCCGCTTGTCTGTTGAGGTGCCGTTGGATTTTCTTCCACAGGTTCCTCCATGGCTGGCTGCTGGGCAGTTTTTTCTACCATTGCTGGCAAGGTCGTACCACACCCGGCTAGCTGGTTGGGATTTTTGATGGACGCCAACCTAATATATCAGAGAAAAGTTCAGAAGACATTATTATTCAATACAAATTGTAAGCTTACATCAAGGTTACAAATACTTATAGCTTGGAAGCACGGAATGACATAGTGAAGGAGCGTCTCTTCAACTGCGCTTGCTCCACGTGCTCGGCGGGTTCCACCGGGTCTTTTTCCATGACCAGTACTAGCGCCGGGGTATGGTGCTCGACCCTTCCTCCGCTTGTCCTCTGTGTTGCAGAGGTCGGTGATGCGATCCCTACTAGCACAGAGGAGCCACCCTACTCCGTCGACTCCATTTGTCTCCTCCTCTTTCGAGGGATGAGTCAAAAGATGTCCGCATCCTCTGTTTCATCGTCTGAAAGGGGGAAGATGGCCTGATGATGTTTGCTAGCCGCCGGCCGCTTGCTAGTGGCCTTGGCCGTTGCCTCTGCCCTAACCCTGATTACCGCCCAATCGACGTCTTCGGTCCTAGCACTAGTCTGGGCGGTTGGGCCGGCAACTTGCGGCCAATCCACACTAGGGGGTGGAGACACAAACACTGCTGCCCGATCACGACCATTACTCTGGGAAACATAAAGGCAAAAACATAGTCCAATTTTGTTACAACATAACTCTAAAGGTACAAGGAAGTATCATTTACCTTTGGGGGAGGTCGGGCCAGCTTGAAGGCGTGCTCGATGTCGCTTAACCTAACATAATTGGGATCAGCTAAGTTGAATAGCTCCCCAATCCTAGCCTTGACTTCGATCTTGTCAAGCGCCTCTTTCCTGGTCCTAGTTGGATCTACGCTCCCCTGGTATTCATATCCAGGATGTACCCTCTTCTGGCAAGGCTGGATCCTTCGGCTGATGAAGTTCCTGACCATGCTTGGACCATCCAGCTTTCCCCATGGGATCATCCCGAGCAGTTCTATGATCTGCTCCAAGTGCTCGGGCTTCTCTGACCAGCTGTTCTTCTTCTCCGGAATCAACCCCACATCGCATAGGGTGATCGTGTTCGTCTCTTCATGGATGTAGAACCACTTCTTGTACCATTCGTCTAGTGAGGTGTTCCAGGGGCAGTGCAAGTACTAGGCCTTCATACCGTCACGTAGATTGAGGTATACGCCTCTGGCTATCTTCGAGCCGCCACTCCCTTTCTTCCGTAGATAGAACAAATGGCGAAAGAGGTCGAAATGGGGCTAGAAGCCACCATAGGCTTCGCAAAGATGGATGAAGGTGGAGACAAGAAGAATCGAGTTGAGATGCAGATTGCAAATCCCAATCTCGTAATACAAGTAGAGCCCCTGAAGGAAAGGGTGCATTGGAACCCCAAAACCCTGCTTG
Source organism: Miscanthus floridulus (assembly GCF_019320115.1). Taxonomy (NCBI): domain Eukaryota; kingdom Viridiplantae; phylum Streptophyta; class Magnoliopsida; order Poales; family Poaceae; genus Miscanthus; species Miscanthus floridulus. The sequence continues at coordinate 172,574,661 of NC_089587.1, read as the reverse complement.
AAGAAATCCTCGAAAACCACAATCTCACCTAGTTGTGGATCGGGGAAGCTTTCTCCTTCCGACACACGCCCATCCCGTGAGTGCCTTGTTGTAGAGCACTCACATGGTGACGAGGTCTTTGATGGTCTGCTCATTGCTCCTTGACTTCCACCACTCCTTCGCCATGACTCTACCTTTCTTCTAGGCATCTCTCTTCGCCATTAATCTGCCCTTGCTAGAGGGGTGGATGCGGTGGAGGGGGGATTGGTGATGATTTTTGGAGGAATAGGGTTCAGCAAGAGGAAGAAGAAGGTTGCGGCGGTGAATGACAATGGGGATCAGTAAAAAGTAACTTACCAGTTCTATATTATAAATAACCAAGAGCTCTATCGTTTCGTCTGCCTGAGATTCTTGGGAGACGTGCGCATGCGCCGCAGATGGTTGTTTTCACAACCTTGAGATCTACGCCAATAAACGCACCCCTTCGTTACTAGTGTACGCGCCTCTTCATTGATAGTGTGAGAGGGCCCACACTGATGCACCTCCATATAGGTGCCAAGCAACTATTTGCTAGAAAGAGCAAGAAGACAGAGTGACATGCTATACCCATCTGCTTTTTTGACCAGACGCGTCAGATTGGACTTGACAGAGTAAGGAGATAAATAAATACACCAAATAATAATACAAGCGGCGTTTGTTTTTTCGCTGCATGTCTTGTGCTCAAGGACTGCCCAGACCACTGCCATGCTCAGGGACTACTCCGACCACTGCCGTACTTGGGGACTGCCTAGCCCACTATCGTGCTCGAGGAATGCTCCGACAACTGCTGTGCTCGGGGACTGCTCCAACTACTAATGTGCTCAGGGACTATCCCGACCACTGCTCGGAGATTGCTCTCCTTGGCTACATGTGATTTGTACTCACATACAGTTGAGAGACATTTATGCGGACCTTGCTACAAGGCTCATACTTCGCCTTCCAGCAAGCTCGGGGACTACATCGGTACGATGCACCTACCGGTGCATCTTGTATCGCCTGCATGACGATTGGATTCTTAACTTTAGTATAAATTCTTTTTTAGACCCTAGCACCACATGCCTGCGTCACCTACTACCAGGCTCGGGGACTAAGTGGGCACACTTCATTGTGCGGTGAATGTGTTTATTTAATCGACCCCTATGCTTTGACTAATTGTAAGGATTACTATCGTGCTCGGGGACTGTCCCGATCACTGCTCGGAGATCATTCTCCTTGGCTACATGTGATTTGTATTCACATACAGTTGAGAGACATTTATTTAGACCTTGCTACAAGGCTCATACTTCGCCTTCCAGCAAGCTCGGGGACTACATCAGTACGATGCACCTGCCGGTGTATCTCGTATTGCCTGTACAACAATTGGTTTCTCAACTTAACTGGGAATTCTTTTTAGACCATAGCACCATGTGCCTGCGTCACCTACTGCCAGGCTCGGGGACTAAGTGGGCACACTTCACCTTGTGGTGAATGTGTTTGCTTTTCGACCACTACACCTCTAATGATCAAGGATGCTACGCTTCAAGATTCACTTACATTTCTTTTTAGAAATACAAGTGGGCACACTTCACAGGATGGAAATCTTTTTCTTTTTTCTTAAGAGCACCATACATTCTTCGGACAACCTACTTCTCCGGCGACAATGATGGTCAGAGATGTCAAGGACTCAAGCCTTACTTGTCGGAGAAGGTTAAAATGGCATGTCGTAGCATAATACATGGTGCTCGGGGACTAGCTATGGGGGTATTAACCCCTATACCCTTATGGCTAGGCTTGGGCTGGCCTAGATCAGTGGGTTCGGTCCACCAAAAGACGATGCATGGCCCGGTCAACCTGATCGGAGTCCCACGCAAGGAGTCAAGGCAGATTTGGCAATTGAGCAAGATCCTAGTCGGTTAGAATAGGAATCCTTATCCGGCCACATATGGCAATTGTAACTAGCTAGGATTAGTTTCTAGATCTGTAACCCTACCCTCTAGACTATATAAGGCGGGTAGGGGACCCCTCTAAAAAACATCTCTCATTGATATACAGCAATACAAATCAGACGCAGGACGTAGGTATTACGCCTTCTTGGCGGCCGAACCTGGAGAAAACCTTGTGTCTGTCTTGCGTCACCGTCTTGTTTGTGGCTTACGCATCTGTCTGCCGACAATCTACTACCTTGGGCATACCCCTAGGTAGACTGCCGACCATATTTCGTCGATAGCGTCAGGTCATGGTGATGTGGGGCGTGAGTGTTGGTCTAGAGAGGACCGAACATAGGGGCGTGTCTGGTCATTTCGCTACAGTGCATCCGATGTGTCGTGTTAGAGCATGTCAGAGAGGGCCATTGGGCGGCAATGACTACTTTGTTTGAATGGGACACATGGTGGTCAAGCAGTGTTTAGGCGTAGCGACTGGACATGTTTGGTCACCACAACGGACACATCTAGTGCACATGACCTGCACGTTCGGTCGTCTTGAAATCTGCCTAGTGAAGTGGTAATGGTTATTTTAGCCCGTGGGGCTATAAATAGAAGTGTTGGTCGGTCTTTGGCTAAGAGCTAAGCACCCTTGAGCCTTGGTGACTTGTGTAGGTGTGCTTGGGAGCCCTCCAACTCACTTGAGCTTGATAGTGTTCATCCAATTGAGTGAGTGATTCTAGTGCGATTGCATCGTGAGGTAGCATCGAGTGGCACTAGGTGATCGAGTTGCAAGCCGGTGGTGCTTGTTACTCTTGGAGGTTGCCACCTCCTAGATGGCTTGGTGGTGGTCTCCGTTGAAGCACGCAAAGAAGATTGTGCGGTGCTCTAGAGAAGTGACTGTGAGGGGGATTGTGCTCACCCCGTGGGAGCCACGAAGAGCAACTCTAGTAGAGCGAGATGCGAAGGGCGACAAGTGGTTCGGCTAGGTCAAGTGCTAGAGCTTGTGGTAAGCACTCCACATGGGAGAGTGTGACTTGTAGGTCACTACTAGCAAGAGGACCGACGGTAACCTAGGAGCTTGTCTCAACAGGGATTAGCGTGTTGGCAAGCACGTGAACCTTAGCATAAAAATCATCATGTCATCCTTGTATTCATGTTGGTTTGCATCCTCGTTACACAAGCTTATATTTACTTTATTTACATTGTGCTTATGTAGTTGCTCTTGTAATTAGTTAGCTTGTGTAGCTTGCTAGTTACCTTCTTGCTTGTGTAGCATAGAAGTAGCTCCCTTGCATAACTAATTCAGTTTGAGTAACCTTGTTAGTCACATTGCTTAGTTTGTGTAGCTAAGAAATTTATGCTCTATAATTTGGCTTGTGTAGCCTTGTTATTGAGCATTGCTAGTTAGCTTAGGTGGCTTTGTGGTTTTGCTTACTAGCATGTGTTGGAGCTCCCTCGTTGCTTAAAGTACTAGTGGCATAGGTTTGTTTGACCTTGCTTCTAGAATTGGTTAGGTGAGCTCTAGCTAGCCCAACACCTTTGTTGCCTAATTTGGATCTTTATAAGGTGCTTGTGAACTTTGATAGAGGGATGTAGTTTTGGCTAGACCATTGTTTTAATTCCGCATTTGTTTCAGTTAGCCAGATTAAATTTAGAAAGGACTATTCACCCTTCTCTAGTCTGCCATCTCGACCCTACACTTAGGATGTGATTGAGCTTGAGACTATCGAACATGTCCTCTAGCTGGCGGACTTCTCAGCAATACATGGCCATCTTAGCATTGTGGTAGCTTGATTCCTTCATGACTTGGTCGATGACCAGCTAGGAGTCGCCCCGGACGTCAATCCGTCGGATACCTAACTTGATGGCGATGCGTAGGCCGTTGATGAGTGCCTCATATTTGGCCACATTGTTGGAGGAGGAGAAATGGATGAGAACCATGTACCTCATGTGTACCCGAAGGGGTGAAACAAGGACCAGCCTCGCGCCAGTGTCTTTCTTCATCAGCGATCCATCGAAGTACATCATCCGGTACTCTTGGTCGATGACTGTTGGCGGCATTTGAACCTCAGTCCACTCTACAATGAAATCAGCTAGCACTTGGGACTTGATAGTCGTCGAAAGGGCATATGAAATGCCTTGACCCATCGGCTCGAGTGCCCACTTCACGATTCTTCCTGTGTCATCCCAGTTTTGGATGACCTCATCAAGAGGGTAGGACATCACGACCATCATCGGATGCGACTCGAAGTAGTGACGTGACTTCCTCTTGGCTTCTAGATTTGGGGGTAGCAAGTCTTAGAATCAAACAAGACCTTGCTGATGAAGTACACAGGATGCTGCACTTTGAGGGCGTGTCCCTCTTCTTTTCGCTCTACCACCAAGGCGGCACTAACCACTTACGTGGTGGCCACAATGTAGATCAGAAGCAGTTCCTCATCGGTCAGAGGGACCAGGATCGGGGCCTTCGTCAGAAGCTACTTTACCATGTCAAGTGCCTCCTTAGCCTCGGACGTCCATTCAAAATGGTCAGCCTTCTTCAAAAGCTTATAGAGGGGGAGACCTCGTTCACCGAGGCACAAGATAAAGTGGCTGAGTATGGCGAGGCACCCCATAACTCGTTGTACCCCATTTATGTTCTGAATTGGGCCCATCCTCAAGATGGCTAATATCTTCTCTAGGTTGGCCTCGATGCTATGCTCAGAGAGGATAAAACCTAGCAGCATACCCCTTGGGACTCCAAAAACGCACTTCTCAGGGTTGAGCTTAATGCTGTTTGCTTGGAGTTTCATGAAGGTTTGCTCTAGGTCGGCTATGATGTAGTTAGCCCATTTGGATTTGACCATGATGTCATCCACGTAGGCCTCAACGGTCTGCTTGATGAGATCCCCAAAACACTTGAGCATGTGAAAGCTCTAGTTTGGTTTTGGTGAATTGATGAAACCCTAAGTGCTAACCTAGTTTATCAAAGTGATTATGAGATAGGTGGCACTACTCCAAGTGATGAAGAAATTGTGAAGATCATGATGAGGGTAATGCCATGGTGATGATCAAGCGCTTGGACTTGAAAAGAAGAAAGAGAAAAACAAAAGGCTCAAGGCAAAGGTATAAATTGTAGGAGCCATTTTATTTTGGTGATAGAGACACTTAGTGAGTGTGATCATATTTAGGATTGATAGTCGTACTATGAAGAGGGGTGAAACTCATATCGAAATACGGTTATCAAAGTGCCACTAGATGCTCTAACTCATTGCATATGCATTTAGGATCTAGTGGAGTGCTAACACCCTTGAAAATGATTACCAAAATATGCTAACACATGTGCACAAGGTGATACACTTGGTGGTTGGCATATTTGAACAAGGGTGAAGAAGATAGAGTTGAAAAGGAGTTAGTCACGATGGTCACACAGTGATCGGACGCTGGTCTCAGTTGGACTGGCGCATCCAGTCAGTGGCAGCTAAGGACGCGTAGCGTCGGTCTTTGACCAGACACTGGTGTTGATGTGACCGGATGCTGGCTAGGTGCATCCGGTCACACCTATGTGGCACGCAAAGAAATGACATTGAGTGACCGGACGCTAGGAGAGTCCGGTCGAGCATGATCAGACATGCCCGGTCATGATTTTTCACAGTTGGAACCTTACTGGAAATGACCGGACGCTGGTGCAGGAGCGTCCGATCAGTTTGAGTAGCATGTCCGGTCAACTCTTGACCATTGAGATTGGGTGAATAGCATTTGAAGCCAATGACACGTGGCAAGCATTGGGCGACTAGATGTTGGGGTCCTACATCTGGTCAATATGACTAGAGCGTCTGGTTAGCCCATGTTGTGCCTAGTGAAGGGGTACAATAGCTTCATGGGGGCTTCTATTTAAGCCCCATGGCTGGCTCAAGCTCACCCTCTTTTGGCCATTTGCATTGACATAGCAACCATGTGAGCTTAGCCAAAGCTCTCTCACTCATCTCCATCATTGATTCATCATCTTTGTGAGATTGGGAGTGAATCCAAGTGCATTGCTTGAGTGTTTGCATCTAGAGGCACTTGGTGTTCGTGTTTCGCTATGGGATTCGCTTGTTACTCTTGGTGGTTGCCACCACCTAGATGGCTTGGAGCAGTGAGGATCATCGAGCGGAGATTGGTGATTGTCTCTGGCTCCGATCATGGTGATTCTGAGGGGTTCTTGACCTTTCCCCGATGGAGAGCCAAAAGGTACTCTAGTGAACTGCTCGTGGCTTATGTGATCCTCATCTTGTGTTGGTTGTGTGGCACCCTATTGAGGGTTTGGCATGTGATGCCAATTAGCGCGTGAACCTCCAAGTGAGTGAATCGCCACAACAAGAACTAGCTTGTCGACAAGCAAGTGAACCTTGGTAAAAAATCATTGTGTCATCATTTGATTTTGAGGTGATTGGTCTTCATTAGTTTTCATTATTGTGATTGATTGGTTCATTCCTCGACACGGCGGTATAACTATCTTGCTCTGTCTCCTTACATTACCGCAAACTAGTTATCAAGCTCTTTAGTGTAGCTAGTTGTGAGAGCTTGTTAGTTTGGTTAGTGTGGCTATTTAGTTAGCCTTTGAGAGCACACTAACTTAGTGTAGTGCCATAGTCATTGTGTGGTTAGAATCTATAGAAACTAGAATTGTGGTAGGTGGCTTGCATTTTAGTAGGCTAGCACAACACTTGCTTCGCCTCATAATTGTCTAACCGGTTTGCTAAGTGTTGTTGTAGAATTTTTTAATAGGCTATTCCCCCCCTCTAGCTATTAGGACCTTTCAAGTGGTATCGGAGCCGAGGTCATCGTGATTTGAGGCTTAACAACCTTCGATGTAAAAATGGCTCAAATCAATAATACCAAGAAGCCACCCCAATTTGATGGCTCAAATTATCCCTATTGGAAAGCTAAGATGACAACTTATATCTAGTCAATCAATAGAAAGGTTTGGAAGGTGGTAGAGACAAAGATTGAGATTGGAGATGAAGAGGCTCCCACCGCCGCCAAAGAAATGCTACTCCAAAATAATGACATTGCTATTAGTGCCATCCATGATGCTTTGGATGAGAGAACTTTTGAGCAAATCAAGAACATTGAGAGAGCTCATGAGGCATGGAAGAAATTGAAGGAATCATTTGAGGTTACTCAAGCCATGAAGGGTGCAAAGGCATACATTCTCAAAGAGAAGTTTGCAAGCTTCAAGATGAAGGAGGACGAGAGTGTGCCGGAGATGTTCCATAGGCTTCAAGTGCTTGTCAATGATCTCAAAGCACTTAGAGAAGAGGTGAAGGACAAGGACTTCTCCCACAAGTTCTTGAGATGTTTGCCTTCAAGATTTGGCACATTGGTCACTATTCTAGTGAGGAGTGGTTTGGACACCATGACACCAAACCAAGTGTTGGGAGATATTATGACCAATGATACATATAGAGATGATGATGAGAAGGAAGAAAAGGAGAAGAAAGATGAGAAGAAAGATGAGGAGAAGAAGAGTGTGGCATTCAAGGCCACATCATCTAAGGGCAAGGCAAAGCAAGAAACATCAAGTGAAGATGATGGCTCATGGGATGATGATGATGATGAGAAGATGGCTCTCTTTGTAAAGAGATTTTGCAAGTTTATAATGAAGAAGGGATACCATGCTAGAAGAAAGAAGTCTTCATCCAAGAACAAAGAAGAGTCAAGAAGGTGCTTCAATTGTGGAAGCAAAGATCATCTTGTTGCTCAATGCCCATACAATAGCGATAAAGATGATGACAAGAAGAACAAGAAGAAGGACAAGAAGGAAAAGAAAGAGAAGGACAAGATGATCTTCAAGAAGAATGGTGGTTCATATGTGGTCACTTGGGATAGTGATGCTTCCTCAAGTGATGATGATGATAGTGATGATGACAAGACCACCAAGAAGAAGGCACTTGCAAGCATTGCTATCAATGAGAAGCCTTCTTTCTTCGATACTCCATCATGCTTCATGGCTAAGGCCACTAAGGTACAAATTTGTGATGATGAAAGTGATGAAGAACATGATAATGAAAATGAAAATGAAAATGATAGTGATAGTGATAATGATGAACCTACCAAGGATGAACTATTTGATATGCTAGAAGATGCTAAAGAACACTTTGACATTAAGAGAAGGGAATACAAAAGCTTATGTAAGGAACTAAAAGCCGTTAATCAAGCCTTTGATGAGCTCAATGCATCTCATGAGAGGCTAGAGGAAGCCCATGAGAAGCTTGGCAAGGCTCACAAAAAGCTTGAAAAGGCTCATTCCTCCTTGCTTAATGAACAAAATAAAAAGAAGCATATTAAGACTTGTGATGTAGGCTTAACTTGTGATATAATTGATGAATCATTATCTATGCCTATCATTGTTGCTCTCGCTAACCCTTCTTGTAGTACTTCTACTTCCACCTCATCTAGAAGTGATGGCTTCACTTGTGATGCCTCACTAATGGTTGAGAATGAGAACCTCAAGAAGGAGGTCAATAAGCTCACTCACACCTTGGCTAAGGCCTATGGTGGTGAAGACCGCTTGCTTATATGCTTAGGTAGACAAAGAGCTTCTCTCTATAAAGAGGGCATGGGCTATACCCCCAAGAAAGGTAAGGCGGCCTTTGCTCCTTATAAGACTAGTTTTGTGAAGAACAATGGTCAGTTTTGCACTAGTTACAAGCAAGTTGGTCATGCAGAGCAAAAGTGCATGAATAAGAAGTCACATGCTAATGTATCATCCATTAAGCTTGATTCTTTCTATGTGCTTACTAAGGGTGCAAATGGTGTAAAGGCTAAGTTCATTGGTAAACCATGGATGAGCTCAAAGAAGAAAGTCATTTGGGTACCAAAAAGCTTAGTGACTAACCTTCAAGGACCCAAGCAAGTTTAGGTACCTAAAAAGAATTAATCTTCTTTTGAAGGTCAATTACAAAGCCTGAGGAAGGCATTGGGTTCTTGATAGTGGGTGCACTCAACACATGACCAGTGATGCAAGAATGTTTGACTCAATCAACACCAATGGAAATAATAGTTATGATAGTATCACATTTGGTGATAATGGCAAAGGCAAGGTCAAAGGGTTTAGTAAGATTGCAATATCCAATGACATGAGCATATCTAATGTATTGCTAGTAGAGAGCTTGAACTTTAATTTGCTATTCATGGCTCAATTATGTGATCTTAGATTCAAATGTGTATTTGGGGTAGATGATGTAGAGATCATAAGTGTAGATGGCTCTAATTTAATCTTCAAAGGCTTTAGATATGAGAATCTATACTTGGTTGATTTCAATGCTAGTGAAGTTAAATTATCTATATGTTTGTTCACTAAGTCTAGCATGGGTTGGTTATGGCATAGAAGGCTTGGTCATGTTGGAATAAAACAATTGAATAGATTAGTTAAGCATGACTTGGTTAGAGGCTTGAAAGATGTGTTTGAGAAGGATAAGCTTTGTAGCTCTTGTCAAGCCGACAAACAAGTTGGAAACATCCATCCTAAGAAAAGCATGATGAGCACTAGTAAAGCATTTGAGTTATTGCATATGGATTTGTTTGGGCCAACTCAATACATTAGCATTAGTGGTAACAAATATGGCTTTGTGATAGTGAATGATTACACTAGATACACATGGGTATTCTTTCTAGTGGACAAAAGTGATGTGTTTGCAACATTCAAATAATTTGTTAAGGGCATTCACAATGAGTTTGAAACAACCATCAAGAGAGTTAGAAGTGACAATGGTAGTGAGTTCAAGAACACTAGAATTGATAAGTTGTGTGATGAATTTAGAATTAGACATCAATTCTTGGCCAAGTACACTCCACAATCAAGTGGCCTTGTTGAGAGGAAAAATAGAACACTCATTGATATGGCAATGTCTATGCTTAGTGAGTACAATATGAGTCAATCTTTTTGGGCCGAAGCTAACAACATGGCTTGCTATTGTAGCAATCGCCTCTATTGTGACCCATTGAAAGAGAAGACACCTTATGAGCTCTTAAATGGTAGAAAGCTCAATATTGCATATTTTTGGGTCTTTGGTTGCAAATGCTATATCTTGAAGAAAGGCACTAGATTGGACAAGTTTGACAAGAAATGTGATGAAGGATTCCTACTTGGATCTCAACTACAAGCAAAGCATATAGAGTTTAGAATTTGAATAGTGGTACTCTTGAGGAAGTTCATGATATTGAATTTGATAAAACCAAGGGTTCACAATAAGAGAATGAGAACTTGGAAGATGTTAGAGGCATTCAACTTTCAAATGCCATGAAGAACATGGATGTTGGTGAATTGAGGCCTAGGCAAGTGAATGATGATGAAGATGATCAAGTGCAATTGCTCTCTAACTCAAATGTGCAAGATGATACAATTCAAGTTAGTACAAGTAGCTCTCATGACAATGAACAAGATCAAGTGGCTAGTACATCATCTCAACCCAATGATCAAGCAAGTGCAAACAATCAAGTTCCAATCCTCTAATCAACCAATGTTGCAAGAGATCATCCATTAGACACTATCATTGGTGATAGAGGTGTGCAAACTCGATCAAGATTGGCTTCGTTTTGTAAGCATTTCTCATTTATGTCATCTATTGAACCAAAGAAAATAGATGAAGCATTGAAGGATGTTGATTGGGTGAATGCTATGCATGAAGAATTAAATAACTTCACAAGAAATCAAGTATGGGAATTAGTAGAGACCAAAGGGACACAATGTGATTAGAACCAAATGGGTCTTTAGAAACAAGCAAGATCAAGATGGGATAGTAGTAAGGAACAAAGCAAGATTGGTAGCACAAGGCTATACATAAGTTGAAGGTCTTGACTTTGGAGAAACATATGCCCCGATTGCTAGATTAGAAGCAATTAAAATCTTGCTAGCTTATGCTTGTGCCCACAACATCGAATTCTATCAAATGGATGTTAAGAGTGCATTTCTCAATGGTTACATCAATGAAGAAGTATATGCTGAGCAACCTCCCGGTTTTGAAGATGACAAGAAGCCCAACCATGTGTACAAGTTTAAGAAGGCATTGTATGGCTTGAAGTAAGCACCTAGAGCATATGAGAGATTAAGAGACTTCCTACTCTCTAAAGGGTTCATGATGGGAAAGGTTGACACCAATCTTTTCATCAAGAAGATTAAAAAAGATTTATTTATGTTGCAAATCTATGTTGATGGCATTATATTTGGATCAACCAATCAAGACTTTTGTGATGAGTTTGAAAAGATGATGGCTAATGAGTTTGAGATGTCTATGATTGGAGAGTTAAGTTACTTCCTTGATCTTTAAATCAAACAATTGAAGAATGGTACATTTGTGAGTCAAGGCAAGTATATCAAGGACATGATCAAGAAGTTTGGCATGAATGATAGTAAAGCCATTAGCACACCAATGGGAGCAAATGGCAACTTGGATAGTGATGCAAGTAGCAATATGGTGGATCAAAAATTGGATCGGTCTATGATTGGAAGCCTACTCTATGTGACCGCATCAAGGCTAGATGTCATGTTTAGTATATGCATGTGTGCAAGATTTTGAGCCTCACTAAGAGAAAGTCATTTGAAGGCTACAAAAACAATATTGAGGTACTTAAAGCATACACAAAATGTTGGTTTGTGGTATCCCAAAGAAGCAAAGTTTGAGCTAGTTGGTTACTCTGACTCGGATTATGTGGGATGCAAGGTTGAAAGGAAGAGCACCTCAGGCACATGTCAATTGTTGGGAAGATCACTTGTTTCATGGTCATCAAAGAAGTAAAATAATGTTGCATTATCAACCGCCAAAGCCGAATACATATCCGTCGGTAGTTGTTGTGCACAAATACTTTGGATGAAGGCCACTTTGAGTGACTTTGGAATCAAGTTCAAGAAAGTGTCATTGCTATGTGACAATGAGAGTGCAATCAAGTTGACCAATAATCTGATTCAACATGCAAGAACAAAGCACATTGATGTCCGCCATCATTTCATAAGAGATCACCAACAAAAAGGGGATATTTGCATTGAGAGTGTAGGCACCGAAGATCAACTTGCCGATATATTCACCAAGCCACTGGATAAGAAAATGTTTTGCAAGCTAAGGAATGAGTTGAACATATTGGATTTCTCAAATATATGTTGATGCCCCCCACTTATATGACATGCCTCTCCTTTGAGCAATCCAAGGTAAAAGTTGATTGGCATGGCATACATCCTTGCTAAGGACATGTTTAGTGCATCTAGTCATTTTTCACATTTAATAGGCTCCTTCATGAAAATCAAAAGAATTTGATGTTTGTATAGTACCACTATTGCTTCTATGCTTATTTTGATCTAGTGGTAGCATATGACATGTGTGTGGGCTTGCAAACCTAGTGTTTGATCTAGAAAATGAGCTATAAGTGTTTAACTCAACATGGTACAAGCTAACCCTTATTTGGAGGTATGAAGAAGCTTGTCCTTGGATCAAACCGTGTTAAATATCTTTGGCAAATATTCTAGTTTGAACCAAATTTGGAAATATGATCCTCACCCTATTGATTGACATTGATAATCTCAACCTATCTATATTTTTTGGTCATTGATGACAAAGGGGGAGAAAAACAAAGATATTAGTGATATTAGTACATGGGGAGAAAAACAAAGATATTGGTGTACTAAGATAATGAAAAGACAACAAAGGGTGAGAAAAGACAACAAAGGGTGAGAACTTGATATAGGGGGAGAGATATGACAAAGGAAAGGGATCAATTAAAATTTGAGCACACAAGTAGGGGGAGCAAGCTCATGAACTTGTATGGTGCATTTGAATGTGCATTTCATATGTTTGTTTGCATGGCAATCAAGCCCATGAACTAGTTTTAAATTTCAATATCCATGCTTGGGTGGTGTATGTAACACCCTAGGTGTTTGGCTTCCACATTTGCACTTGCATTTCATGAACATGAGGATCATTCATCCATTCATGAGCTTATATTGCATGAAACATGTTTTCGAAACATTGCAACATATTGTTATATTTCATGTGTGTTTGTTTTATGAAATGAATAGTGTGCAACACTTAAGAGCAACATGTGCAACTCACTTTAGTGAAACATGGTTAGTTAGTACTATGCAACAAAATCATGAAACGTGTGAAACATGACTTTAAAACAAAGGTAACATTTCACTTGTTTTTCCTTGTTTCAATGTATGTGATTTTTGATTTTGGTGTGACCAATGTGTGGTATGGCTAATTATCCTCTTAAGCAACTTAGTTATACTTAGAATGCCATTAGGAACAATGTTCATGTTGATCATTTTGCCTAATTAGGTTTTCAAGTCATGGTTTGACTACTTTAGACCCCTAGAGCTCCTAGGTTTGACTGTTTAAAAAGTATAGCTTAGATTGTTTGCATGTCTGAGCAACCTAAAGCAAAGTTGTAGCAAATTTTATAAGGAACAAACTTTGTTTAGAAGCCAAGTCATAAAAATGAGTAGAACATGTTCAAATAGGGCCCATAAGCTAGAAAATAGTGTTGTTTCAACAATTAGAAATTTTCTAAGTTATGGAGTTGTATTTTAGTTTCATGAACTCAACTTTGGCATGATTTTACTTTGTATCTGTTGAGAATTAGTCCTTGGTCCCTTAAGATAAGTTGAAGATGGGAGTAAGGACTACAACTTTCATGTAGACTGTATTTGCTAATGAGCAATGGATTAGGAGATATAACGCTGTCAAGTATTGCTGTTAGACGTAAATGGCTTGACTGAAATGAAGCTACAGTAACCGGCCGTTAACAGAGTCTCATCGCCGCGTGTATGCCACACGTCACCGGCCATCTGATCACGTAGGCCACATCAAGCCACCGTGCGCCAAATGAAGCCCCTGAGCGTGCCTATGAGTCTCCCAGCATCTCATTCCATTCCTTCGCCTTCTCCGCTCACAACAGCAGCCGCAGCGGACCGTCGTCGTTGCCACCGGCTTCGCTGAGCTCGTGCGTGCTCGCCGCCATGTCTTGCCTCGCTCTAGCTAGCCCAAATCTCCGCCGTGTCCTTCTCTACCTCCTCCACCTCTTAGCTGAGCCTATCGAGTCGAGGTGAGGGCACATTTGTCACTTCCACCGCCACCACCATGAGCGCGACCTCGCCGGAGTTCGAGGTCGCCGTGGTCGGGGTATCTAGGGTCCCTCTCATCCTCCTTTTCCTACATACCTAGCTCCATGGTGATCTCGTGAAGCTCGTACTAAGCTTGGAAGAGACAATGGGGGCTTGTCGTCGCTAGCACGGCCACCGGAGCTCCGTCGAGCCACCGTGCGCCATGGCCGCCTTACCTAGAGTCCGCTAGAGCTTAGGATTAGTAGGTCAGTCGATGCAGGAGATCATGGCGAGCACGGAGGTACCCTCCTTGTCGCCGGGGAAGCCGCTGTCGGCGAGCTTCACCGCTGCCGCACCGTCGCAGCCGCCTCCCCTGTTTCCTCTCGCTGACCTATGGGGTCATCTGACCCGAGGGCCCCGCTTGTCAGTGACTGAGTATTAGAAGCTAGTTCAAATATTCCAGAATTGATTGATGTTTTATAAAAATTGTATCTCTAGTTTTATAAATCCAAATTGGGTGGTTCCAATTTTTTTAGGATCATAGTGAAGTGTAGTATTTAGGAAAAATATGACATGAACACTTGTAGTGAAATTTTTAGATAAATTAAATAGGAACTTAAAATGTGTTTTTAAATGCATGCAAACTTGTTTAAATTATATCTTGAGTTCCTGTGCTCCAAAAATTATGAAATTTTGTTGGTAAGCTATTATTGCTTAGTAGAAGTGTTGGCAAAAATTTGAGAGTCATTGCATATATGGTTTTTGAGTTATAGATTTTCCTTTTATCATTGAATGATCCTTGTGTGAATTTTTGTAATTTATCTATGAATCCAATGACCATGAAATTTTGTGCGAAATGCCCTAGTACCTTAAGGATGCTAGGAAAAATATAAAATCTGTTGCTTGACACTTTTCACTAGGGTTTCCTAATTATGTTATTTAAAGCCTTTATGCCTTGTCATTTTTGTATAGGATGTTATACTTACTCAAATGATGTGAAATTTTTATAGTAGTATACTTGGAGCATGTGGTACCTACTGTAATTTTTGTAGATTAAATGGTGTAGTTTTCATATATGTTTACCATTTGCCCTAATTAATTAAATAAATAAAGAAAGGCATTAAAAGAAATGAATTGTTGGTGAACACTTTACTTTATGATGTTCTTGTTACATGTGTGATAAGTGAGTAGAGTTGGTTTTATCCAATTAGTTGTTTGCAACGTAAGTTAATAAATATTTCTAGGCATTATGTCTTTCTGGATAGTTCTCGGGACTTTACAAAGTTCCCCATGATATTTTGGTTTGCTGGGAATGTGGTGAATACAAAAGTTGTAGATAACTTATTTATCTAGCTCTTGTCAAAATTTGGTGGCATTTGTCCAAGTAGTTTAGGAGCTACAGCTGTTCAAAGTTAGATCACAGTTTTGCTTGCTCTCTGTCTTGTTGGACCTGATTAGGTGGTTTTGTAAATTCGACCTGGTAAATTTGGAATCATGCCTTGAGGTCTGAAAATGAATTATGGGCAATTTCATAAGATTTCCAAATTATCTTGTTGCCTATCATTTCGATTTGTAGATCTCCAATTTTGGTCAGTTTACTATACCGCTATATAAGCTCCTGTTTTGCTGAAATACGAGTGAGTGTGTGTAATCAGTTGCGATGTTCTTGTTGATTGTTTAGGTGCTAGCCTAACTTGAGAACATGCTTAGGTGAAGGTGCTAGGTCCTTAACTGAAGATGAGCAATTGTACATTAGGTTGTATAAACTTAGTAAGTTAAAGTGATTTGAATAGAGCTTAAGTCAGAAAATGCGGACTGCAGTAAGCATGTGCATTTCCCGAGCATTTCTAACATCGTTCATGTGCATCTATAGTATTTATCATGCGTATACATGCAATAGGTGTGCCGGAGGGAGTGACGCTGCTGGAATTCAAGGGAGCCAACCAGGAGGAGGAGTCTAAGGTGTAGGAAATCGACGAAGCAGCCGCCGAGGAGGAGTTGCCCGAGTGCCCTAACCACCAACCTTCCTCTTTCCTGAAAGGCAAGCCCCGGAGCATATTAAGTCTCCCATGTTTTACAACCATCTTGAGTATCTCTTATTGTTGATTAATGGAGATGGGGATCCCGATCTTCCATCAAGTGATGGTAACTATCGTTGTGGCGGAGAATGACACACTGATCCGGCTTCAGATCAAAAGATCGAACCCTGCAATCTTAGCACCACAGCTCCTCTGGTTATCAACCAAGTCACAGACTAGGTTGACCTCACCAAGAAGGCTAATCCCTGCCTATGCAACGAAGAACACAAGCAAGAATGAGAAAGAAAGCAACCAAATTACAGATGAATGATTAATCTCATGAGTTGGGGTCTCATAAACCGAAGAACGGCGAAACTGTTTCTTGACAGAATAATCTAAGCAAAACCCAAAACCTAAAGTAGGTGGTGGCTACTGATTATATAGCCTAAGAGATGTCCAAGGATCCCTCTTCATGTCCTAAAGGTGTCCCAACACGTTACAAGGCCCAACGGCCCAAAAGACGACAACGCAGCACCGTGATAGATTTTGGACGTCCACTTATTTCGATGATTCCCATTGATTCTGATGGAATTTTGATGTGGCACCATTTCCATTGGTTTCCTTATGAAATTATCTTTCCATCCATATGTGGATCATCAAAAACAGAGTTCGGATGCGTCCTGGGCGTCTGTTTTATTACAGACTGGTCCTGACAGCCGAGGCAGACTCGAACTCGGATTGGACTAGGCCTCTGGCTTGGCTTGGATGTCATTACTAGCCTCCTAAGGTGGTGGCCAAGGAGGAGGACATCCAAGGCCATCTCTTAGATGTTCTTCATCTTCTTGGGGCATGCTCCAACTTGGGCCTGGGTCCCAAGGATGTCTAACAAGCCCATGACGATAGTATAGCTCCCGCAAGAAATAGTGATAGAATATATTGGTGATTTGGAGGCCTTGCTGATGTGATATTGAGATGGAACTAGATCTATTTGAAAGCTTATCAAACAAGCTTTCCATCAAGTGCTCATTGACCTCGATCGCACTCCAGATGGATGAGTTATGGCCTTCCCAATGAGGCACTATCGGGCTGCCGATGAACCAAAAGTTCAACTTTAATGAACTTACATTATGAAACACATTTGAACCTACAATCAAATAGTGACATGTACATGTGGAACCAAGTGAATTATAACCAAAGTCACTATGCAAATGTAGGAACAAGTGCACCTTATAATCATTGTTCGTATCTGAAGGTGCCATGTCCTCGTCATCCTCCCCTTCTTGACAACAAACCATCCTCGGTTTGAGCTTAGCTGGTGGACAAGTTGTCGGTAGTAGCCAACAATGCTCCCCTTCTTGAAATTTAACCTGTTGCCTCATTACAAAACTTGGGAATTTCGACATGACAACATTATCACTATTGGTGCCCTCTAGTTGATCATATTTTTGCACAATGAAAGGAGATTTCAGAGTTGAACAAATATAGACATGATGCGCCATATACTCTCCTTTACAATTATATTTTCCAATAAAATGATATGTACAAGTAGACAACCATGACAATTCAACACATTTAAGTTTCTCTTCTAAACTACTAAGAGCATATAAAGTATCAAACTCAATATAACCCAAAGTATTTGAAGAATACAATAATTTCTTTTTTTCGATAGCAATGGGAAGCAAACATTTATGTTCAGCATAAGTAATTGGTTCCAAAACATGGAAAACTGAAGCATCATCAACTAATTCATCTTTATCACAAGGAACATCAAGCAAATTATCATGGGACAAAGATAAATCAAGAGAGGGTTCTACTATCAATTGCTCTATGATAGCATGGTTTGTGGAAAAATTTAGTACATTAAGACAATTTTCACCTTCCATGAGTGTAGCACCATGGGCATTACCTGTGTTCTTAGCAGGAGTAATAGGTGCATTGTGAAGTGATGGTTCTGAATTTGCATATGAGGTTGTGAGCTCCTCATTTTCTTCCATGTCATCCTCTCGCTTATGAATATTATCCTACAGAAGGTTAGTCATAGCAAGAGGAATAACAACACATTCTTCCTCCAAATGGTGCACCTCATCATATGAAATCAAAACAGGAGGTGGATTAACAAAGGTTTCTCGCATAAGAAGTTTCATATCATTCCAAGTTTAAGGTTTATCAGAAGGATCTAAAGACTCCCACCAAGATAAAGCAGAATGTCGCAAAACACTAGCTGTATTTTTTACCTTCCTCCTTGGACACATAAAGCGAGTAGCAAATATGTTGTCGATGGCAATTTCTCACTCCATGTACTCATCAGCACCTATACCATCATAAGTCGGTGGATACGAACAACCTATCATTGTTAGAAGATAGCAAAAGACAATACAAAAATATCATCCCTATCAAATGACTATGTGGTTGCAGTGGTGTCACTTTTGGCAGCAAGTGGAAGCGTCTTACCAAGCTCTTACAAAGTTCTTACCAATGCAAGCAGTGGGCGGTACAATCGGTGGCTGGTTCGTGATACCTATGAGGTAGTGGTACCGAGATTGCAAGGGTCTTTTTCTATACCGATCTGAAGTATATGTGGAGCTTGGGAGGCACGCAAAAGAACAAATATGTATATGTGGCACACAAGTCAGTGACAGACAGCAATATTGAATAAATGTCCAGAGCACTTGTCCTAGTTACTGGCCTATACGTGTTTCCATCACCAGTTGTGATAAACAAGAGAGGAAACAAGGATGAAAGGAAACAAGTATTAAAGGTAGCAACGGATATGAACAAGGTAAAAGGTACCACAAACAATAGAGCTATTGAGTGTTCCTTATGTGCTCCTTTTCGATATCTTCTATTCTCTTTTACTAATTTTTTTCTTTTATTTTTTTGTCCAATCTTTTTTTCTTGCTTTTGCTCTTTTGATATTTTTTTCTCAGCAAGGAGCACACAAGAATAAATCACAAAAAATTTGAGCTCAATTGAATAAAAGATGTGGCCTATAGAAAATTAGGACTGTGCTCTAAAAAACATATCAAAACTTGTGGGCCCAGAAACTCAATTTTTCTAATCGAATTTCGCAAATCTAATTTTTGCGAACCCAGCTATGCTGGGATGAAATAGATCTAAAATTTTTTGGCGTTCTCCGTAGATATAAAATTTTCCCCGTTTCAAGTTCGGATGCAAAAGTTATGACTGTTTTAAGGAAGCTGCTCGAATAAGGGTTTTAGTGGACACAAGATGCAAACCGATGATGATACGGAATAGCGGCGGGTGGAGGGATCAACACAAACTAGAAAAGAACACAATCTAAACCAGCAATAAGACTTTGACCTAGGACACAAACTCAACAACGGAATCTGAAACTGAAATATGCAAAGGCTATGGCGCGGAAGGTTCTAGGATAGGAAATAAAAGTATGGCACTAGACTATAGGACGAATGCGAAACTCTCAAACTAGGGAATAAAAGTGAACCTAACGGTATACCTTAGCTCTGATTACCACTTAATGGAGATGGGGATCCCGATCTTCCGTCAGGTGATGGCAACTATCGTTGTGGCGGAGAATGACACACCGATCTGGCTTCAGATCGAAAGATCGAACCCTGCAATCCTAGCACCATAGCACCTCTGGTTATCAACCAAGTCATAGACTAGGTTGACCTCGCCAAGAAGGCTAATCTCTGTCTGTGCAACGAAGAACACAAGCAAGAACGAGAAAGAAAGCAACCAAATTGCAGATGAATGATTAATCTCACGAGTTGGGGTCTCACAAACCGAAGAACGGTGAAACTATTTCTTGACAGAATAATCTAAGCAAAACCCAAAACCTAAAGTAGCTGGTGGCTACTGATTATATAGCCTAAGGGACGTCCAAGGATCCCTCTTCATGTCCTAAAGGTGTCCCAACACGTTACAAGACCCAACGGCCCAAAAGACGACAACGCAGCGCCGTGACAGATTCTGGACGTCCAATTATTTCGACGATTCCCATTGATTCTGATGGAATTTTGATGTGGGACCACTTCCATTGGTTTCCTTATGAAATTATCTTTCCTTCCATATGTGGATCATCAAAAACGGAGTTCGGATACGTCCTAGGCGTCCGTTTTATTATAGACTGGTCTTGACGGCCGAGGCAGACTCGAACTCGGATTGGACTGGGCCTCTGGCTTGGCTTGGACGTCCTAGCTGGCCTCCTAAGGTGGTGGCCAAGGAGGAGGACGTCCAAGGCCATCTCTTAGGTGTTCTCCATCTTCTTGGGGCATGCTCCAACTTAGGCCTGGGTCCCAAGGATGTCTAACAAGCCCATGACGATAGTGTAGCTCCTGTAAGAAATAGCGACAGAATATATTAGTGATTTGGAGGCCTTGCCGACGTGATATTGAGATGGAACTAGATCTATTTGAAAGCTTATCAAACAAGCTTTCCATCAAGTGCTCATTGACCTCGATCGCACTCCGGATGGATGAGTTATGGCCTTCCCAATGAGGCACTGTCGGGCTACCGATGAACTGAAAGTTCAACTTTGATGAACTTCCATTATGAAACACATTTGAACCTATAATCAAATAGTGACATGTACATGTGGAACCAAGTGAATTATAACCAAAGTCACTATGCAAATGTAGGAACGAGTGCACCTTATAATCATTGTTCGTATCCGAAGGTGCCATATCCTCATCATTGATGATGCATTAAGTATAGGAATTGGTTGGAACCAATTATTGCATTACATATTCATCCTTATCCAGATATCGTACTTGAATCCTATTTAAGTTCAGGAACAGGTTAAATGCTTAGCCATGCTTAGTGCAGTAGAAGTCAGGTGATTTCCTGTCATCTGCGAGCTTTAGGATGAGGTGGATCACGGTTGGCTATATTTGCTATCGTGAAAAAGAACCATGTTAATAATGAATTAAGACCGAGCGGAGTCTTGTGTAGGTTTGGACATAGTGACTCCATCTATATTGTTTAAGGACCGATACACTGTATGTCCTTATGTCATGTTGAACGCAGCCTAACACTTAGTTGGTCGGATAAGTCGTTCCGACCATGAAGCCTAGTAGCTCGATTCAGGCCAAGAACATGAGCAGGGGTCCGCAATCTGGATGGAAGTAAGGATGTATGGGGAGCCATTGGCGTAAGCCCAAGGATGGGTTAAGTCACCAAGCACTCATGGCAGAGTGGTTCTATGATTTTACGGCACTATTCGGACTCGTGACTCCTGAATTGTACCAACGGTGACTTGTTTGCGACTCTGATGGGGGAAGCAAGGTTTGTGTTAGGAATACCCCTCCAGCTGGATAGGAATTGATTTGAATCACCGTCTCTCCCGGATAGTGAGAACGCAGCGGCAACGTAGATTTAATTAATTTGACAATATGGTTAAATGGATGATGATGATAATGTTGCCACGAATTATACCTGCTGTGGTTATTAATATTTGCATCTTAAACAAATGATTGCTTAGTACAGGTGCTAATATAGATGACAGGTTAATGGCTAAAAGTCACTGCTAGTTCAGGTTAAGAGTTGATCATTATTACTTATGCTTTTCCGCAAAAAGAAAGTGTCAGCCAGATCCACTAAATTAAGCTATGCATAATCCTTGGTGTTATTTGTTTTGGTTTCCAATGGGCAAGTCTAGCTGAGTACATTCTCATACTTAGGGTTTATTCCCTCTTGTTGCAGATAACCTTCTATATCAGGGATTCTGTAAGTATTGTCTCCACCCGGCGGGTGACGAAGACTAGATCTTGGGCATGATCTCTGTTTCTCTTATCTGAATGCTTTTGCGGATTGTGATAAGCAAACCAGTATTTGTATTTGAACTCAGGTGTGCAAGTTAAACTATTTGCTTCCGCGTACTTTACAAGACTTGTTTTGTAATAACGATGACTTTGAGGTGATGTAATCTATTTGCAAACTGTCTGTGAAATGTTGTAACGTATGATATGTTATGTTGAATTACTGTGATCTTGGTTGTATGCAAGTTGGTTTGAAATCCTTCGAGGTTTTAGTTGACTACCGGGTTTATATGGGCTCAAGTGCGAGAATTTGATCGTTTCGGCGATTGTTTTTGTACTTGTGCTCTTATAAATTGGTCGGTTCTGTGATAGTGTATGCTAGTTGTAGGTTTGAATGATTAAATGAAAATCTAGGATGCATAAGTTTATCTAGTGATTTCATTTCCAAGTGTTTCCAAGTGGTATCGAGCTAACCATGGTGCTAAGGATGGTATAATGGTGCACTCTGATTGGTATCACGCTTTAAAGGTCCATCTTTCATACCTTAGCATCATTTGGTAGGCATTGTCTCCTATATTTCCTATCTAAGCATATGTGTAAGCTACAATCCAAACTCTTAGCACATATGTAGGGGGATCAATTGTTACCATTTGGAGTTCATGAAACTTGTCCATATCCTTTACACATGGTGAATATGCTTGGACAAGCAACATGGATTCAATTGAATTTTAATTCATATCTTTGTGAAAGGGTTGTCATCAATTATCAAAAAGGGGGAGATTGAAAGCTCTAGTTTGGTTTCGGTGAATTGATGAAACCCTAAGTGCTAACCTATTTTATCAAAGTGATTATAAGATAGGTGGCACTACTACAAGTGATGAAGAAATTGTGAAGATCATGATGAGGGTAATGCCATGGTGATGATCAAGCGTTTGGACTTAAAAAGAAGAAAGAGAAAAACAAAAGGCTCAAGGCAAAGGTATAAATTATAGGAGCCATTTTGTTTTGGTGATCGAGACACTTAGTGAGTGTGATCATATTTAGCATCGATAGCCATACTATGAAGAGAGGTGAAACTCGTATCGAAATGCGGTTATCAAAGTGCCACTAGATGCTCTAACTCATTGCATATGCATTTAGGATCTAGTGGAGTGCTAACACCCTTGAAAATGTTTACGAAAATATGCTAACACATGTGCACAAGGTGATACACTTAGTGGTTTGCACATTTAAACAAGGGTGAAGAAGATAGAGTTGAAAAGGAGTTAGTCATGATGGTCACATAGTGACCGGACGCTGGTCTCGGTTGGACCGGCGCGTCCGGTCAGTGGTAGCTGAGGACACACAGTGTCGGTCTTTGATCGGACGCTGGCGTTGATGTGACCAGACGCTTGCTGGGTGAGTCTGGTCATACCTGTGTGGCGCGCGTAGAAATGACGTTAAGTGACTGGACGCTGGGAGAGTCTGGTCGAGCATGACCGGATGTGTCCGGTCATGATTTTTCGTAGTTGGAACCTTACTAGAAATGACCAGACGCTGGTGCTAGAGCGTTCGGTTAGTTTGAGAAGCGCATCCGGTCAACTCTTGACCGTTCAGATTGGGTGAACAACATTTGAAGCCGATGACACGTGGCAAGCATCGGGCGACCGGACACTGGGGTCTTGTGTCCGGTCGATATGACTGGAGCGTTCGGTCACCCCGTGTGGTGCCTAGTGAAGGGGTACAATGGCTCTATTTCATGGGGGCTTCTATTTAAGCCCCATGGCCGACTCAAGTTCGCCCTCTTTTGACTATTTGCATTGACATAGCAACCTTGTGAGCTTAGCCAAAGCCCTCCCACTCATCTCCATCATTGATTCATCATCTTTGTGAGATTGGGAGTGAATCCAAGTGCATTGCTTGAGTGTTTGCATCTAGAGGCACTTGGTGTTCATGTTTTGCTGCGGGATTTGCTTGTTACTCTTGATGGTTGCCGCCACCTAGACGGCTTGGAGCAGTGAGGATCATCGAGCGGAGGTTGGTGATTGTCTCCAGCTCTGATCATTGTGATTGTGAGGGGTCCTTGACCTTTCCCTAGCGGAGAGCCAAAAGGTACTCTAGTGAATTGCTCGTGGCTTGTGTGATCCTCATCTTGTGTTGGTTGTGTGGCACCCTATTAAGGATTTGACGTGTGATGCCAATTAGCGCATGAACCTCCAAGTGAGTGAATCGCCATAACGAGGACTAGCTTGTCGGTAAGCAAGTGAACCTCGGTAAAAAATTATTGTGTCATCATTTGATTCTAAGGTGATTGGTCTTCATTGGTTTTCATTCTTGTGATTAATTGGTTCATTCCTCGACACGGCGGTATAACTATCTTGCTCTCTCTCCTTACATTATCACAAACTAGTTATCAAGCTCTTTAGTGTAGCTAGTTGTGAGAGCTTGTTAGTTTAGTTAGTGTGACTATTTAGTTAGCCTTTGAGAGCACACTAACTTAGTGTAGTGTCATAGTCATTGTGTGGTTAGAATCTATAGAAACTAGAATTATGGTAGGTGACTTGTATTTTTAGTAGGCTAGCGCAACACTTGCTTCGCCTCATAATTGTCTAACTGGTTTGCTAAGTGTTGTTGTAGAAATTTTTAATAGGCTATTCACCCCCCTCTAGCCATTAGGACCTTTCAACATGCAACATTGGTTTGTAGCCCCCACATTTTTTAGATCGAATGGCATTGTGACATAGCAGAATGATACGAACGGGGTGATGAAAGACGTCGTGAGCTGGTCGGACTCTTTCATCGTGATTTGATGGTACCTGGAGTACGCATCAAGGAAGCAAAGGGTTTTGCACCCTGAGGTCGAGTTGACTACTTGGTCTATGCATGGCAAAGGAAATGGATCCTTTGGACACGCTTTGTTGAAACTCATTTAGTTAACATACATTCTCCATTTCCCACTCTTTTTTTTGTACAAGAATGGGATTGGCTAACCACTCGGGGTGGTATACTTCCTTGATGAACCTAACTGTCAAAAGCTTCTCAATCTCTTCACCGATGGCCCTATGTTTCTCCTCATCAAAGCGACGTAGGCGCTGCTTCACTAGCTTGGAGCCTGGCCTGATCTTCAAGGCATGCTCGATGACTTCTCTCAGAATGCATGGCATGTTCGAGGGTCTCCACGCAAAAACATCTCTGTTGGCATGAAGGAAGTCGATGAGCATGCTTTCCAATTCAGAGGAAAGCATGGTACCAATGCACACCACTTAGCCTTTGGAGCCAATGGGGTTTATAAGGACCTCCTTAGCACCCTCTATAGGCTCAAAAGACATGGTTGACCGCTTGGGATCAGGTGCTTCTTTGACGACCTCCTCCCTAATGGCCACAAGCTCTTTAGAGGTGACAATTGCCATGACATGTTCACAGCACTCGACCTCGCACTCGTAGGCATGCTGGAAGGAGGTGCCGACGGTGATGACCCCACATGGACCTGGCATCTTCAACTTTAGATAGGTATAGTTGGGGATGGCCATGAACTTCATGTAGCATGGATGTCCTAGGATGGTGTGGTAGGTTACGTGGAACCTGACCACCTCGAAGGTAAGGGTATCTGTCCTATAATTGGTTGGATCCCTAAAGATGATGGGCAGATCGATCTACCCAAGTGGCATGGCCTACTTTCCTAGCATGATGCCGTGGAAAGGTGCCTCGGTCAGCCAAATGCACGCTTAGTCAATACCCATGGTGTCGAGCATCTCAGTGTACATGATGTTGAGGCCACTGCCTCCTTCCATCAGCACCTTGGTGAGCCGCTTCGTGCCGATGATTGGGTCAACCACGAGTAGATATCTTCCCAACTGCAGGACGCTTTCTGGGTGGTCAGTCCAATCAAAGGTTATGGTGGACTTCGATGATCGGAGGAAAGTAGGTGTGGCCGTCTCGGCCGTATAAACCTCGCGGCGCGCAAGCTTCTAGTGGTGCTTGGAGTCATAGGCTGTCGAGCCTCCAAAGATCATGAGGCAACCATCCAACATTGAAAAGCCACCATCCTTCCCCTTAGCATCATCCGCGGTCGGCTTGGGCTCCTTCCTATGCTCCCCCTTGTTGGAGCCTCTAGATAAGAACCGCTTCATGAGGACGTAGTCCTTGTATAGGTGCTTGATGGGGAAAGCATGGTTTGGGCATGGCCCTTCAAGCAGCTTCTCTAAGTGGTCCAGGGTACCCTCGGTGGGCTTCCGACCCCCCCCTTGCGGTCGGTGGTGGCCACAAGCAAGCTCTCACACCGCTACTTGCTCTTCTTCTTGTTGGGATGGTTGTAGGCGCCTTTGTTAGTGTCCTCGTCCCACTTCGCTTGCCTTTGAGGTGGTCAACAAATTGCTCCAATTGCCTCCTCGCCTGAGGCGTGGATGGTGGCAATGTCGAGGAGTTCCTTGGTGGTTTGCAAGCCCTTATGTCCTAGCTTGTGGACCAGGGACTTGTAGGTGGTCTCAGATAGGAAGGCTCCTATGATGTTAGCGTCAATGATGTTGGGTAGCTCGTTCCACTACTGGGAAAAACACCACGGTGGGAAGACAACGTTGAGGATGTGTCGGCCAAAGGTCTGAGGTCCTAGCAAGTCAGGGCTTGGGCTTCGATCCTCGCCGCTGTCGTAGCGTCCGCCATGACATGGGTGGTAGCTGTGGCTAGCCTCCCTCCTCGCATCTCTGTGGGTACACCTATGGGCATCGAGGGTGTCGCGCGTGTCATGGTGGAGGCTGAGACGTTCATGCACTGAGACCGTGGTGCGTGGCTTGCCACCTTGCTACGCCTGGTGGATCGACATGTCCTTGTCGGGTTGCTCTAGTGGCGCGTGCTAGCTGGTGTCGAGCTCGTGTTGTTGGGACAACAAGCTCTCAGCCTGCTACACCACCGCATGCTTGAGTAGCGTGCAAATCTCACGATGGGCCCGATGATCCTCGGGCATCGCGGGCCCTGAAAGCCCTCAGAGCAAGTCCACCACAGTAGCGATGTTCTGGCTTACCCTGGTGAAGTGTGGTAGGGCTTCGTCGTCCTCGATGATCCTCCAATTCATGTCGCGGGCCACAGCGTGCGCACGCCCACCGTCTCCGTGGCGTTCGATCTCTCGCTCGAGGTCCGTGCATTCCTGCTCGAGCTGGAGCCATGCTTCCTCGATCTCTTGGGGCTGGGCCTTCAACTGCTCTACCCACAGGCGAGGTAGGGCCCCTACATCCGCCTTGACCTTGTCGTCAAGGTCGTTCATTGGGGTAGACTATCCCTCATGGATGCTTTTGACGTATCCCTTGGGGGTACCTGCCATGAAACATTCATGAGAAGGGTGATGGCTCCCCCTATAAGAGTCAGAATTGGAGTGCGACCCTAATTCTCCCACGAGGAGGTTGTGGAAAGATTCCATGACATATTCGGTCATCCCCATGAACTCGTCATTCACGGGGGATGGAGGCATGCGTTGCGCCACAGGGTGGCCTATGGTCTCTGTGGCGTTATGGAGACCGGACGGGAGCACTGTTGGGGCGCTCCAAATGAGGTATTCCAGGAAGAGCGACTCTCCCCCGGCCAGCTGTGTTATGACATTGGCAAAGGAGAAGGTGAGGTAGCCTAGGTCCTCCTAGGATGGTCGAGGTCCTAGGAAGGCACCGAGCTGGCGCTCTAGCGTCCCATAATCAAAGTCGAGGAGCTAGTCGCTCCCAGGGGTGTAGGCCTTTGGTGCATGCAGTTGTAGCTCCTTAAGCGTCTCGGTGATCGTGTCGAGGACGGTGGAGTAGAGAGGTTGGACGGTGATGGGAACCTGCATCAATTCTCCCTCTGTCATGACGATGAAGTCCAGGTTCTCAAAGCGCACGTGCGTGCCTAGGACCCAGCTGACGCCATGACTAGCCATTCAAGGCCTGATGTGGATGTCGAGATGCGCAAAAAGCCCCTACCTGACGCACCAACTGTCGGTGTTTTGAGTTACCAACTAGTAAATTTCTAGTATTGTGCGTCTAGCTCGGATGGTGTACTTAGAGGACACGAGATTTATACTGGTTCAAGCAGAAAGTCCCTATGTCCAGTTCATCGCTGCTACTCATGTTACTAGCACTGAAAGTTTGTAGTAGGGATTACAAATGAGTGAGAGAGGGACAGGTCCTAAGTCTCTGATGTGCGTGTGCCCCTAAGACATGTTATGTCTACAACCGTGTAGAGTGGTGAACCGCCGTCCTCACTCCTAGGCGTCCTGCTTCCCCTTTTATAGATAAAGAGGAAGAGCAGGTTACACAGAGAGAAAGATGGAGGAGAGCCAGGGAGAGGAAGGCTTTTAGGACCATCGGGCCTTTCTCCTCCTTTATGCAGGTCCCGCCAACCCTGCATATGGTGGTAGGGACGGCTCCACACCGGGTGCTTGTTCGTCGCTGATGCCATGCCCCGGCATTGTCAGCGGGTTGTGACGTCCCATTCCGTCTCGACGGGCGACGCGGCGAACCAGCATGCTGGTCAGCGGCCATATAGGGAGTAGGCAGCATAGTGACCATGCGTCCGTCACTGTTGGTGATATGAGTTCCCTAGAGTGACATGTCGTGGACACGGGTCATGTTGAGATGTGCCCGCTCCCTGCACGATGCCAGAAGTTTCATCTTGGGTTGTACTTTCTGGCCCGTAGTGTTGGCGGTGGTACAGGCTTCCGTCAGGAGCCACGCCCGAGAGGTTGGGCGAGACGGAGCCCCTGACCTAGAGGCCGGGCGAGACGGAGCCCCCGACCCAGAGGCCAGGTGAGGCGGGAGCCCCGACCCACAGGTCGGCCGAGGCGGAGCCCGCCCCCAGAGGTCGGGTGAGATAGAGCCCGCGCACCTGGGGGTCGGGCAAGGCGGGCCCCCGACCCAGAGGTCGGGCGAAGCGGAGGCCGCCCCCAGAGGTCGGGCAAGGCGGAGCCCGCGCACCTGGGGGTCGGTTGGAGCTATAGTCACGCTTTTGACTGCTCGGATGAATCAATATTGATGATCATTAGCTCCTCCTCTTCGGATACTCTAGTATTGGTCCCCGACAGTTTCATTCTTGTTATATAGCAGGGACATTGCCAGGGCGGAGAGAAGGGGGTGGGTAGCCCCCCCTAAGGTTATGAATAGCATGTACAAGTACTTATTAATTCTACCAATTCCAGAGATTATAGGTAAAAACGTCTCCTTAACTAATATTATAAAAGTGTAATTACAAATAAAATACATCTCCGAATTGTATTTTTAATGTTATATCTCCTAATTGTATAAATTTGTATGGCTAGATAAAATAAATATGATGTGAATAGTTGGTTTTATGAACAATGTCCTTTTCTATCTTCAATTTACTTCAATTTAGATAATTAGTACTTTTCTGAGATGAAGAAAAGGAGGAGATTAAAGATGATTATAGTTTTTTTATAATCCGACATCAAGGCCAACATTATTTTTTAAGCTGATATCAATGTCTAGCACTGATATCCTAATTTATTTTCACTTTTTCTATATTTTAAGTTCTTGATTTTTTTTGTTGTTACTCAGGCAATTGGTAATTAAATCATTATTTGACTATAGAAAAATATTTGTGCATTGTCTCTTGCGGAGTTGTTCTTTTAATTGTACTAGTTGATTGTATAAGATTATTGTCTAAAATTATCTAAAAATTCAAGCACCTGAATACTATTAGAACTCCTAATGTTTTTTCAACGCTTGACGGACTGAACCCTCTATATTTGAATCCAGGCTCCGTCCTGGACATCGCTTAGTGTGATGGTTGCTATCTTTAGTGTACTTTTGTATTAGTTTTAGGGTTAGTTCTTCTTTAGTGGTGAAATAGTTTTCATACGTTAAGTTTGTTACTTTAAATTTTTAAAGCGTCGGTTCACAACCACCTTCTTGAGGCATTCGATCTTTTACAGGATGTTTTGCCCGTTATTTTGAGAAAGAACTTTATTATGTTCTCTGAAAAAGTGATGCACACTACCATCTATTATTATAGTTTTAGCCTCTAACCCTATAATAGAGGCTCGAAGAAAAAATATCTTAAATAAAAGAAATAGCAAATTAATCACTAGAGCTATTTTATGGCAAGCATCCATATAAAAAACGATAATGATACAATTAAGACTTCTAGACAGACAGACGCCTCCCACCACTCACTCTCGCACGCGCCGCTTGCCTAGTGACCCTATCCGCTCGTCCCGTCCGCGCGTTTCGATGCTCGCTGCGTCATTTCCTCCCTGCGTCGCCGTGCCCATCCACCAACCCCACTTCGCCTCACTGCCGCCAGCCCCCGCAGCGCCGCGCCCCATCCCCTGTGACCTCCTCCGCACTGCCTCCCCGTTCTGCCTCCTCCGCGCCGCATTCCCCACCGGCCCCAATCTGCCTACCCCGCCTCCACTGTGCTGCCTCCTCGTTGTGGCCGGCCCGCTCGCCGCGACCGCCTCCACCGAGCTGGCGAGCCGCGGCCACCTCCACCTAGCCGACGAGCCTCCACGACGGATGCTCCAACAAACAAGCGAGGGGGACGAGATTTGTGTGACGCCGCGCCCGCTGGCGAGTTGCTTGTGCCGCTACCGCACAGCGAGGTCCATGCACCGTCGTCGACCTCCACGCCAGCGTGCCTCCATTCATCCAAGCAAAGCCCATGTTACAAGAGTATATTTCAAGTGTTTCAGATATTTTATTTTGATGTTGCAAAAGTAGATTGGAATGTTGCACATGTTGCGGATGTTTCAAGTGTATGTTCCAAATATTCATCTCATTTACAGACGTATGTTTGCAAGTGTTTCATCTAGATGTTATATATTTTTCACACATATAAAGTGTTTTCAGGTGTTTTTTTATGTGTTTCATACGCATGTTTTGAGTGTTTCAGTTGTTTCGTACGTATGTTGCAAGTGTTTCACCTTGATGTTTCAAAAGTAGATCTGGTGTTGCAGCTAGTGTTTCATCTACCTTCAGTCGTATGTTGTAAGTATTGCAACCGGACGTTTTAAAAGTAGATCGGGTGTTGTATCTCTGTCTTTCACTTTTCTGCTGTCTCAACTTCGTCTAGGTGACTCTCCTCCCGACGCTGGCTCGGCATCCACCACCCTCTTTCTCTTTTTCTAGATACTGGCGTAGGCATTTGCTGGCCACGTGCATGTGCGTGAGAAGCGGAGAAGGCACGGGCGGAGACTCCACGTGAAGTCACGTGAAATTTTGTCGGAAAGCGGATCGTTGTTTCAACGACAGGTCGACAGTCATAACACTATCGACCCCATAACATGAGCGCTTCTGCAGCAGCGCCTGCTGAGTGCTGGCTCGGTCACCGTCCGGTTGCGGCGCAGCAAAAGCTCCTCCAGGCTCCAGTGCGGTACCTCGTTCCTGCGAACTTGGCTCTCCAGTTAACGTGTACCGGATACCGTGGCGCTGGCGCCGCGTGGTCCCCTTCCCCTCCGGTCCCGGAACGGAACAACCTGCTGTCCAGCCTTCGAATACGCGCCGTGTGAATCGAATCGCTCGCTTGGTCAGTCGTCGTCCCAGGTCAAGTCGTCCTCCAGGACTGGCTCCGGCCTCCGGCCCCTGCATGGGTTGTCATCAGGGTGTTCGGTTCTCATGGACTAAAATATTTTAGATAAAAATATACATTTTAGTTAAACTAAACAGTTAAATACTTACTAAAAATGAACTAAAATCATTTAGTTCTTTAGTCCACAAAATTAGACTAAAATAAACTAAAAGGTGTTGGGGACACCCATACCTCTTAGCCCTTGTTTAGTTCATTAAAACTCTCAACTTTGACACTATGCAAAAAGAAGATTCCCCGTCACATCAAACTTACGGTACATGCATGGAGTACTAAATGTTGACGAAATCAAAAACTAATTGTACAGTTTGGTTATATTTTACGAGACGAACGTTTTGAGCCTTTACCAAATAAAAACGAAACGCTACAGTGCGCTACAGTGCCAACCCAATCCGGCCGGCACCAACTCTGGGGTGAACTAAACGGGCCCTTATTTATTACCCTCTCTCTCCACTTTAGTCTATTTTAGTTCAAGGAACCAAACACCACTTTAGTCTACTTTTAGTTCATGGACTAAAATAGACTAAAACTTTTAGTCCATGGGCTAGAGAACCAAACCGGGCCTAAATCGTTTCTTTGAGGCCAGTTTCAATGTGGATTTCATAGAGTTTCATAGGCATTAAATATGCTGACATGACACTGTCTTGATGAAAAGAGAGAAGATAAAAGTTTTATGGGAGTAGTGAGAATTTCATAAGAATAAAACTCTTCTGCACTGTTTCCAAAATATAGATGTGTTGGAAACTGGAAGATGAAACCCTGACCTTAGAACGACTCATCAGTCATCACTCGTTTTCGCAGAGTAGAACGAACGTTACTACCGGACTGGCTGGACTGTCACGCTATTATTAATTTATTATCATCCCCGCACATCGCAATTATCGCTGACTTGAGGTCAAGCTTCCCTTTTGTTTTTTCGGTATATAATAATATAATTATTACTGAGACACACAAGAAGAGAATCGCGTGCTTCTATGTTCACTATTGGTCCCACGGCGATGTGCCACTTGATGCGACACCTATATACATATAGGCCACGTTTAGTTCCTTGTAAAGTAGGCGCGGATTGAATTCTGGATCACTGTAGCGCACTGTAGTATTTTGTTTTTATTTGGTAATAATTGTCCAATCATTGACTAATTAGGCTTAAAACGTTCGTCTCGTAAAGTACAACCAAACTGTGCAATTAGTTCTTGATTTCGTCAACATTTAGTATTCCATGCAGGTACCACAAATTTGATGTGACGGAAAATCTTCTTTTTGCATAATGTCAAAGTTTGAAATTGAGGGTAACTAAACAGGCCCATATTCTACCATGCCAGATCATTGATATTATTATTGACAATTACTCCGTACTGCTATAATAATATCGCGGCTGGCGGCGAGAGAGTTCGTTAATCTTGAAGCGAATCCATGGAGCTAGCTAAGCAGCAACGGCAGCAAGAGTGGCCAGATCACGCACGTGGATGGAATGATTAAGCAAGCTGTAGCTTAATTACATTGCTGGGCGTTGCGCGCGAGACTGTGGTGTCCGTCTGCCCATCAGTATCGTACGTACTCTACGTAGCACTGAACTGATGGGATCGGAAACCATGGATGATTAGCCAATCGGTACAGAATCACCGGGGATGGGATCGGATCATCCGGTGTTCTCCGCCCGGAAGCTTGCATGCGCATGACGTCTTGACCGTAGAACAGCCGTCCTGTTTGGGGCTTCCTTCTTGTCGGCGCTGGACCGCTGACCTGATCGATCGCCGTCGACTGGAGA
Source organism: Miscanthus floridulus (assembly GCF_019320115.1). Lineage (NCBI taxonomy): Eukaryota > Viridiplantae > Streptophyta > Magnoliopsida > Poales > Poaceae > Miscanthus > Miscanthus floridulus. The sequence goes on along the minus strand of NC_089587.1, from coordinate 172,541,620 downwards.
GCGCTTCCTTGGCCGCCAAGTCGTCCTACTCGTACAGCAGCCAAGCGGACTGCTAAGGCCGCGTTTAGACACGAAAATTTTTGGTTTTGGCTACTTAACACGTTTGTTTGTATTTGACAATTAGTGTTTAATTATGGACTAATTAGGTTTGAAAGTTTCGTCTCGCGATTTCTCACTCAACTGTGTAATTAGTTTTTTTTTCATCTACATTTTGTACTTCATGCATATGCCGCAAGTTTCGATGTGACACTTTGAGGTGAAAAATTTTGGAACTAAACATGCCCTAAAATGTGCCGGTAGTGTGCTGTGCTCCAAAGTCTGAACACGGTTTCCCTTATCGCGTTTGGAGGGGCCATTAGACTTGGACGAGGCGACCGGCACGCGCTGAGTCCAAGTCTTCTCTTCTCTCCTCACCCAGTGACCACATCGGCCGGGTCATGGACAAGAAGAGCTCATCTCCCGTTGGTCCGGTCGGCTATATATGGCAGCTCAGGGGACGCTGCTCTGCTCAGCTCCCACCACAGCAAAGCAACTACTGCTTCGAGCCTCCACACAACACAGCCCTCGGATAGTCGGATCTCCACACCAAATCACTCCAAGCCTCTTCGACCGATCCTTGGCGGGGCGTTCTGAACCTTCAGGTTTGGATTAAATCAGCCATGGCCAAGGTACCTGCACTGCATCAGCTCGATTCTTCATTTGCGCGCTGTCTGTCTGTTCTGCTCCTAATTTCGGCTCAGACTGACACTGCTTGTGTGTGCGTCTCCTGACTCTGCAGCAAAAGATCGTGATCAAGGTGCCGATGGCGAGCGACAAGTCCCGGTCCAAGGCCATGGCGCTGGTGGCCGCCGCGGGCGGGGTCGACTCCGTGGCCATCGCCGGCGCCGGCAAGGACCAGGTCGTCGTCGTCGGCGAGGGCGTCGACTCCATCAAGCTCACCAGCGACCTGCGCAAGAAGATGGGCGACGCGCAGCTTGTCGAGGTCGGCGAGGACAAGAAGAAGGAGGAGAAGAAGCCCGACCCCGTCGCCGACTACACCCAGTACTACTACCACTACCCGCCGCCGCCGCCGCCGGTCGGCGTCGTCTACGACCCCTACTCGCGGCCGGGCAGCACCTGCTCCATAATGTAGACCACTCAGCTTGTGCATATGTATAGTTTTTTTTGGGAAAAAAAAGGGTGTGCAAGTGTAGTTTGTGTACGGAATTCTCCTTCCCTTCTTTTTGAGAGAGCTATGTACACGCCAGCCTGTTCAGTTGGCTGGTTCGTATCGTTGCTGGTTCGTAAAGAAGTACTGTTGACTGATTTGTGTGAGAGAAAAAATATTATTCTGGCTAGAAATTTAAGATCGTTTACGATAAGCCACAGCCAAACGAACAGGTCCGGTTTACACTTTACATGTCCGATTTCAAGAAATATTCCAAGCTTTGCTCATTCTTGTGTTACACACACGTTTCACGCCTTTTGTTTTTCTCGAATACACCAGAGCGTTACATTTTTTTATTTAGATAGAAAAATATTGTATAATGTTATGTTAAATATGGAAGAATGTTTTCATACACTGCGCCAATGATAGTTTGATGCAAATTCAACCGGGAGCTACACAACGATCACACAACCTGTTTTAGTTAAAAGAAAAGATGAGCCTAATTACACAGCCGCTACACAAATGAGGCTGATTCCACGCTTATTCGTTGGCTCTCCTCTGTTCATGAAAGATCTGCTGACCTACCCTGCCCGGTTACTAACTAAGAGCTCCAAGGGTGAAGCATTAATCACCGGGTTTCAGTTATGCCCTTGATTCAGATTTTTTTTTGTCCCAAGATGCCTACTAGAACTATTCATATCCCAGTTGGTTAGCATCGAAATTTTCTCTTTCAAATGCCCTGTCCATGAGTCAAAAATCAAGTTCGAATTGCTCTTGTTCCATCGATTCAGTAGGTTTGACGGTCTCACGAGTGCATGTATCATCAAGGGCCCTGTTTGCCACGTCTCCATGAGATGTTGTGAGCTATTTTTTTTTTTTTTTTGCCAAACCGGATGTTTTCAAAACTGCTTCACCCATAAATCTATTTTATTCTCTCACCAAGACATGAAGTGGGATGAAGCTGAAAAAAAAACCTATCTCAGCTTCACCTGACACAAGTGGACCCCCAACACATGCTCCCCGTCGTACTCTTGTGCGCGGGTCTACCGCGCGGAGCGCGTGCAACACGATTGGTGGAGGTCTAGGCGCGGCTTCCGGGGTTCGTTGCCGCCGGAGGCTGGGGCGCGGCAGTGCGGGCTTGCCGTCGCGTGGGGCCGCCGGGGCTCGGGGCACGATCGTCGAGGCCTCCAGGCTCGCCGCGCGAGCAACCTCCAGGGCTCCCGGGTGTAGCCGCCGGGGCCGCTGGGGCTCCCACGCAAGGGTGGTGAGGAGCCGGGGCGTGGGGCCGGGGACGCCGCCGCTGGGCGATGGAGGTGCGGGGGCTGGGATGCAGCCAGGCGAAGGAGCCGGGGCGCCGCCGCCATGCCGGGTGCTAAGTGCAGCCATCGGATCGGAGAGGAACGCGTAGCGCGAGGATGGTCTCGATCCCGTGCGACTACGCGAGGGGCATCGGGAGGAAGAAAGAGACGCCCATGAGGAGACGAAGAAAAAAAGAAAAAAAAAAGTGTAATACAGTCATTTTATTGTTTTGATCGATCAGTTGAAGCTGTTTTGTCAAATCGGTTTGTAAAATAGCTTTAGCTTCACCCAAAAAGCTGTTTGTGAAGTAAAAAAACAAAAAACAGTTTCAATGATAAAGTTGAGCTTGCCAAACTGAGCCTAATAATACATGAGCGTTTTTTTTTAAGTAGTGTACGGTTTTTACACCATCGCAGCCGTCATAAATACCTGACATTATGCATTACTAGCTAGCTAGCATAGCTCTCAACAAAACGTTAACCATTGTAGAAGGAATTGCCAGTTTTTTTATATTGAATTGTGGATAAAGAATAACACCTCCAAGACGCCCGCCATTGCAACAACCAAGTTAACTGTTTATATGAAGTCGTAATACAGTACACTATGATTATAACCCAAGAAGCTAAGACAGATATAGCCGGCCGCGAAGTCGGAGCTCCTCTTCGCGAAGCCGTTGAGCTCGGCAATAATGACCTATTGCAGCCTCCTGCTTCGGCCTCGTTGGTCTGACATCTTAGGATAGGTCGAAGTCAGAGCTGCTGGCTGCTTTGCAACGATGACTCATGGTATTGTGTACTCTACCGCGTTGCGTGGGTGTGCTAACCTTTCGTAGTGTTTGGCGCTATGCTCGACTATCTTTGATTGTATATAAACTTAATTCGTCTTAATTGAATGGCAGATTATCTGCCATTTTTTTAAAAAAATATAGCCGGTTGTTACACGGGACAGAAGAAGCAACGGAGCTGTCAGCAAAACAAAAATCGCCAGGAAAGCGTCACCAACCCGCTGGAACCTGCTGGGGTTGGGGGCGCCCAACGAATCGTCAGGGGGAAACACGATGTGGCAAACGTTGTTGCCACCTGCCATGGATGCCTCCCTGCGATGCGGCCCTAATGCTATGGCAAACTTCACCTCGCTTTTATCAGCTGCATAGCGAGAAACAACAGTCCATTCCTGTGGCGCTACCGATGCCCTTTTGCTGCTGCTAGCTGCAGACGAGCGGCTCCAAGGACTTTTTTTAGGAAACTGGAAGGGCTTGCGCCCTTACAGTGCAAATTTATTGATTAAAGAAGTATAAAAGCAATACAGACAACAGAGTACAGAGTAGCCGGCCAGAATTCAAGAAACATAAAAAGAGACAAAAAAGATGAGGTACTCCTGACACTTATGACACTTATGCTAGGGAGGAACTCCATTGATCAAAGGCTTGAGCTTTCCTATACTCTGTTTGAGAGAAGCTTAATCTCCCTGAGAAAAGTTCCTTTGCAGACTTGAAGGCTAGGCTGAGTTGCTTTGAAAATGAGATCATTCCTTGAAGTCTAGATGGCCCAACAGAGAAGAATGATTGCCAGCATGAAGAACTGAGATTGAAGGTTGTCTTTTATTTCAATAACAATGTCAGGAAACTCTGCATTGTTGGGAAGGTGCAAATTAATGAACTCCCAGCATCTTTTTGCAAACGGACAATGAAGGAATAGGTGCTGTAAAGTTTCTTCAGTATCAAGATCACAAAGAACACAATTGTAGGAGGGCAGGTGCATGTTTCTTCGCCTTAGAATGTTCCTTGTACTGAGCCTGTCCTTGATGAGCAGCCAAAAGAAGACTTTATGCTTAGGCTGGCAGAAGCAATCCCAGGTTTTTCTTCTATTAATACAGTGATACGCAACTCTCCTGCGTGTTCGAGAAAAAAAAGTAATCCCAGGTCCATTTGAGAGAAGCATGGACTTGATGATGACCAAGCAAATCTTTGTAGGCCCTTGATGATGAGAATTTCTGTCCCCATAAGTATGACCAGCTATCCTTGTTTTCAGCCAAAAATCTGTATGTCATCCTGAGGGAGAGATCCTGGAACCGATCAAAGGCTATGCCTTTGCCACTGAGATGTACTTGTTTCTAGCAAAAGAGAGGAGCTCTGGTGACTGGACCCTTAGATTTATAGTCCCAAGCATCTTGCCAGAACAAACATGTTTCTCCATTTCTGAATTCCACCAGAGCTATTGATTTGTAAGTTTGTAGGTTCTTCATAACATCCCTCCACCAAAATGATCCCTTTTTTGTGTGATTTGGTAATCTGCCATTGTGGTACTGTTTCTCCCAAATGAGATGGACCTAGGGGATGCCTGACTTATCGAAAAATTTATCTAGATTTTTCAGCAGAAGGGCCTGATTCAGTTTCTCAATGTCTATTATACCCAAGCCATCCTCATCTTTTGGTATGCATATCATGTTCCATGCTGCTTTAGGTTGGCTTCTTGCATTGATATCAGACCCTCTCCATAGGCAGTGCTTTCTAAATTTGTCTATATGCTTTATCAAAGTTTTTGGTAAGGCAAGAGTGCACATGTAAAAAGTTGGCAGGGCAGTAAAGACAGCATTTGTGAGTTCTAGTCTTCCAGCCTGTGAGAGGAATGAGGATACACTTGCAAGTCTCCTTTCACATTTGTTTATTAAAGGGAGGTAATCTTGAACTCTTGGCTTTGTTAATCCCAGTGGAAGCCCTAGATAGGTGAAGGGGAGAGTGCCCTTTGAGCAACCAAAAGTTCTGGCCAGGTGATCAAGTCTTTGTTCATTCATGTTGATGGGAAGCATCATGGATTTTTTATAGTTGATTTTGGGACCAGTACAATCAGAAAATGTGTTGAGCACAGACTTGAGGAAAATAAGCTGATTAGGGTCTCCCTCCATGATTATTAGTGTGTCCTCGGCATATTGCACTATTGGGAAATCATTTGTTGAAGTTAGAGGTATTGGCAGTTTTAGAAGACCCAAATCTTTCCCTTTGTTTATCAGAGATTGAAGGAAATCTGCTGCAAGCACAAAGAGAAGAGGTGATAGAGGATCACCTTGCCTCACTCTGATACAATTGAAGGTTTTGCCTGGGACTCCATTCAACGGAGCTGAAGAAGTTCTAGAGGAAAAAATTTGTGTCATCCATCTTATCCATGTTTGGCCAAAGCCTTTACATTCCATTAGCTTGAACATTGCCTGATGTTCTATTTTATCAAATGCCTTTTTGAAGTCCAGCTTCCGGATTATGACTTCCTTTTTTGAATGGTGGCAGAGATGCAAATATTCATAAGCCCAGGCTAGACAGTCCTGTATTGTTGTTGACCTGATAAACCCATATTGATTGGTGTGCACAATTTTGGTGATGATTGTTTGCAGTCTATTGGCCAGGATCTTGGTTACGAGCTTGATTGAGGAATTAAGCAGGGAGATTGGCCTATAATCAGCAACTGAAGTTGGCTCCTCCACTTTTGGATTTAGAGTTATGAAGGACCCATTGATGCTCCTGAGACAAATACTGTTCTGCTGAAAGCCAAGGCAAAGATCGTAGAAGTCCCCTTTCACTATTTGCCAACTTGCCTTCAAAAAATCATTGTTAAAACCATCAGGGCCAGGGGATTTATGATTTGTCATTTGGGAGGGCTTTAATGACATCATCAATCTCTTCAGTTGTGAAAGGCTCTTCTAAGAAACTGAGATCTTCAGTAGCTTGCACAAAAAAACTTGGGTTGACAGAGAAACCAGTGAATTTGGAGGTGCCATCCTTTCTTTGAATTCATGCCAAATGTGAGTCTCCTTATCATTGTGTGAGTAAAGAGCTGTGCCACTATTTGAAATGAGCTGAGAGATCAGATTTCCTCTGTGTCTAATAGTGGCATTTGCATGGAAGAATTTGGTGTTTGTATCTCCCAATTTAACCCACTTAATAGCCCCTCTTTGTTTCCAATAAATTTTCTGCTGGTCAAGGAGATCATTGAGTTTTTGCTTGAGAGCCTCTATGAAGTTCCACTCAAAGAGAGTGAGATCTCTATATTCTTCAATAATGTCGGTAAAAAAATTATGCTTTTGACATTGGAGATGTTCGTTTTTTGAGAGGATAATTTTTTCTGCCAATCTTCAAGAGCTTTTCTGAGATTTTTACGTTGGTGCGTTCCAGCTTTTGAAGCGGCAAGCGACGCCCAAGAAAGGAACATGGAGAACGGGTCTTCTTTCGAGAAGCATTCCCCTGCCATTGGGGCCATGTTCTCTATTAGTGGTGCATCCCTGGTCACACCACACACGAAAAATGTATCAGCAGGATATTTTGGCAAGAGATGAACGACACCGAGACGGAGATGTCGCTCTTTATAGTGGAAATCAAAGTCGTGTCAAGATAGTTCGTATGTTTGGGGTTTCTTTTCGGTTCAGCGCTACCATCGCACTGACTCGAGTGGAAAGATAAGACTCGGCAGCTACTGACTGCGAAAGATAGCGATGATTTTAGCATGGTCATGATGAGGGGTTGGAATGGCCCAATTTTGGCTCAGAATTTGCCCAAAGCTTTCATGTTTTAGGGGGTGTTTGGTTCCTAAGTGAAAATTTTAGTCCCTGTCCCATCGGATGTTTGGACATATGCATGAAGTATTAAATATAGACGAAAAAAATAACTAATTGCACAGATTGTGGCTAATTTGCGAGACGAATTTTTTAAGTCTAATTAGTCCATGATTTAACAATGTGGTGCTACAGTAAATATGTGCTAATGGCGGATTAATTAAGCTTAATAAATTCGTCTCGTAAATTAGTCTCCGTCTATGTAATTAGTTTTATAATTAACTCATATTTAGTTCTCCTAAATAACATCCGAACGTCCGATGTGACATGGACAAAAATTTAGTCCATGGAACCAAACACCCCCTTAGCTAGTAGTTTTCAAATCTAAAGATACAACCTTTCGGAATATAGCTGGAAATATTGACCACACAAGGGCAGTGATCAGAAGGAGACATATCAAGAGAGGCAGAGGTGTCACAAAAGGAGAGAGTCCAAGCATTTGAGGTGAAAATCCAATCCAATTTGTCAAGAAGAGGGGAGGTTTGTTTATTAGACTAGGTAAATTTCCTTCCTTGCAGAGAAACCTCATTTAAACCCAAAGCACTGATGGCTTCAATAAAAAGCAACATTTCAGATAAATCTCCTCCCTCCCTGTTTTCAGGCCTTCTTATCAAATTGAAATGCCGAGAGGTGAACTGAACAGAGATGGCAAAGTCATTACTAAATACAAGGTCCCCTTTGAAAAGAGATCCTTTCCAGGCAATCAAGATATCTCCTGAAGCCCCAACAGAGGGCAGGAACACAAAATTGTCAAAGCATGGAGGACATATTTTCGTGATGAATGCTATGTCAAACAGATCCTTCTTTGTTTCCTAAAAGCAGATCACATCACAGGATGAATCATAGACCTTATCTCCGATTGTGTTTCATTTGGATGAGGTGTTGAGGCCTCTCACATTCCATGTCATCACCTTCCACTGTCTAATACGGTTTTGACTCATTATTAAGAACATGATAGACTGAAAATTTGTGACCCTTCATTAACTGATGCAAAGTGCATAAAATTTCAATCCAAACAGAAAAAATCAGACAGGGGTGCATAGCTGCTTTCACAGGCAACTTAAACTGGGTCTTAAGAACCTTACAAGGTAAAGCCTTACACAAAATAAAAGCTATTGCTTGCTGCCAACTAGACATTTCTTAACAAAAGAGGTCTGTCTAACTATTTGTGCAGTCACTGAGTGTCTGCATTTCTTCCTGTCCTTGCTGGCTTTCCTCATCATCTAGCTCCTTTTCCAGGCTCTTCTCCTCCAAGGCACTCTTTTCCTTCTTCTTGGTGATTGGAGTCATGCTTCCTCTTGTGCAGAACCACCTCTGTTAGAGATTCCTGTCCCAGGTGACATGTTTCAGTGCCTAGTGATTGAATAGCTTGAATGGGGATGTTGGGAGAATTAGGACATCATGCAAGGCATTTCTTTGCTTTTGCACGAGCTGGCCTTGAAGCCTTGACTCACCTGTCTCAATCTGGCGCTCCTTCTAAGCTCAGTGTCCACAACTGGTGTGCCCCTCTTGCTTGCTTTCTTCTTTGGGGTAGATTCCTCTTCCAGTTCCTCTATTGTTAACTGCTTCTTTTGATCAGGATCTACAGGGGTATTGATACAAGGTAAAGCCTTTGAAGCAAGGCATTTGCTGGGGAGAAAAAAAACTAACTTGATTTTCATAGTTGTTTAAGTGATCAGCAGCCTTTGAAGTCAGAAAATGTTTTGCCCAATCAAAGTTTTGTGGTGACAATAGTAGAACAGTGAAGAACTGAAACCATGATCTTGGCACCTTCACATGAAGACAGTTGGGATTACCTTTGGAGAAGAAGTCTGTCCAAAGTTTCATTGCTTCTTCCTTCTTTTTCTTTTCCCAGCTTAGCAGACCAAGGTCATATACAGGGCCGAGGTTGATCATGGCCCCTACAAACAGATTCTGCACTGGTTGGTCCACTTCTTGCTCCATCAAATCTTGGGGAAGTTTAGGGAAGCCCTCTTCTCCAGGCCCCACCAGCTGGTCTAGAGGAATTTCCTCCCCAAGGTAGTCAATGGGGGAACCAGGAGCTTGAACATGGGGAACTTGAGCAGGAGGGATGTCCTATTGCATTTCATCAACCAACTGCATCACTTCCTCTTCCACTGGATTCATGAAAAAGACTTTCCCTACTGGCTGTAATAGATGCTGCTCCTGCATATTATTCTGCAGGTCATTCAACTCAATGAAGCCCCCCCTCAATGGCAGCTGGGGCAGGGTTCAAAATTACTTCATGCAGGTCCTAATTGACATCTTGATCTTGAGCTGGCTTGTTAAGGCTGAGGTCCATCCCTTGATTTAGAGCTAATACATTCAGGTCTTGTACTAGCAGGGGGCCTTGATTCATATGCACCGGGTCTACATGCTGGAACGCCATGTCATCGGCAGGAGGTTGCTGGGTGGAGGAGAGCGAGCAGTACTGCAGCACAGAGGGAGGGATTTCTTGTTCTGCTACTATCGCCGCGCAAGGGGGGAGCGAAGAGGAGACGAAGGGGTGTGCAGCGTCCAAAGAGCAGGGTCAGGGGCCGAACTGAAGCGCCGCCTTGGCATTTGACAAGGGCAGCGGGCCGTGGCTACAACACAATGGGCTCTCTAGGCCAATGAACAGTAATGTGTGGCACAAATACCGTGGCAGCCCACGCTTGATCAGAGAGAGCAGCATTGAACAAATCGCAGAAGGAGTTAAAGCAGGGTGGGCTTGAGGGGGACGGCCTGGAAGCGGCCTTCGAGAGAGAGTTAAACCACCCAACTTTACATAGAATCGCCGCTTTTCCCTTTAATTTGCCGGATTGCTGTCCCTTGGCGATCTGAGGAGAAGATCCGCACTGCGCTTCCCCATCCACGGCACGTGTGACACCTAACAGCAATCTCAGTGGGAGTTTCATATGAGTTTTATTTGTATTAAATAGGTTGTCATATATACATTTTTATGACATGACAGTGTATTTAAGAAGAGAGAAGAAATGAGTTTCATCTAGATGAAGCTCTCTTGGTACGATTACTAACTATCTATGAGTCAAAGAATTAAATGTGTATAAAACAATAAAATGAAACTTTACATTGAGAGTGAGTGTCTTATCCAAGTTTTATTGTCTTGAAAACAACGGCATGAAACTATCCACTGAGACTCATGAAAGCTCTAGTTTGATTTTGGTGAACTGATGAAACCCTAAGTGCTAATCTATTTTATCAAAGTGATCAAGAGATAGGTAGCACTATTCTAACTGGTGGAGCAATGGTGAAGATTATGATGATAGTGTGACCATGGTGATGCTTGGACTTGAAAAAGAAGAAAGAGAAACAAAAAGCTTAAGGCAAAGGTGATTTTTGATAGGAGCATTTTGGTTTAGTGATCAAGACACTTAGCGAGTGTGATCACATTTAGGATCGATAGCCGTACTATTAAGAGGGGTGAAACTTGTATCGAAATGCGGTTATCAAAGTGTCACTAGATGCTCTAACTTATTGCATATGCATCTAGATCTAGTGGAGTGATAACACCCTTGAAAATATTTATGAAAATGTGCTAACACACGTACACAAGGTGATACACTTGGTGGTTGGCACACTTAAGTAAGAGTGGAGAAGTTGGTGAGCTGGAGGAGCTGTCTTTCACTGACCGGACGCTGGCTTCGGTGTGACCGAACTCAGCCGGGTGCGTCCGATCAGCTCTTGACAGTGAAGTGCTCAGCTCGGTGAGCGATTGGACGCAGGGTCAAAATGTGACCTGACGCGACGCTTCTGCGTCTAGTCAAGGATGACGTATGGTGACATGGTGCGGACGGCTGAGGTAGTGTGGATTAGACACTCGGCTATGTCCGCTCAGGGCTGACCTGACGCGTCCGGTCGCTATTTTGCCGCTCGGACAGCTCTCTAGAAATGACCTGACGTTGGGAGGCCGAGTTGATCAGCGTCCAGTCGTCTGTTGACTGTGTGCGGTGGTGAACTGATCTGACGCGGGGCTTGCACGTCGGTCACTGGATCGGCGTGTCTGGTCCTTTAACGCGAGCGTGGGAGCGAGTTAGCCGTTGGAGATCGAGCGGTGCAAATTTGAAGGCGGGACACATGGCGAAGATCCCGCGACCGGACGCTGGACCGGGTGTGTCCGGTCATTCTGATCGGCGCGTCTGGTCAGCCCGAGTTAGGCTGCTCTATGAGCCCAATGACTCTATTTCGATGGAGCCTCTATAAAAGGTGTTTGGCCGGCTCAAGCTCACTCTCTTGACCATTTGCATTGATATAGCAACCTTGTGAGCTTCGCCAAAGCTCTCCCACTCATCTCCTTCATGGATTCATCATCTTTGTGAGATTGGGAGAGAATCCAAGTGCATTGCTTGAGTGATTGCATCTAGAGTCATTTGGTGTTCGTGTTTCGCTGCTGGATTCGCTTGTTACTCTTGGTGGTTGTCGCCACGTAGACGGCTTAGAGCAGCGAGGATCGTTGAGCGAAGGTTGGTGATTGTCTCCGGCTCCGATTGTGGTGATTGTGAGGTGTTCTTAACCTTTCCCCGGTGGAGAGCTAAAAGGTACTCTAGCAGATTGCTCGTGGCTTGTGTGATCCTTATCTTGTGTTGGTTGTGTGGCACCCGATTGCGGGTTTGGCGTGTGATGCTGATTAGCGCGTGAACCTCCGAGTGAATGAATCGCCACAACGAGGACTAGCTTGCCAGCAAGCAAGTGAACCTTGGTAAAAAATCATGTGTCATCATTATCCGAGGATTTCTTGGTTTTTATTGTGATTGATTATGATCATCTTGTGATTGGCTCAATTCCTCGACACGGCGATATAATCATGACCATCTCCTCTTGTATTTACATTCCTAGTGTGTAAGCTAAGCTTTTTAGTAAAATTAGTTTTGAGAGCTAGCTTGCGTCGGGTCTAGTGGTTAGTGAGGCTCTTTAGTTAGTCTTTGAGAGCTCACTAATTTAGTGTAGTGACATAGGCATTGTGTGGATAGAGACTATAGCAACTAAAATTGTGGTAGGTGGCTTGTATTTTTAGTAGGCTAGTGCAAAACTCGCTTCGCCGTTTATTTGACTAACCACATTGCTTAAGTGTTGTTGTAGAAATTTTTATAGGTTATTCATCCCCCTCTAGCCATTAGGACCTTTTAACTGGCCTAATAGGGTCGTGGCATTTGACCCTTGGATGACCCGCAGAGAGATATAGCGAGAGTAGACTATCATAGTTTATTGGCACTACTACAGATTGATCTATCACCAACACTTTTTATCACCGCCGGTATCATTAAAACTGTTGGTGATAGCTATCACCAACGGTTCGTAAGAACGTGCGGGTTGATAACTATCACCGTCGCTTCGTCTTATCAACCGGCGCTGATAGTTCATCATCATAACTGCTTTGCACCACCAACTAGCGGTAATAATGTGCTCCTCATCACTAGCGCCCCGTCATATGAACCAGCAGTGAAGACACTTTCACCACCAGCTTGTATGATATGGCGGTCATAGCCATGCTACAATATAAATAAATTCATAACTTTTTTTCAAATAAAGTTAGATGAAAACAAACTTTATATAAAAGTTGAAGACCTCGATGAGATCGATAACTTTGTAGTTGATGACTATCATTTGAAATCATTTATGGCCCTAGAATTCAGTTTAAAGCACTTAAATTTTGAAATTCAAAATTTTTGAATTGTACAAACGACCTTAGATGAAAAAATGACCAAAACCAAAGTTGTAGATATCGATGAGATATACAATTTTGTAGTTGACAACTATTTCATTAGAGGTCATTTATAGTCCCAAATTTGTATATGAAGTTTTAAAATTTTAAAAACCAAAATTTTCAAACAACCTTGGATGGAAAATCGACCAAAACCAAAGTTGTAGATCTCGATGAGAACAATAACTTTGTAGATGACGAGGTTTTCATTTGAAATCATTTGAGGTGCCAAAAGTCTGGCTGAAATTTTGATGTTTTAAAATTCAAATTTATTAATCGACCTTGGATGGCGAAACAACCAAAATTAAAATTGTAGATCTTGATTAGAACAATAAATTTGTCGTTTATGACTTTTTCATTTGAAGCCATTTAGGGTTCTAAATATTCATTTTAAATTCTAAAAAGTGAATATGTCGGCGCAAAAACGTATCGATGAGTCTGGCACACAGCAAGCCGGAAGGATCTACTTGATGGAGCAAGGCTGGAGATCTGCTTGGCTTCAATGTAGGACTAGTTGACCCTGCAAATTCCGGAAGGCGTGCCAGTTAATTTGACCTGCAATGGATAAGAAGATAAAGTTTATCAGTAATTTAAGGCGGAACATGTTGGTTTTGCCCAAACAGTTCCAAGTGTGCCGATTCAGGAGCAACCAGACGAGGAAATCGACTAAATAGTCGACACGCAAAGAAATCGACTGTTTATGGACTGTAAAGCTTATAGGTTGCGATTGATTTTATGATGACAAGTACAATGCACGTAGATATAAGTAACGTCATCAGGTAGGGGGATATTACCAGTGTAAAGCATTGAGCTGATGAGTTTAACGAGAAAGGATATAACATTGGAACAAACTAAAACCAAAGAATCCATAAAACCGTCTATATATTGACAGGTTTTCTGAAAGACATGCTATATGTGTGAAAGCACAAGCGAATCGACTGAAATAGCCGATTCAGGTAGAAAAGACACTATAGCATGTGAACAATCGACTATTTAATATGGACAGATCTATGAACTCATCAGACTTAACCTGTTATCTTTAACAGTGGGGTTCGACTGGATCGATGACAGCTATGGTAAAGACAACAAATTAAACCTTTAAAATAAACAGATCTATTCACATTTAACATAATTATAGAGACACACTATAGGCGTTAAAGCACAGGCGATCGGCTATCTAGCCGATGCAGGCATAGCAAACAGCCAGGGTCATGCCTGGTCGAAAGCAAATCTATCAGCTAGCATCTTCTGATCTAAAGTACTAACAGTGGTGATCGACTAGGTCGATACATCCATAATAATGAGCTATAGACCAGATTCAACTAGCTAGTAAACCTTCTCAAGATCAGACATGCCCTAACCGCATACTATGCACAATCAAGATCAAAGTAGAACAGCCAATGAAACATAATCCATCATTTAAAGTAAGAACCGTCGTAATGTAACAAAATAAACGATGGACTAAAAGGATGTGAGGCCAATCTAGATCGATCTCGATTGGGCAGGTTGATGTTGCTGAAACTAATGACAATAAGAACATCAGCAAGATCGGTAACTTACTGAATCTACTCGAAGGATGCCACCCTTAGGTAGAGCCGATAACTTGACCTTAATCTACTTTGAGCAGTGGAGGTCAAACTTAACCGATGCAGCCATACTTGAACCAGATAAGAGTCGATAACTAGCTTATACTAGAGCCTGCAAGAGGTCGGCTGGACCGATGCAGCCTTACAAATAAAAGTATAAGCTATGACAGTACTTACAAACAAGCTAGAGGTCGGCCGGACCAATGCAGCCCTGCTTGTTGAAGAATTCACCGAGATCTACACTACTACTCCTAAGGGTTGCCTAAAGCCAAAAAAAAGTAATTGGTATTGATTGATTGGATCTCCTTTACAATAGCTGGGGTCCAATATTTATACCTGAAACCTAAGCATGAATCCTACTCAAGTACGACTCATTACAATCTTTGGTATAAGAGAAAACATTCCTAACTTAAGATAACTTGGACCCTAATCTTTTTCTTTTGTAGAGTCCGACATGTCTTTCCCGACGCCAACCGTGGCTTATTGTCGTTATCTGCCGATGTCATCCGAAGAGAGCCAATCCCAGTCCCATATCTGAATCAGCTGATATTGATCCTTATGTAATCGACTCCTTGATGGCACAATCTTGGAAGCTTCGAGTTCCCACGTTCTTCTTCCCAAATTTTGGTGTAAACAGAATACTAGGGAAATGGATATGCTATATAGACACAAGTAACTTAGGGGTGGGGTGGTTAGAGGAGCAAAGGACAAAGGTCTCAAGTTCGAATCCCAGCACCGTGTACCATGAAAAATAGCGTGGAGCTGGAGCAGCATCACGATACCCAGCACCGCGTACCATGAAAAATAGCGTGGAGCTAGAGTAGCATCCCGGTACCATGAAGCTAGAGCTAGTGGGGGGCTTCCCTGGATTGAAACAATTTTTTTTACTATTTTTTGCCTGTTTTGGGGAATTTTGAAAATTCAAATCACCGTCGGTAGGTAATACAAACCGACTGTGATAGGCTATTATCACCGCCGGTTGGAAACTGCCTATGATGAGAAGCGCTAGTGATGGGCTTTACGAACCACTTGTGATAGGTTTGAATATAGTAGTGTGGGGGAAGTCAGCACGCTTATAAGGGGGCGGGAATGCATTGATGGGGGCGAGACGATCAAAGACTGAATGATGGGGAAGTGCAAATGATCAAATAAACACGGCTTTTGAAATCTTAAGCTTTCCAATGTGTTTAAGATTGGCACTAGACAAAGGGGGCATCATGACAGCCTACGAGGCAGAGGATTTTGAGTAGGTCTCCAAGAAAGACGTTCTTCCTCTAGGAAGAGGCAAAGTTCTTTACGTTAGTTTGGGCCTCCATTACCCCAGAGATGGAAGAAGAGGGCATAATTTTCACAAGCGAACGAACAGAAATTAAGAATGAAGAAGGCAATGAACTTCGAAAAGACCAAGAACTTAAACGTGCGATTATGGAGGAGAGAAACTCTAAAATGAGGAGCATATCCTCCAATGGTGGCTGAAGAATGAGGCCAACTGAATGAGTAGAGAGCTTGTATTTGCATCGGCTGAACGCCACAACTAGAGCAAAGGAAGAAGACCCCAGATCGGGCCAAGAGATTGGCCGCTGCAACTGATTCTAGACATCTATTTGGATCTTAAGCCCCGGGCTGAAGGAAAGGCCAGGGAGCTCTAATGGCGAAGGAGAAGGAAAACCCACCATGGGAGAAGCAAAAAGAGCAACAAGCACGAGGAACGAACTCATAGGAAAAAATAGGCTTCACGCTGGAAGCATGGGGATGAGCATCGTGGGCTTCATTGCTCGCCGGAGTAGGTCTCTTGTCTAGCATGAGGAGCCATGCGGCATCAGCCCGGTGCTGCAGGAAGCATTAGTCCCCATCGAACGAGGGAGGGCATGGTGGAGAGGCGTCAGCTTCACGGAGGACCCTAGGACCGAGGCGGCGAGAGGCGCCGGGGATGGGATGTCCATCGGTGAGGGGATGGCAGGAGCTTAGCTCAGCTCAGCCCGTCGCATACTCCTAGTTGGATGGTGGCACCTAGGGCCACGGGCACTAGCGCGACATGCGCATGGGCAGCGGCGATGGTGGCGGAATGGTCAAAGCTCTAGTTTGGTTTTGGATAATTGATGAAAACCTAGATACTAACCTTTGGCTTGAAAGCCCTAGTTTGGTTTTGGATAATTGATGAAACCTAGGACTAACCTTTGATCTAAGTGTGTGAATTAGAAAAGGTGGTCCAATCCAAGTGATTGAGCAAGATGAGGTCCATGGTGATGAAGGTGGACATGTGTTGATGATGATTAAGCTCAACATGGAAAATAAGAAAGAGAAAAACAGAAACCAAGAAGATCAAGGCAAAGGTATATGATAGGTTTTTGTTTTGCACTCAAGACACCATAGAGGGTGTGAGTGACTTAGGATCGATAGCTGTACTATAAAGAGGGGAAATCTTTGGCTAAACGATTTATCGAGTGCCACTAGGTGACATGATTCTTGCATATACATTTAGGAACCTAGTGTGCTAACCTTGACCCTTGTAAAATGCTTTGAAAAATACTAACACATGTGCACACAAGTTCTACACTTTGTGGTTAGAAACTTAGAAGCAAGGGTAAAGCGGTTGTGGACTTAGAAAAAGAAAGGGAGGGGGAAGTCCACGATTAGACGTTGGTCGTGGGGTCACCGGACTCACCCCGTCGTGTCCAGTCAATTATAGGCGACGGTGCTACACTGACCGAGAGGGTTGCAGAGTGACCGGACATAGGAACCGGCGTGTCTGGTCACTTCTTTGAGCAAGCAGACGCAGGGGTCAGCGCGTGACCAGACATGTAGGGGACACGTCAGGTCACAGTTGATGTACACTAATGTCAGGAGGATTTTCGCTGGTAGAGATGTAGGGAGCTGATCGGACGTCAATGTAAAACGGCTCTAGAACCTCTCGGGAAATGATCTGGCGCTCGGTGGTTCAGGGTCTGGTCTTTCCAGCGTCGAGTCCGATCGCTACTTAATGTTTCACGCGACTAAGAGATGACCGTTGGGATCTAATGGGTAGAATTCAAAGGCGTGACAAGTGGACGGCCAGGGACGACCAGACGATAGGGTGCGTCCGGTCACGCCTACAAGGGCCAACGGCTCTTTGAGCTCTTGGGCTCTATTTAAAGGGGTTGGCCAGCTTGGGACTCACTCTCTTGAACTTTTGACATCCTTGACATCCTTGTGAGTTGAGCATAACTCCCTCCCACTCATCTCTCTTGTTTGATTGTGAATCCAAAGTGAGATTGAGTGATTCCAAGTGTATTTGCTTGAGTGATTGCATCTAGTGGCATTTGGGGATCATTATGGCTGTGGATTTCTTGTTACTCTTGGTGGTTGCTGCCACCTAGATGGCTTGGAGGAGTGGTGGAGGTCCAACATGTGTTGATGATTGTTCATGGCCGGCTCTAGTGATCTTGTGAGGGGTATTGCACCTTCCCCGGTGAAGTGCCACAAGGTAGCTCTAGTAAATTGCTCGTGTCATTGAGTTACCTTACTTGTGGGTCAGTTTTTGTGGTGTCCAATGTGTGGACGAGGTTCCTGCAACACCTCTTAGCCGTCGAACCACCAAGTGTTAGTCAACACAATAGAGACTAGCGTGTCGGCAAGCACGTGAACCTCAGGAGAAAAATCACTTGTCTCTTGCCATTGGATTTCTCCCAGTATTCATATTGTGTTGATTGATTGATTGGTTCATCTCATCTATGCGGCGGTATAATCATCTTGCTCACTCATTTACATTCCCGCAAACTAGTTATAACAAGCTCTTTAGTTATCTAGTTTTGAGATCTTGTCTCGCCTTTGCTAGTTTAGCTTCTCACCTAGTTGACCTCTTTAGTGTAGCTAGCTTTGAGAGCTCTTAGTGACTTACCCATTGATTGTCTTAGAGATTATAGCAACTAGAATTATTGGGATAGGAGGCTTGCAACACTTGTTAGAGCTAGTGCAGAAAGCTTTATAGCCAATTAGTTGTCTAACAAGTTTGTCTAATGGTTTATAGTTTTTGGATTAGGCTATTCACCCCCTCTAGCTAATTAGGACCTTTCAAGTGGTATCAGAGCCATGGTCACCGTTTAATTAAAGCTTAACCACCTCAGTGCACAAAAGATGACTCAAATTATGTTCAACCATATTGGGGGTAAACCACCTTTCTTTGATGGCACATCATTTGACTATTGGAAGAGAAAGATAAAGATGTAGCTTGGTTAAATCAATGACAAGGTGTGGGATGTGGTAGAGAATGAGTTTGTGATCCTTGACACTACCAATCTCACCGACAATGACAAGATCAACAAGTAATGCAATACCATGGCACTCAACACTATATACAATGGCATTGATTCAAAGGTGTTTGAGCAAATCAAAGATCTTAAGAAGGCAAGTGAAGTTTGGTTGAGATTAGAAGAAACATATGAGGGCACTTCAATGGTAAAAAGTGGCAATCTCTACATGCTCAAAGACAAGCTATCCAACTTCAAGATGAAGGATGATGAGTCAATTCTAGAGATGTTCTATAGGCTCTAAGTTATCATCAATGATCTTAAGAGTTTGGATGAGAAGGTGAAGGATGAGGACTTCTCTCACAAGTTCTTGATGTGTTTGCCAAAGAGATTCAAGACATTGAGAATTATTATCTTTAGAGGTGGATTGAAGGATGTCACTCCAAATGAGGTGCTTGGTGATGTGATGATCAAGGACCAATACAATAGTGATGGTGAAGTGCTTGTGAAGGAGGAAGACAAGAAGAAGAGTGTGGCATTCAAAGCTAGCTCGTCATCCAAGAATAAGGACAAGTCCAAGAAAGAATCAAGTGATGATAAAGATCTTAGTGACATTGATGATGAAGCTATGGCTCTCTTTGTGCGCAAGATGGGAAAATTCATGAAGAAGGGCTATGGTGCAAGAAAGAGAAGAGATCACACCAAGAGCAAAGAATATGTGAGAAGATGCTACAATTGTAAGAGCCCCGATTATATTGTAGCTGATTGTTCCTACAATAGTGACAATGATGAGGATGAGAAGAAGAAGCATAAGAAGGACAAGAAGGAAAAGAAGGAGAAGAAGGAGAAGAAGATGACCTTCTAAAAGAAGAAGAAGGGTGGAGTCTATGAGGTCACTTGGGATAGTGATGGCTCTTTAGATAGTGATGACTCTAGTGATGATGGCAAGAAATCTATCAAGAAAGCACTAGCAAGTATCGCCATCAACAACAAGCCTTCCATCTTTGACAATTCATCGAGATACCTCATGGCAAAGCCTACCAAGGTAAAATATGATGTGAGTGATAATGAGGAATGTGAAAGTGATGCTTATAGAAGTGATGATGATGATGAGGAGTACACCAAGGAGGATCTCATGGACATGTGCGAGCAAGTGCACACTTGCTTTGAGATAAAGAGAAAGGAGTGCAAAGAATTACGCTGAAAAGTAAAATTTTTTGAGCAATCCTTTGATGAGCTCAATGCCACTTATGAGAGGCTAATGGAAGCCCATGAGAAGCTTGGCAAAGCTCACTCTAAGCTTGAAAAGACTCACTCCTCTCTCATTGAGCAAGCCAAGAAGGAGCAAGTGATTGTGTCGTGTGATGTAGGACTAACATGTGATATTATTGATGAATCTTTTTATAAGTCCATTGTTATTGCTCCCACTAACCCATCTTGTAGCACTACCACTTCTACTTTAGCTTTGAGTGATGGTTTCACTTATGATGCCTTACTAATGGTGGAAAATAAGACCCTCAAGAAGGAGGTGAATGAGCTCACTCATGCCTTAGGTAATGCCTATGGTGGAGATGCCTGCTTGCTAAAGTGCTTGGGTAGCCAAATGTTTTCTCTCAATAAAGAGGGATTAGGCTATACCCCCAAGAAAAGCAAGACGACCTTTGTCACTCCCAAAGATAGTTTTGTGAAGGGCAATGGTCGGTTTTGCAATAGACGCAAGGAAGTTGGGCATATAGAGCAATATTGCAAGACTAAGAAGAACAAGGAACCTAATGTATCCTCAATTATGTTTGATTCTTGTTACATGCTTGTTAAGGGTACCAATGGTGTGATGGCTAAGTTCATAGGTACACCAATTGTGGCCCAAAGAAGAAGGTCATTTGGGTACCAAAGACATTGGTAACTAACCTTCAAGGATCCAAGCAAGTTTGGGTACCTAAAAAGAATTGATCTTCTTTTGTAGGTCAGTTATAAAGCCGGAGGAAGGCATTGGGTGCTTGATAGTGGGTGCACACAACACATGACCGGTGATTCAAGAATGTTCAATTCAATCAATGAAAATGATAGCAATGGGGTTGATAGTATAATATTTGGTGACAATGGCAAAGGCAAGGTCAAAGGTCTTGGTAAGATTGCAATATCCAATTATTTGAGCATTTCCAATATGTTACTAGTAGAGAGCTTGAACTTTAACCTATTGTAGGTAGCTCAACTTTGTGATCTTGGTTTCAAGTGCGTATTTGGGGTTGATGATGTAGAGATCATCAGTGTAGATGGCTCTAATTTAATCTTCAATGGATTTAGATATAAGAATCTATACTTGGTTGATTTCAATGCTAGTGAAGCTCAATTGTCAACATGTTTGCTCACTAAGTCTAGCATGGGTTGGTTATGGCATAGAAGACTTAGTCATGTTGGAATGATACAATGGAATAAGTTGATTAAGCATGATCTAGTTAGAGGCTTGAAAGATGTCACATTTGAGAAGGATAAGCTATGTAGTGCATGTCAAGCCGAAAAGCAAGTTGGTAACACACATCCTAAGAAGAGTATGATGAGCACATCTAAGGCATTTGAGTTATTGCACATGGATTTATTTGGACCAATCACATACACTAGCATTGGTGGAAACAAATATGGATTTGTGATTGTGGATGATTTCACTAGATATACATGGATGTTCTTTCTTGTTGATAAGAGTGATGTGTTTGCAACTTTCAAGACATTCATCAAGAGAATTCACAATGAGTTTGAAACAACCATCAAGAAAGTAAAAAATGACAATGGAAGTGAATTGAAGAACACAAGAATTGATGAGCTTTATGATGAGTTTGGAAATAGGCATCAATTTTTGGCCAAGTATACTCCACAATTAAATGGCCTAGTTGAGAGGAAAAATAGAACCTTGATTGACATAGCAAGATCAATGTTAAGTGAGTACAATGTGAGTCATTCATTTTGGGCCAAAGCCATCAACACGGCTTGCTGCTATAGCAACTGACTCTATTGTCACCCTATGATGGAGAAGACACCATATGAGTTCTTGAATGGAAGAAAGCCCAACATTGCATACTTTTGGGTTTTTGGTTGCAAATGCTATATATTGAAGAAAGGCACAAGATTGACTAAGTTTGAGAAGAAATGTGATGAAGGTCACTCCCAGGCATGTCCGATCACTCATGACCTGATGCGTTCGGTCAATATAAAATGACTCTAGAACCTCTCTAGAAATGATCTGATTCTCGGTGGTTCAGGGTCCGATCATTCCAGCGTCTAGTCTGATCGCTACTTAATATTTCATGACTAAGAGATGATCGTTGGGATCTAATGAGTAGAATTCAAAGGCGTGACATGTGGACGGCTAGGGCCAACCGGACGTAGCCGACCAAACGATGGGGTGCGTCCGGTCAGGAGAGTCCAGCCACGCCTATGAGGGCCAATGGCTCTTTGAGCTCTTGGGCTATATTTAAAGGGGTGGGCTAGCTTGGGACTCACTCTCTTGGACTTTTGACATTCTTGACATCCTTGTGAGCTGAGCATACTCCCTCCCACTCATCTCTCTTACTTGATTGTGAATCCAAAGTGAGATTGAGTGATTCCAAGTGCATTTGCTTGAGTGATTGCATCTAGTGGTACTTGGGGATCATTGTGGCTGTGGATTTCTTATTACTCTTGGTGGTTGCCATCATATAGATGGCTTGGAGCAGCGGTGGAGGTCCGGCATGTGTTGGTGACTGTTTATGACCGGCTCTGGTGATCTTGTGAGGGGTATTGCACCTTCCTCGGCGAAGCGCCGCAAGGTAGCTATAGTAAATTGCTCATGCCATTGAGTTACCTCACTTGTGGGTCGGTTCTTACGGTGTCCAATGTGTGGATGAGGTTCATGCAACACCTCTTATCCACCGAACCACCAAGTGTTGGTTGACACAACGGGGACTAGCATGCCGGCAAGCACGTGAACCTCGGGAGAAAAATCACTTGTCTCTTGCCATTGGATTTCTCCCAGTATTCATATTGTGTTGATTGATTGATTGGTTTATCTCATCTACGCGGCGGTATAATCATCTTGCTCACTCATTTACATTCCCGTAAACTAGTTGTAACAAGCTCTTTAGTGTAACTAGTTTTGAGAGCTTGTCTTGCCTTTGCTAGTTTAGCTTCTCACCTAGTTGAGCTCTTTAATGTAGATAGCTTTGAGAGCTCTTAGTGACTTACCATTGATTGTCTTAGAGATTATAACAACTAGAATTGCTGGGATAGGAGGCTTGCAACACTTGTTAGAGCTAGTGCAAAAAGCTTTATAGCCAATTAGTTGTCTAACAAGTTTGTCTAGTGGTTTGTAGTTTTTTAATTAGGCTATTCACCCCCCCTCTAGCCAATTAGGACCTTTGAAAGCTCTAGTTTGGTTTTGGTGAATTGATGAAACCCTAAGTGCTAACCTAGTTTATCAAAGTGATTATAAGATAGGTAGCACTATTCCAAGTGGTGAAGGAAATGAAGATCATGACATGATGATGGTGTTGCCATGGTGATGATCAAATGCTTGGACTTGAAAAAGAAGTAAAAGAAAAACAAAAGGCTCAAGGCAAAGGTATAAGTGGTAGGAGCCTTTTTGTTTCGGTGATCAAGACACTTAGCGAGTGTGATCACATTTAGGTTTGATAGCCATACTATTAAGAGGGGTAAAACTCATATCGAAATGTGGTTATCAAAGTGCCACTAGATGCTCTAACTCATTGCATTTGCATTTAGGATCTAATGGAGGGCTAACACCCTTGAAAATGTTTGTGAAAATATGCTAACACATGTGCACAAGGTGATACACTTGGTGGTTGGCACATTTGAGCAAGGGTGAAGAAGATAGAGTTGAAAAGAAGTTAGTCGCGCTGGTCATAGAGTGACCGGACGTGTTCGATATGGCGACCGGATGTGTCCGGTATTAATGATTGGACTCTGGCTTAGAGGAGCGACCAGACACTGAGAAGATACTATTTAGCATCTGGTCAATGTGAGTTAGCTCACTTTAGGTTTGTAGAGAAGCAGCCGGACGCGTCCGGTCGCCACACCGGACACATCCGGTGTGAACCAGCAACTCTCGGATTTCAGCGCTATAATTGATCAGACTCTAGGAGCGTCTGGTCCGGTGTGATCAGACATGTCCGATCGGCCTAGAGTGGCTCTGGGAGCTCTCTAGACTTGACCAGATGCTAAGTCTCCTACGTCTGGTTTGGTGTGGCTAGACGTGTCCGGTCGTCCTAGAGCGGCTCTGGGAGCTCTCTAGACTCGATCGGACGCTGAGTTTCCTGTGTCCGATCGTCCACACCGGACGTGTCCAGACGCAGTTGAGTGTGGTACTCATGGCAGCAACGGCTACTTCATTTGAATGGGACACGTGGCGGTCAGGCAGTGACCGGACACGTCCGGTGCACATGACCGGTGCGTCCAATCATCACGCAGTCAGCCCAATAATTAAGCCAACGGCTCTATTGTTTGGGGATGTCTATAAATACCATTTGGCTGGCTCTAGCTCACTCTCTTGGCCATTTGCATTGACATAGAAATCTTGTGAGCTTAGCCAAAGCCCTCCCACTCATCTTCATCATTGATTCATCATCTTTGTGAGATTAGGAGAGAATCCAAGTGCATTGCTTGAGTGTTTGCATCTAGAGGCACTTGGTGTTCATGTTTCGCTATGGGATTCGCTTGTTACTCTTGGTGATTGCTGCCACCTAGACGTCTTGGAGCAGTGAGGATCATCGAGCGGAGGTTGGTGATTGTCTCCGGCTTCGATCGTGGTGATTGTGAGGGGTTCTTGACCTTTCCCTAGCGGAGAGCCAAAAGATACTCTAGTAAATTGCTTATGGCTTGTGTGATCCTCATCTTGTGTTGGTTGTGCGGCACCCTATTGAGGGTTTGGGGGGTGATGCCAATCAGCTCGTGAACCTCCAAGTGAGTGAATCGTCACAACGAGGACTAGCTTGCCGGCAAGCAAGTGAACCTCGGTAAAAAATCATTGTGTCATCATTTAATTCCGAGCTGATTGGTCTTCATTGGTATTCATTCTTGTGATTGATTGGTTCATTCCTCGACTCGGCGGTATAACCATCTTGCTCACTTTCTCTTTATATTACCACAAACTAGTTGTCAAGCTCTTTAGTGTAGCTAGTCGTGAGAGCTTGTAGTTTGGTTAGTGTGGCTCTTTAGTTAGCCTTTGAGAGCACACTAACTTAGTGTAGGGACATAGCCATTGTGTGGATAGAGACTATATAAACTAGAATTGTGGTAGGTGGCTTGCATTTTTAGTAGGCTAGCGCAACACTCGTTTTGCCTCATATTTGTCTAACCAGTTTGCTAAGTGTTGTTGTAGAAATTTTTAATAGGCTATTCACCCCCCTCTAGCCATTAGGACCTTTCAACCTTTCATGGCTCTAAGTGAATATGAGATAGGTTAGTACACACCAAGTGATGGAGAAAAGATGAAGTCCATGGCGATGTTGGTGGACATGTGATGATGATGATCAAGCTCCAAACTTAAAAAAGAAGAAAGAGAAAAATAAAATGGCTCAAGGCAAAGGTATATTTGATAGGAGCATTTTGTTTTACCACTCAAGACACCAAGTGGGTGTGAGTGGGTTTAGGATAGATAGACATACTATCAAGAGGGGAAAATCTCGGTTAAAATGATTGTCAAAGTGCCACTAGGTGAAGTAATTCATGCATTTGCATTAGGACCTAGTGTGATAATATTTAACCGTTGAAAAATGCTAACACACGTGCACTATGGTGAGACACTTTGTGGCTGGCAATATAGAAGCAAGGGTGAAGTGATTGAGTTGTTAGAAAAAAAGGAGGAAGAAGTAGAGACCGGACCCTGTGTTTGGCTTGGACCGGAATCTAGAAGGGGTGGGTCCGGTCAGCCAACGGCTTTAGTAGGGAGCGCGCTAAGGGCTTCAGACCCTGGGTCTCTGCGCTTCGGACGCGGGTCCGGTTGTCCTTTGGCTGCTGCTACCACGCAGCCTAGCACTTTGGACCCAGGCGCATGGCCGTTTCGGACCATTGATGCTTGGTTCTGTTGGCACGGGGCTGGCGCAACGCGGAGTGAAGGGGGTTCGAACCTAGGCAGGCGGGCGCCGGACGCTAGCCCTCGTGGATCCGATCTCGCGCATAGGAGACTGAAGGGTGACGTGGTGCTGCCGGTCTTGCCAAAAGGAGGGCCGAACCCTGGTGATGGTCCGGATGCCGGGTCTGGACCGGGTTCGAAGGGTTTTTTCCCTCACTGGATGCTCTCTGGACTCCTCCGGACCCTGAGTAAAGTTAGTCCGGATCTAGGTCCAGTTCTAGGGTCTAGTACTATGCAGTTTGACGCGAATTTTAGTTAGCGTTAGAATCTAACGAACGCGGTTGAACGTATGGACACGTGGCGAGATCTAGGGGTCCGGATCTTCACTGTAGATGGTCCGGAACCATGGTCCAGAGCCTGAGTCTGGACCTCTCCGAGGGCATAACGGCTATAACTTTTCGGGGGCTCTATAAGTAGAGCTTGGTGGTGTTTGGCTCTCTCTCTCTTGGTCATTCTTACATGTGATAGCATCCTTTGAGCTGAACCAAACATCTCTCACTTATTCTCTTGCTTGGATGTGCATCCTAAGTGAGTTGGGAGGTGATCCAAAGTGTATTTGCTTGAGTGATTGCATCTAGTGGCACTTGGGTATCGATTTGCTGTGGTTTTCTTGTTACTTTTGGTGTTTGCCGACGCCTAGATGGCTTGGAGCAGTGGAGAAGTGTTGGTGGGAGTTGGTGATTGTTCTTGGCCACCTCCCAGTGATTGTGAGGGGTTCTTGTGTCTTCCTTGGCGGAGTGCCAATGACAACTCTAGTAGATTGCGCGTGGCTTATGTGATCCCCATCTTGTGTCGGTTGTGCGGCACCCGGTAGCGGGTTAGGCATGTGATGCCTATTAACGCGTGAACCTTCAATTGGGTGAATCGTCACAACGGGAACTGCTTATCGGCAAGCAAGTGAACCTCGAAGAAAAAATTTTATGTCATCTTGACTCCGTGGAATTCATTGATATATATTGTGATTGATCTCTTGCCGGTTCGGTATAATCCCTCTACCACTTTTGTACTTACATTCATACATAACTTGTGTAGCTTAGAAGTAATTAGTTGAATTACTTGTTTAGCTTGCTCTCTAGCCTAGGTAATTAGTGACTTAGCCCTTGTGTGATTTATAGAGATCATAACATACTAGACTTGTGGATAGGAGGCTTGCAACTCTAGTAGAGCTAGCGTAAAATTCGCTTCGTCATTTAATTGACTAACAAGTTGTTTTAATGTTGTTGTAGAAATTTTTATAGACCCCTCCGTTTAGAATCTTTCAAATGGTGTTTCGGCAAAACTTCAAACTGCTTCCGAGCAAGCACTGCAGAAACCACCTTCAACTTCGGCGAGCGGCAGGCATGGGCGTCGTGGGCACATGCAAGGCAGGCTGATGGATGGGGCGTCTCTGCCAGAGAAACCAGCAGCGGATTTCGGCGGTGGCTGCCGGGCCGGAGTGGCCACCGGCGCTAGTGTAAGGGCGGGAGGTCGTGGCTGCTCGGGGTCTGGACAGTGGTTGTGCCAACGGGGAGTGTTTTGCTGGGGGATTATGAAGCAAAGCTAGCTAATGAGCTAGGCGACGGAGAGGAGGATGGAGAGCAGTAGAGATTGCTCATCATCAAGGACTTTAGCTGACTTGGTAGTTGAGGACCGACTCCTCGTGCTGGCAGGATAATTCTTTCAACGTTGCATAGCGCTGCCATATTGCTCTGTTTGGAGTTGCTTCTAAGGTGATTCTGGTAAAAAAAAAAAAGCAAACCAACCACCCAAATGCCACGATTTCGAGCCAGATTTTCCTTTTCGTGTTTCCCCGCACCATTTCAATTCTAATTTCTACTCGTGTACAGATGAAGAAACGATGAAAGTGCCCCTGCATAGAAAGAAATATTCTTAGAATCTAAGGTTTGCGTTTCCCTGCAGCCACCTGCAAGAAAGAGTTAGTTGTTCAGCTAAACACAACATCATTTCTACACAACCACACTGTCCGACACATTACTGTGAACCCCACTATTATTTGATTTTCTTAGACTTGGATGAAAGCTCCTTAGCCAAGGACCAAACAGGTGGACTATATCTTTTTGTGGTTTAAGGTTAAACATGATGAACAAAGAGTTCCACACCCCCTTAGAACTATGACACGTACTCAAAAAAGAGATGTTGTATAGTTTTCTCCATGTCACAAAAGTTGCACTTAGTTTCCCCTTTCCAACCTCTTTTTAGCAAATTATCTTTTGTTAAGACTACCCCTCTCTTTAAATATGAAAGAAAGATCTTAATTTTTAAAGGTAACCTAGTTTTCCAAAATAAAATCTTTCCTGAAATTCTATCCCTCCTCATAATATCTTTATACAAAGACTGAGTAAAAAAAAGACCATTTTTACTTAACCGCGAAACAGAAACATATTCATTCTCATTTTGTTTGGTTGCTAGCACTAGAGAAACTAGGCTAATCCAGTCCCTTAACTTGTCCCCAATTAGTGCCCTCCTAAATGAAATATTAAGAGGAGTTGTACTTAGTACATTCGCGACCGAAACATTCTTCTCTCTCGCTATTCTATACAAATATGGGAATTTTAAACTAAAAGGTTCTTGACCTATCACTCTTGCCAAAGGCCATCTTCATTCAATAGCTTAAATAGCCATTTGTTGAGGAGACACAAATTTTGGACCTCAGGTTTAAGATGCCTAAATCCCTCATACACTTTGGTTTACAAAGGGTATCCCACCTAAGAAGTCTGTATTTCTTCTTATGCTCCTTGCTCTGCCAAAAAATCTTGATATATAATAATCTAACTTTTCAATTGAACTTGAGATCTATCGACTTAAGTCTTTCGGTATACCCATAGAAGTACGTAAGGTATGTGCATCTATATTATATGATTAAAAAATGATGGTACATGTCTTTTTTTCCTCTTTCCCCTTCTTTCCTCCACATACTGGCCTCGTTTGGCTTATCTTATATTCGGTTTGTTCAGCTTCTTTTTTCAGTTGGAACAGTATTTTTCTCTCACAACAATTTAGCCAGAACAGTATTTTTTAGCTAATTTCGACTAAAATTCTGCCAGCCGAACGGAGCCACTGTACTCACCATGATTCTGATTTCTGAACACCGAGGCATGCTGCATTGGAATGACGGAACTATGGAGAAATCATTTTCCGCGAGGTATAGTACAGCAGTACGGAGTGTTTTTGCTGACATCCACTTCTTGTTGGGGTTGTTGCTGACTCTCATTCAGCGCATATGTAGTTAGAAAAGCTAGGCCACCAACCATAGAAAACTTGCAAAATCTCATTCTCATCTTGAAGGAGCACAAGACGACCTTCGTGATGAAGCAAGCTCCCAGAGATATATAGAGAGAGACATACCTGTTGAAGAAGAAACGTCTGCGGATCACGTCAGCGCAGGAGATCCGAACTTGCTGCCGCTGAACGCTGAACGGGCACACACATTTGACAGCGGACTTTAGGATTAGCAGATGATCATTCGCATTCCGGACTCCGGAGGAAGGAAACGTGTGTTTCGCCGCTCGCCGGTCGCCGCTGACTCAGCTCGCAATGAGTGATGACCCACCATTAAACCTCTCCGGAACGCGGTTTCTTCCGTAGAGAAGGACCAGCGTTGGTTCGCAAACCGTCTTTTCTTACTACCATAGTATAATTGTGCCCGAATAAGGGATGTTTGGAACTCCTTTATAAACTCTGTTCTACAAACTTCACCGTGAAGCAGTTGCACAAAAAACTAGTATTCATGGAGCACTCACAACTTCACCCTTTTTCGTCGAACAGAGTACGTAGAGCTGAAACCGTTTAACCAAAAAAACGTTGAACAGAGCTAAAAAACGTGGCCTCTCCCGTTTTTGCAGCTCCGCTCTAGCTCTGCATTGCCAAACACCTTCAGCTCCCAGAACTCCGCTTCAAAAGAAAATGTGGAGCTAGGGGCTAACTTCACGTTTTTTCCGAAGCACCTCAAGGAGTACTCTAGTTTTTGGAGTTTTGTGTTCCCACCTGGAACGAGCGAAAATTACTCACTTTGCCACTCATTAATCACTGATTACTTTTGCACAAGTGCGGTGGGGGCACGTGACACGTCATGGTGTTCCTGTTGCCGGACCGTGGAAGCTACCCCAGAAAAGAACATTCCATTTCCTATAGAGTACTGTATAAACCAAGGGGGAAAATCACCAGATTCCTCAATGTGGCTTTGTCTATTTCGCTGTGAAGTCTTCTGGACCCACGCTAGATTAGTAGGAGTATTGTACATGCATGACATTGTGATTATCTTGACGGGACATTATCTTGCCTATTTCGAATTATGACCTTTGTTTAGTTTCTATCATTTGTTTTTATTTTTCTTGAAAAATATCAAGTGCGATTTCAATCGGGGGCATAATAGACAATTTGCATGGAAACAATCCATTTCTGAAGCTGGAGCTAGGCTGTGTGCCAAACAGTCCACCTGTTCCACAAACTCCACAATAGAGCTGCTCCATGGTAGAGTTGCTGGAGCGGAGCTGCAAAAATAAAAGCGGAGCAGTCCCAAACACCTCCTAAATGACTCCCCAAAGTACGTTTTGACACAAGTAAGATCTTTTAGAATTGGCTATGTCTACAAATAGTGAACCCAGAAAAAAAAACTAATGATACTAATTAAGAAATATATTGAACTGATCTAATTACATATTACAAATATTAATATTTCTTATATATTTAATCAAAATTAAAAATATATAATTTCTCGATAAGTGAGAATGATATTTATTTTGGGACACGGAAGAAGGCCCAGTCATCCATCGATATAATAAATAATATAAATACTCCACGACACGGGACACTGCTAACAGGACAGCAAACTCTTCCTCCCCCACTTCGTCTCTTTCTCCAACAACCTACAGCTCTCTCACAAGAATGAAGGTACACATGCCTGTTCGCTGGTTGGTTTCTGAGCTGATTTGGGCTGGCTGGTGCTGGTTTATTGTGAGAGAAAAACACTGTTGACTGGCTGGTTTAGGCTGGCTGAAACCAACAAGCGAACAGACTTACAGCTGCGTACTAGTGTTTCAGTTACTAGGTTCGTTCTAAGTTTCAGCGGAAAGCCCAAATCGCTAACGTTTGTCTGCTTTGCGTGTCCTTGGTGCAGCAAAAGATCGTGATCAAGGTGCAGATGAGCTGCGACAAGTGCCGGTCCAAGGCCATGGCGGTGGTGGCGGCCACGGGCGGCGTCGACTCCGTGGCGATCGACGGCGAAGGCAGGGACAAGGTCGTCGTCATGGGCGAGGGCGTCGACTCGACCAAGCTCACCAGCGCGCTGCGCAAGAAGGTGGGGCGCGCGGACCTCCTGCACGTCAGCGAGGTCAAGAAGGACGACAAGAAACCGCCGCCGGCCGCCGCGGCGGCGCCATCCAACCCGACACCGCAGCCGCAGCCGGTACCACCACTGCTGCCACCCGATCGGCTACTGGTGCTACTGCTACGGCTGCTAGACGCGGCAGGACACCACCTGCTCCAGCCTCCATAACGCAGAGACAAGTGGGCAACAACAGACCATCAGCCTGTTCGTTTGGCCGTGGAACGATAGTAAATTTTCAACTGAAACAGTATTTTTCTCTCACACAAACCATCCAGCAGTACTTCTTCACGAATCAGCAACGATACGAACTAGCCAACCGAACAGGCTGAATGCATACGTACCTACGGATAGGATCCGAGTAGTCCATATTTTAGTTTTTCTACTAGTAATCAACTCTATGCGTGATGCGTTGTGATATAATGTGTAATTTGTTATGCGGTTATATGAACCAGCTCGTGTCAATAGTAATGATGATCTAACTATATTTGTTACATTTAATATGCTCGGCTTTATTTCAACTAAATTAAATAAATTCAAAGTCCCATAATAAATGCTGAAAGTAATACAAAATTAATCACATTTCAAAAATTGGTTACAAAATGACTCAGCTTATATGGGTGGCTATTCGTGTGCACTTGTTGCGAGGATAAAAAAAATGGAAGGTGAAGCCATACGCTCGGGCTAGACCTCAAGCGGCCAAGTCAACATTTGTGGTTTGTTGCGTTAATAAAAGGGTTCTCATCTTCAAACTGTAACTGATGTTTTGTTCGAGTATGATACATTACCAAGCCTCAAACCCCTGTGTCTAAATTACCCACTCCTATTAATGTTAAAATTGGCTAAAGTTAAGATACAATAAAGGTTATTTAAACCTGCATCACACTGCTCAAAATCAGTGGTAGATCTTCAAGTGAGATTTATGATGGGACAGGGGCGTTAATATGAAGAACATGTCATTGATATTAATGTAATTTTAAATAATTTGTTAGTATCATTCATATACGATGAGTAGATAGGAGAGAATTTTTCATGAGTGCTAATATGTATATTTAGGCCATGTTTGATCAATGAGGCTAAACTTTAGCCCAGGGCTAAATATTAGCCCTTAGAATGAAGGGGCTAAAGATTGGCCCATGAAGCTATTTGGATCCAGGGGCTAAAGATTAGCCATGTACCCTACAATGACTTATTTGTTCCTAATTAATACTCATGCATATGACTAAAAGGGATAGATAGGAGTAATTGCGTCGTTTGCCATGAAGGCACCACTATTAGCCCTCTTTAGCCTACCTTGGAGGGCTAATGAAAAAGAGCTGGGCTAAAGTTTAGTCTCCACTTTTAGCCTTTCTATTTAGATCCATGAGGGCTAAAAAGAGGTGGGCTAAACTTTAGCCCCATGGATCAAAACATGACCTTATTGCTCATGCATAAAAATGTACATGATCTCATGATGCTACAACATGCACATACTACTTAAGAGTACAGCCTACGATGAAAAGTCCTTATCCTTTTTAGTGAAAATACGAAAGGAGGGAGTTAACTAAATATAAAATTGTTTGTTGAAGATACATTAAACACAAGAGTTTTAATTTAACTTGAGGATAAAAATTTATAGCAACTAATTAATAAGACCAGAAATATGAAAATCCAGATATATAGATTCATGGCGTCATGAGATGAGACATAAGCTTCAACAACAGTCATCATATATTAAGCTAAGATTTCAACTAAATTTTTATTGAAGTTACGTGGAGGTGCCATTGTAGAGGGGGAGAACACTATCCGTATAGTCTTACTGATGAAAAACATGTAGAACAATATTTGATAAATTTATCAGACTTTACAAATATTACATATATAGTATTTATATATGTGAGTTGTGTTAGACAGAAAATACAGAACACAAGTTAAGTCTACCACACCTATACCTAAAGACACACATGCACTGAGAGGTACTCGAAGATCATCAGACTCCAAACGTGACGAGCACGACATCTTGACTATCGTGGAACATCAAGGCTAAAAAAAATATGAAAAACCCTGGTGCGAAACCTGTATCTAGCGGGGCTCGAACCCAGACCGTCAGGGCTCCACTGAGCAACTCCCACAACTGAGCCATCCGCTCGTTCACGGTCTGAACATTATTGTTAGCACGTACCGACGTACGTTAACTGGAAGCAGAGTTAGGGTTGCTGGGCTCTCTTGTATCTCGATTGGTGGCGACTAAGGCTGGACGAAAAACTCGAAGCTCGTTAGCTCGCTCAGCTTGTGGCTGACACGACTCGGCTCGGCTCGACTCGTTATCACGAGCCGAGCCGAGCCAAGATTTTAGCTCGTTAGCTATAACGAGCCAACTCGAGCCAGTTCGCGAGCCGCTCGCGAGCTAAATGAGTCAAGCTTCCAGGAAAAAAAGTATCAAAACTTATATTAGTTTTTGTATTACTTCATGTCTTGCACTTTACAATTGACTGGTAACTGGTCTAGACCCTATAAATTGACTGGTAACTGGTCTAGATGTATTTTTTTTATATTATTATTATTCTCAAACTTTAGATAAATACAAATATTATATTTTGTGTATTTTTTATACCTAGCTCGCGAGCTTAACGAGTCAGCTCGAGTTTTTAACGAGTCGAACCGAGCTAGCGCGTTATCTTAACGAGCCAGAACGAGCCGAGCCAGCTCGTTATGCAGCCTTAGTGGCGACGATGCATGTCAAACGTGGGATTTGCATGTGGTAGACAGTCCTCTGCAGTGCACCAGTGCGAACGTCCATCGATTTCGTGTTGACCAGTGAGCACCGCACCCGAGCTCGTCCGTCCAAGCCCCTAAGTACTGGAGCAGCTCTGGATCGGAGCAGGCAGCAGAGGTAGGTAGCGATGTGCTAGGGAGTGTCCTCTAGTCGGAGTTTTGGTGTGGGGAGTGATAGGAAGTTCTAAACCTCTAGCGGGTATGAATAACTTGTTAGGAAGTTCTAAACCTCTAGCGGGTATGAATAACTTGTTGGTGTATCTTGGTAGCTAGTTCGTTCGTGGCCATCGTCATGGTGGCCGCGTCGTGCTAGAGTAGTGGTGGCCGTGACGGGCGCGCTAGGCCGTCGTAGGTGAAGGCACGGTGCAGTGACGGCGGTCGAAGGCGTCCCGGTGGTGGCACTGCAGAGACGACGACGAAGTCGGTGGAGCTTCCCATCGCTGACAGCACCTTTCTCTTTAGATCGGATAGGGTTAGAACCTCGGTGGGGCGTCTGGTAGCTCAGGGGAATCTCATAGCTAGAGCCTCTGCCCCCACCTCCCTTTATAGTGCTGTGCGATGGGGCCCACCAACCATGGAGCGGTTGGACGCCTCTGATCAGGACGCTGATCCAAGGGCTCAATTGACCGTTGGGCCAATTAGTGGATATCAAACTAACAGGAAGTGTTCGGAACTTCGGACGTCCGAACTTAGAGGCCTTTTGTTTTTTTCAGACAAGGAACAAAACTTTATTTCCGAAGGGAGTGCTCGGACGTCCCCTACGTGGGGTGTGTTCGGACGGTTCGAACATAGAGGTTTTTTTTACAAGGAACACAACTTTGATAATAGAGATATAGAGTTTGAGGGAACAGTTTGCAGTGCAACCTGTACAGGGCACTGATTTACATGTGCCTGATTAGTACAAGTAAAGATGGTTTGGGTAGATTGAGATTGACGTGCTACAAAAGCTTGCTTTGCTAGCTGGTGAGCCGTTTGGTTGTTGTTTCTTTCAATCTCGTAGATTTTGAAGCTGTTGTCAGTGTTGCAGACTATGAATTCGTGAGCGAGTCAGGGGCGAAGCTCTAATTATGGCATCGGGTCGGCCGACCCGACGACCCGGCAGCCACATCATCACGTACTCTACGATTTTTTACCAGTCCAAACCCCGGCAAAAGAACACTTCTTGATCCGCATGGAAAATGACTACACTAAAACTTCCTGACCATACTACTGTATAGCTCTTTAACTTTTAATTATGGGAGTATTTTTTAACTTTAACTGTATACTGCATAAAACAAAAGAAGCAGTCTTAATCCCACGCCTCGACCTAGAAATGGATTTAGATCCCTGTCCAGTGAAACCAATCCAAATGAAATCCAGTAAAGGTTACAGTGAAACAAAAGAATACCTATCCAATCCAAACCAATTTGCAGGTTCAAAATATCCAAACCCATGCAGTCCAACACTGTGTAAATCCGATCCAATCCATCCGTCCAAATACTTGTTGCTCCAGTATCTCGGAACACAATGCTAAACCCACAACCCTAACCCTAACAGAATCTGCACCTGATCTCCCGAGTAAATCTGAAAGTAACAAGAGTAAACAAGGAACTGATCCTACAGCTGTCATGCATCAACAAACCTTTGAAAGTTTGCATTTCGTCGCTCGTCGACATTGTTGAATTCGGCTGGGCAGCCTATCATATCCATACAACATTTACCCAGGGAAATGCAAGGCAACACATCAATGCGCCCTCACAAGGTCGCACCACGCATCGGTCGCTGTGGTCCGCACGTGGAAACAGAAATGATGCCCCCTGATCAAGTGCTCATGCTCACCGAGTCACCCAAGCGACCGAGACTAGAAAGACTGTCAGCGCGTGTAAACAAGTGCTGCAAATTGGAGTGGCTCCAGGCGTACGCTGACAATTGCTACAGTGAAGATTTCTTCAAGGTATGATATGACGCGCCGTCCTTATCGCAGTAAGTTTTGAATTTTTAAGAAAATCACAAAGGAACGAAAAAGAAATCGTCCTTTGTCGCAATAAATTTTAGAATTTTAAAAAATCACAAAAAAAACCCGAATAGATAATTGCAAGCTTCTTGTCACCGCAGGTGTGCTGTGTAGGATGACACAGTTAATCGCGCCAGTTTTAATACAGTACACGTCGCACTACCGAAGACGGCTTCTTTGCCAAGTGTCTCAGACTTTGCCGAGTATTTTTTATCGAGCACTCAGTAAAGAGGCTGTTTGCCGAGTGTCAAAGAGAAAGCACTCGGCAAACAAATGACACTCGGCAAAAATATGGTTTGCCGAGTGCCGAACACTCGGCAAAGAATAACACTCGGCAAAGACCAGGTTTGCCGAGTGTCAAACAATAACACTCGGCAAAGGGCCGCCGCCGTTAACGGCCGGCGGCCGCCGTTAATCCTTTGTCGAGTGTCTTCTCCTGACACTCGGCAAAGAGACTCCTTTGTCGAGTATCATTTTTTTGACACTCGGCAAACCATTTTTTTTTCACTTTTGACCTTCAAATTTTTTCTGCAGTCCTCAGACAATACCTGGTACTCCATGTTTCAATGTGGCATATTTCTCGGACTTTTTCTATATATTTTTTTAATTTATTTCATTTAATTGAATTTTCTTGGATAATTCAAATTATAACTGCTAGTCATTCGAATATTGAAAAAAATGAATGAAAAAATGATATTCATGTTATTTAGTATAATGTGAGGCCGTATCCAGGAACAGACCACAAATTTCGAACATCTTGTTTACGAAACATGACCACGAACTCACAGTCAAGTTGTTTTTAAATTCTATAAAAAGCAAACGAAGTCCGAAAATCATGAAACTTGTCAAGATGTCAAGATATCATATGTGGAGTCTGTGATAAAAAAATTGAGGAGGTTTCGCCTCACATTATACTAAATAACATGAATTTCATTTTTCCATTTATTTTTTTCATTATTCGAATGACTAGCAGTTATAATTTGAATTATCCAAGAAAATTCAAGTAAATGAAATAAATTAAAGAAATATAGAAAAAGTCCGAGAAATGTGCCACATTGGAACATGGAGTACCAGATATTGTCTGAGGACTACAGAAAAACTTTGGAGGTCAAAAGTGAAAAAATATGGTTTGTTGAGTGTCAAAAAATGACACTCGGCAAAAGAGTCTCTTTGCCGAGTATCAGGAGAAGGCACTCGGCAAAGGAGTCTCTTTGACGAGTGTCAGGACCTATGGCACTCGGCAAAGATTTTTTTAAAAAAAATTAAAAACCTCTCTTTGCCGAGTGCTTGGCCAGGTGGCACTCGACAAAGAATTAAAAAAATAAAAAAAAAACTTTGCCGAGTGCCAGATCGGGGGAACTCGGCAAAGAGGGGATTTAACCTCCCGGCCCACACACCGCACGCACGCACACACGCACGCCCGCGCCAGCACCGCTGCCGCCGCCGCCTCGGCCCGCACCCGAGCCGCCGCCCCTGCCCGCGCCGTCGGAGGAGGAGGAGAAAGAGAGGAAGAGGAGGAGAGGAGGAAGGAGGAAGAGGAGGAGAGGAGGAAGAAGGAGGAAGGAGGAAGAAGAAGGAGGCGCCAGCCCCGCCCGTGCCCGTGCTGCCGCCGCCCCCACCCGCGCCGTTCTCGGCGCTTCCCCAGCTGTCACCTGGTCCATTGGCGCCCTAGCCCCTTCACCACCACCGCCCTACGACGCCCACTAGGTATGTCCTACCATCGTCGTCGTCGTAGTATTACTAGTAGTTGCGGTAGTAGTAGTGGTAGAGTAGCAGTGGTGGTAGTCGTAAGAGTGGTTGTGACATTGTTATATATATGTGGTTGGATATAATCTTGTGCATGTCGGCCATCATGCCGTTCATATATATGTGCATGTCGGCTATCGTGCCGTTGGTTTTCTTGCAGGTTTTGGAAACCTCACCGTGCAGGGGAGGTGCTGTCGAAATTTTGTATTGACAGTTTTATGTTTCTTTTTTGTAGAGAAGAGCCTGTCGGAGCGGAGCCGGAGTACCTCAGCGACCCTGATCGCCTTCCTCGCCGCTTCAGGTCTGCCTGCACCATGTCGCCTCGCCACTGCACCGACCCGCCACAGCCCCACTAGCCTGACTCCACCGCCACCCTAGGTATAACCCCTCTTTCCGTATTATGGTCGTAGATCACATAACCCAGTTAGGCGTCTCCCGTTCGAAAGAGATACGGTAGGAAATATGTAGATATTTCCATATCTAAAACCGTATCTGTTTCGAATTGTCCATGTTTTTTATAGCCCGCGGATGCGTAGGTGGGGTTAGTTTCCATGGTCTGCTCTGATCCGAGACAGAGTTTCGGCATCATCTCCCTGTTGTTCTCTGGATACACACTCTCCCTGGTAGGACGTCTATTTGGAGAACAGTGGGGAGGTGCTACCGAAATTCTATCTCGGATAGGAGTAGAGCATGGAAACTAACCCCACATACGCATCCTCGCATGGGATTAGGACCTATCCTCACCTATTAGATAGTAGGAATGTTGTGTAGATGCAATTGATGTTTATATTACTCATCGCTATATATGTTAGAGGATGGAGGACCGTGAGTGGAGTACACGGGCCGTGCAAGTCAGGGTCAGGTCACCAATGAATGGATCGACAAGACCGATGCTTTCTTGGAACGGGCATTTGGCATGGCTGCTAAAGGAGCGAGTAAAATTTGTTGTCCCTACAGCAAATGTGCAAATAGAAAAAGATAAACAAAGAAGGTCATGGGGGAACATCTTTGGAAGAATGGATTTACGGCAGACTATACCCAGTGGGTCTACC
The DNA here is from genome assembly GCF_019320115.1 of Miscanthus floridulus. Taxonomy (NCBI): domain Eukaryota; kingdom Viridiplantae; phylum Streptophyta; class Magnoliopsida; order Poales; family Poaceae; genus Miscanthus; species Miscanthus floridulus. The sequence goes on along the minus strand of NC_089587.1, from coordinate 172,503,074 downwards.
ATGGTAAAGCCGATCGTATGAGAGAGGAGGTGGTGAGACCACGCGTCGAGGATTATGATGCTAATGTCGGGGTAGCGGTTAAATGACTATCACGAGGCATAGTTCGCTGAAGGACGTATGGAGGAGGAGACAGAGGCAACCGCAAAGGTGTTCTATGACATGTTTGCCGCGGCACAGAAACCCCTTCACAGCTAGACAAAGGTTTCTCAACTGGATGCCATTGGACGCATAATGGCGTTAAAGTCCCAGTATAGCCCGAGTCGAGATGCCTTCGATGGTATATTGACAGTTATTGGCAGCCTGCTTCTGGAGGGTCACCTTCTGCCAAAGAGCATGCACGAGTCACAGAAACTCCTTTGTGCACTTAAGATGCCGTTTGAGCAGATACATGCTTGTCCGAAGGGGTGCGTCCTATTTAGGAAAGAATACGTGAAAGCAAAGTACTGTCCAAAGTGTAAATCCTCTAGGATCCTAGAGGTAGATTCTAGTTATGGCCAGAAGAGGCAGCTTGGCATTCCCGTGGCAATCCTACGACACCTTCCGTTCATACCGAGGATCCAACGGCTACACATGACCGAGGAATCCACGAAATAGATAACATGGCACAAAAATGGCAAACAATACAATCCTGATAACATGGTACATGCATCCGATGGTGAAGCATGGACCCACTTTGATGCCATTCATCATGAGAAAGCTAAAGAGGCTCGTAATGTACATGTTGCACTGGCCTGGCTGAGTACACCGGAGTGACGGGGCTAGCCTACTCGTTTGACCACTATGCCGCCGCCCCCGATGCTGCAGATCGGGCCCGTAGGGTATTCAACAACAAGGCGGAGCGAGTGAAGCAAGAGCTGTGGGTAAGTCTTCCTCGCACTACATTGCTCAATACATTCTTAAAATAATGAATGGATACATCGTGTTTGTATGTAGGATTTCTTTAGATGCCAGGATAGACATGAGGCCAGGGCGGATGTGGTGGCTACCAAATGCTACAAAAAACTCATTGTGGACATGCATTACGAGGCGCGTATCCAGGCCGTCGTAACTTACCACGGGACCATCCTTGGAATGAAGGTCACCAAAAGGGATGCAAGATCCATGACGCTGACCCGGGACCAGTACCTGTAGGTAAATACAAAACATTAATATTGATTCCTTTTGAGATTAAGTAGACTTAATTTCATCTTCTAATATGTCATGTACTTGATGGCATGTAGATGAATCCTTATTGGTGCGCCGCGCATCCCCAGTGCTGGGAACAGATGATGGACAGGTGGTGCTCACGCGAGTGGGAGGAGACGCACAACTTGTGCTGGGAGCGGCGTTTGATGATGCCAGGTGTAGGACACCATCAAGGCAGCCGCAGCCTTAGCAGATACACAGAAACATAGGTACGCAAATTCATTTATTTATTCTAACACTCAATTATGCATGATTTCTAATCATCTTGTATTTTTTCTCACAGTTGGCGTCACATGGTGGCCAGCCTTGCTCCATCTTTAAGGCATTTGCTATGGCCCACAAGGGCAAGGCGACGTCCAACATCGACTACAACCCGGAGGACGGGCCCGAGGCGTACAACAATGCGACCATCCACAACCGCCTCAGTGAGTACACATCGATGGCAAGGGAGGTCCATGGCTCAGAGTACGATCCGAGCACCGAGGACCTTGATGGAGAAGTCATCATGAGTGTGGGAGGAGGCAAGAAGCATGGGCGGTACTAGAATGGCGACGATGCAATCGACTCAGCTGCTACTCCTAGTCTCTCCCAGATTCGAGCAAGCAGCACAAGCAGGAGCCCGGCCATACGACCTCGACAGGACACTTTACACCACCAAGTGGAGGCACTCGAGGTTATTCCTAGTTTATTCATCGTTCATTGGTTTTTTCATACCTTTCCTTTGCATTATTGTAACATTGGGGTGAATATATTGTAGGCCCAGCTGGAACAAGAGAGGAGGATACAAGAGCAGATGTAGGTGAAGATGGAGAGGGTAGAGGCCGAGCGGGAGGCCGAGCAACAGAGGATGACGGAGATTCTTCAGTACATGTAAAGTCTTGGCGCCGCTACGGGTGTAGCTCTGCCACCTTTGCTATTCGCTCCACCTCTACCTCCTCACTATTCTACTCCTGTGAGTATAAATGTTTTAGTTTGTATGTTTATGCTTATGGTCAAACCTAGTGGAGTATGAAAGTTTTATTCATGTATGGTATATATTTAACTTGTCTCACACATGCAATCTCTTCTCCTTTGTGTAGAATCAATCAGCAGCATCGAACGATCCTCATGCTTCAGCGAATCCTTCACCAAATCAGTGATGATACTTGTGATTGTTAATGATACTTCTATTTGCAATTATGGTTGACGATGATAGAGCACTTGGATTGCTTGTGAATTTATTTGTGATATATTGTGAGACATGTGATGTTTGTGATATATATGTGACGTTTGTGATATATATGTGGTGTTGGTGATATATATGTGATGTTGATGATATATATGTGATGTTGGTGATGTTTGTTATATATATCTTCTGTCTGTTTGGATGGGATGTAAAAAACAAATAAAAAAGGTTGTTTTCAGTCACTTTGCCGAGTGCAATGGCCATGACACTCGGCAAAGTGACCATCTGGGAACTACCTAGGAACATGCTTTGCCGAGTGCAATGGTCATTGCACTCGGCAAACATCATAGATTTGCCGAGTGCCACGGTCCAGGCACTCGGCAAAGGTCGCCACTTTGTCGAGTGTCGCCGACAAGACACTCGACAAAGTGGCCACCTTTGCCAAGTGTCTATGTCAATGGTACTCGGCAAATTGGGTACCTTTGCCGAGTGCTTGACCTTGACACTCAGCAAAGCCACCGTCACGGTGGTGCTCGCCGTCACGGCCACTTTTCTTTGCCGAGTATCGGATCGGCACTCGGTTTGCCAAGTGTCCGATATAATGCACTCGACAAAGAGGTCTTTGCCGATAAACTGTTTACCGAGCGTCCTTTGCCAAGTGTAACACTCAGCAAAGGCTTTGCCGAGTGCCTCAGGCACTCGGCAAAGAATCCGCCTCTAGTAGTGTCGGGCTGCTTAACCCAGCCGAGCATGCTTGCTCCTAAGCCCATGCAAGTGCCCGGGGAGGGGGTACTTTTGGTAGGCCCGATTGTACTGAATCTTCGAGTCTAACATGTTAGATTGATCTTCAATTCTAAATTGGGCCCAACGGTCCAATTGGGCCTTTGATCCGTGCCATGATCGAGGGTGTCTAGCCCACTATGGCTGGAGGGCCCCTGTCACACTGCATAATAAATAGAGGTGGGGGCCGGCGGCTCAAGTCACAAGGTTCGCTTGAGCCAAGTTCCCCACCAAAACTTAAACCCTAATCCAATCTAGAGGGGCGCAGCCAGTGATGGGAAGCCACCAGCCGTGCCGCCCCACTCCACCGACGTTGACGGCCTCATCGACCTCTTCCTTGAACGTCACTACCCGTGCGTAGACATCACCGATGAACGAGATGGCCAACGCCTCTAGATCGACTCCCTCTGTGGTGTTAGGATTGACACATCCATCTTCTACCCCTCCCTTTTTCTCTTGTTCTACCTACTGTTACTGTACTAGTAGGTGTTCTAGGTGAAAGGATCAAGATGCCCAAGAGAAGGGGGGTGAATTGGGCTAATTCTAAATTTTCTTGCAATAATCAAGTCCTACGGATAGCCCAATTAACCCCTTGTGCCTAAAAAAGTGTTTCTATCAAACTAACGCATAAAGGACTTGCAACCTATGTTCCAAACTTACTCTAGCATGGCAATTCTATGAAAGTGAAGACAAGTATTGAATTTCTCAAAGTAAATACTCAAAGTAAAGAGAGAGAGAGAGGAACACGGCGATGTTTTGCCGAGGTATCAAAGAGTCGTCACTCCCCACTAGTCCTCGTTGGAGCACCCACGCAAGGGTGTAGCTCCCCCTTGATCCACGCAAGGATCAAGTGCTCTCTATGGGTTGATTCTTCGACACTCCATCACGGCGAATCACTCAAAGCCGCTCACAACTTGAGTTGGGTCACCCATAAGCTCCATCGGGTGATCACCAAGCTCCCAATCACCACCAAGCTGTCTAGGTGATGGCGATTACCAAGAGTAACAAGCACGAACTCTCACTTGACCACGCGAAGCCTAATGAGAAGATGGATGCACACTTGGCTACTCTTGATTCACTAATGAGGCTACTATCTTGGATTCTCAAATCTCAATCACCTCACTAGGACCTTGCTCTTCTTAGCACTCACAAACGTGTTTCTTAGCTATTGGAATGAGCAAAAGTGACTCCACACACGAGTGGAGCTTCTATTTATAAGGCAGCCTGAAAAACAAACTGTTATGAGCTTCTGCAGGGTGATCGGACGCTCCGGTCATGTTGACCGGATGCTCCGGTCAGTTCAACCCGCGAACCGGTAACAATGAGTTGACCGGACACTGGCAGGGTCCGGTCAGCACTAACCGGACGCGTTCGGTCGCATAAAACCCTTACTGGAACCTTACTGGACTCGACCGAATGCTGAACCCTCAGGGTCCGGTCAGTACTGACCGGACACGTTCGGTCGCAGATTCCCTTCTCTGGAACCTTACTAGAGTCGACCGGATGCTGCCTTTCAGCGTCCGGTCACTTGACCTCTCCAGCGTCCGGTCGCACCGAACGCAGACTGCTGATAAAATGAACTGACCGGACCCTGCGGCCAGCGTCCGGTCAGCATTTGACCCTTCATTCACTTCCAACTCTCGAACATATGTGAATGAAGTTTGCTCCAAAAGATCTTAGGCATTCATAGGAGCTACCTAGAGCTAGTTTCAACAAGTGTGCACCACACCTAACTCACTTGACTCAACTAGGTCAAGCTACCCGTCTATACCCCCCTTAATAGTACGGCCAAAGGAAAAAACAAAGTCCTAAACTACTCTAAGTGTCTCTCCAACTGCAATCGACACTTAGAACTAGTCATTCTTAACCTTGTCGTCCATCCTTTGAAAACCAAAACGATTTCCATCGTAGGGGCATGACCACTTTGATTGCCCAATCAATCTCCATTACCATGACCTAACTTAATTGCATCTGCAAAACACCCGTTAGTCATAGTAATCTTGTATTGTCATTAATCACCGAAACCCAACTAGGGGCCTAGATGCTTTCACTAGGGTTCATGATTCTCTTCAACAGCAAGTAGACATGCTAGTTCTATGCCTATAGATCCTATTCAAAGTCTAACAATGGTACCAGAGCCAACTATGTGTAGATCTAGCCTATTGAAATCCTCTATCTAGATGTAGATCTATCAGGGGTAAGAAACAGAATAGATCTGTTTGGATCTGAGAAAAGAAGAGGGTCACCGAACCCTAACCCTAATCGGGTGAAGAACAGAGAAAAGAAAGGGTCTCGGATCTCAAAGCCAAAACCTAATCCACAAATCAGTCACGGGGAAGAACAACAGTGAACAAAACCCTAACCCTAACAAAACCCTAATCCCAAAATCAGACGAATCCAGGAAGAGAAGAAAAGAAAATCAAAGACAGGAGTGGGAAAGGGGAAGAGGGTAAGGGGCTTATCTCACAGATCTCAAATCAAAACCAAAAAAATGAATTGGGAAAAGAAACCCTAACCCTAGAAAGAGAAAGGGGATGGTAGAGAAGGGGCTTCCTACCTAGGGCCCGGCCGTCCCATCTTCGTCGCCGGCCATCTCCATGGCTGGTGCGTGGGATGAACCAGAGGCACCGACCGGGCAGGTCACGCCACCACGTGGCTCTGCCTCGGGCCCAGGTGTCAAGGGAACCACAACACAGCCCTTCGATGGCGGTGCGCTCACCCTCGAGTGGACGCATGCACCGGTGAAGGGGCGCGCGGTGGCGCCACCACTTCCTCCGGCTGTCATGACTGCTGCGCTGCTCCTTCTCTCTACGGCGCTGAGAAGGAATGAGAAAGGAAATGAAGAGAAATGAAGCTAGGGTTACCGGCGAGGCAGCCGCACGTCGGTTTTGATCCTGCGACATTGACGCTCGGGCGTCGGATGAAAATGGACAGCTCAGATTGCTTGGGCCATAGGCGGCCTAGGCGGGTGCGCGCGGCCACGCGGGTTTGCCGGCCTAGGCCTAGGTTGCGGCCTGGGTGCGGGCAGCACACGCGCAAGCAGAGTCGGCCGGGCCGGGCCGTTTTGCCAGCTGGGCTGAAGGAACAGTGCAGATTTGAGTCAATTTTTGCTTTTTTTAGTAAAAGTTTTATTTCCTAGAAAATGGATAAATGGCTTAAAGAAAATAGAAAAGAGAATTTTCCAGTGGGTAAAATTCACTAAATTGAGATTATTTTTCCGCTGTATATTTAAAGTTGTTATTTTTATTATTAAATTCGAACCAACGGGAGAATTTAATTTTGAAAAATGGATATTTTTTAGTTTATTATAATATTGTTATTATTCTAACCAATGTTGATTAGTGGTAATATTATGATGTTATGTCATGCATTAATTCTATTTCTGCTCAACAGTGATGTAGAATTAGTGTAGAAGACAATTGTATGTTTTAATTTTAACCAACGTTGGAACTAAGGTATGCAATTATTATTATTATGTTTATATTCTCACTCCATATGAATTGTGTTTACAGGTGGATACAACTTGATGGGTTGTATCAAAGAGATCCCCACTCTCAAAGGTGATAAATACATGGAGTGAAAGAAAAAGATTGACCTGGCCTTCATCTTGGCTGAGGTGGACTGGGTAGTTACCTCACCGTGTCCCACTGAGCCTGTGGCACCGGTGAGAGAGACAAATAAGGTTGATGCCACTTGGGCAACCAGAGAAAGGGATTTTGCATCCCAAAAGATGTACTATGACCTTTAGCATAGGAAGTGGGTCACTGCCAACAAGAAATGTTTGGCTGTGATAAAGAACACGATTGAGCCTGTAATTATGGGCTTAATCCTAGAGTGTGACAACGTCACCGAGTACCTCGATAGAATAAAGAGTCAGTTTACTGGCTCTTCAAAGACATATGCTACCTAACTAATAAAGCAGCTGGTGATAGAGAGGTATTCTAGAAATGGTGGCATAAGAGAGCACATACTAAGGATGAGCAATTTGGCATCCAAGCTAAAACCAATGGATCTAGCTCTTAAGGAAGAGTTCATTATCCATCTGATTTTTGCTTCCTTGTCAAAGGAATTTGACATTTTTGTTGTCAATTACAATATACAACCCAAGAAGTGGGACTTAGAGAGGCTCATGGCTATATGTGTGCAAGAGAATGAGAGAATGAAAGCTACCAATGGTGGCACTATAAATTATGTGAAAGACAACAAGAAAAAGAATAATAATGCTAACTCCTCCTCAAAGCCAAAAGGAAAGGGTCCCATGCTGCATCAGCCTCAGCAGAACAAGTTCATAGTAGAAAAAGATCAGTGTCTCTATTGTAAGAAGATGAGATATTATAAGAAAGATTATCTCGATTACTTAAAGATGATCATGGCAAAGTAAGGTGAGAACATTATTGCATTCATAAATGAATCCCTGTATGTATAGTATTCAAAATCTACTTGGTGGATTGACTCAGATGCAACAGTTTATGTTGCTAATTCTTTATAGAGATTTTGTTCGACGAGGACTACACAAAGAAGAGAAAGACACGTTAAAGTTGCAAATGGAGTCTGAACAGATGTCGAAGCTGTTGGCGATCTTTCTCTAGAGCTTGCTGATGACTTCACACTTTTACTTAGAGATGTACTTTATGTTCCCTCTTTACAAAGAAACTTGATTAATGTTTCATGCATGGACAGTGATGGATATGATTGCCATTTTGGAAATGGCAAATGTAAGATAATATTTAATAATGCATGTGTTGGTCTTGCTATCTTACAAAAATGAGCTTTATTTGTTATCACTATGTGATGATGTAAATGTTGTATGCGATGATGGGAATTTTATGTGCGACAATGAGAATGTATCCTCATCTATGGATGTAAACAGAAAACGAATGAGAGCTCATGATGCGTTGTCAAAATTATGGCACTGTCGTTTAGGCCATATTTGAAGGGGAAGAATAGAAAGACTAGTTAAGAATGATATTCTTCCTCCATTAGAGTTCTCAGATTTAGAACAATGCAGAGAATGCATAAAAGAAAAGTATGTAAAGAAAATTAAGAAAGATGTCAAACGAAGCGCTGGAATTTTATAGATTATTCACACAGATATCTATGGTCTGTTTCCTGTAAAGAGTGCGGATGATTATGATTCGTTTATAACATTCACAGATGATTACTCCCATTATGGCTACATTTATCCAATCAAAGAAAGAACATAAGCATTGGATAAATTTAAGATATTTAAGGCAGAAGTTAAAAACCAACATAATTTAAAGATTAAGTCAATCAAGTTCGACCGTGAGGGGAGTACTACGGTCGACATACCCCATATGGCCAAGTTTATAGACCTTTTGCAAGGTTCTTACAGGAGAATGGCATAGTAGCCCAGTATTCTACACCGGGCGAATCTTAGTAGAATGGAGTAGCTGAAAGACGCAATCATACCCTGATGGATATGGTGCGTAGTATGATAAGTTACTTTACCTTATCATTGAGCCTGTGGATGGAGGCGTTAAAAACCGTCATTCATATTCTCAATAGAGTACCAAGTAAGTCGGTGCCCAAAACACTGTATGAGTTGTTGACAGGAAGAGTACCCTCACTAAACCACTTACGTGTGTGGGGCAGTCTTGCTGAGGCTAAAGTATTTAACCCAAACTTTAGAAAGCTAGATCCCAAAACAGTAAGTTGCCATTTCATTGGCTACCCAGAAAAGTCAAAAGGTTTTTGTTTCTACTATCCAGACAGACATACAAAGTTTGTGAAAATAAGACACGATGTCTTCCTAGAGGATGAAATGATGAGGGGGAGCATGGTAGCTCGAGAAATTGACCTTGAAGAGAAGCGGGTGTATGCGCCTACTCCGATGATTCATGAGCCATTTTTCTCATTACCTGCTGTCGCTGCACCGATAGTGCAAGATACTGTGGTGCCAGCACCTGTTGTTATTCTGCCTATGGCAACAATGAATGACGATGAGGAACCTGATCTTTAGGATCCTATAGAACCTATTGCCACACATGAGGGAAGCAACAACAGCCTCAAACAGAAGATGTGCCAAATGTGGAGGCCCCTAAAAGGTCTCAAAGAGTTAGAAAATCAGCTATTCCTGCTGACTATGAAGTATACAACAATAAGGAATTTCAAATGGAGGATGATCCCACCTCATTTGAAGAAGCCATGAGAAGTGATCATTCATCAAAATGGCTTGAGGCCATGAAAGATGAAATAAAATCTATGAATGCCATAAAGTTTGGGACTTAGAAATAATTCCTAAAGGAGTCAAAACGGTAGGCTGTAAATGGGTCTATAAAATAAAACTTGACTCTCAAGAGAATATAGAGAGATATAAAGCGCGACTTGTGGCAAAAGGCTTTACGCAAAGAGAAAGGATTGATTACAATGAGACCTTTTCTCCAGTCTCATGTAAGTATTCCTTCAGAATCATAATGGCATTAGTGGCACATTACGATTTAGAATTACATCAGATGGATGTAAAGACGACATTTCTCAACGGAAACTTGGAGAAAAATATTTACATGGCACAACCAAAAGGTTTTGTCATGGAAGGAAAAGAACGAATGGGATGCTGCCTAAAGAAATCCATTTATGGATTAAAATAAGCTTCAAGACAATGGTACTTGAAGTTTGATTAGACAATAAGGAATTTTGGATTTAAAGAGAATGTTGTGGACAATTATGTCTATGCAAAGTTTAAGAATGGGATGTTTATCTTCCTTGTCCTGTATGTGGACGATATCTTACTTACTAGTAGTGATGTCAGTCTACTACTGGAGACAAAGAAGTTTTTGTCCTCAAAATTTGATATGAAAGATCTTGGTGAAGCCTCGTTCGTTCTAGGGATCGAGATTCACCGAGATAGAAGTAAAAGGGTATTAGAACTGTCACAAAAGGCATACACTGAAAGGATTTTAAAGAAATTCAGTATGCACAAATGTAGCCCCTCACCTGCTCCTATAGTCAACGACGACAGATATGGGGATTTTTAATGCCCTAGGAACCAATATGAAATCGATCAAATGAAAGCGGTTCCATATGCTTCAGCTATCGGAAGCTTGCAATATGCTCAAATATGTACGTGCCCTGACTTGATATTTGTTATCGGGTTACTTGGTAGATTTCATAGCAATCCTGGAACAAAACACTGAAAATTAGTAAAGAAAGTCTTGCATTATTTGCAAGGAACGAAAGGCCTCATGATGACGTATAGAAGATCTGATTCACTCCATATAGTGGGATATTTAGATTCTGATTATGCGGGAGATGATAGAAAATCCACATCAGCATATGTATTCATTCTCATAGGTGGAGCTATTTCATAGAAAAGCTCAAAGCAAACCGTCACTACATCATCCACAATGTATGTCGAGTTTGTAGCGTGTTATGAGGTAACGGGGTAGGTGAACTGGCTAAAGAAGTTCATACCTGGTTTGAAGGTGGTTGATGACATCTATAGACCACTTAAGTTATACTGTGCTAATAATCCAACAGTACAGTATGCTCACAACAATAAGTCAAGTGGTGCCGCCGAACACATTAACATAAAGTATTATGTTGTGAAAGATAAAGTTCGGGATCATATCATAAGTCTTGAGCATATAAATACCAAAAAGATGCTCGCGGATTCGCTTACAAAAGGCTTACCACCCAACGTGTTCAGAGAACAAGTAGTCGGCATGGGTTTAAGGGAAAGCCTATAATTTCTGGACAAAAGAAGGCCTAAAGTTAAGTATCTATTTCAGAACAGAGTGGTGTGTTGTAGCTGTTAAATCTATCGGTAATTGACCGTGACGATGAAACATGCTCTATGCACTAATCTGTAATGGAATGAACAAAAGTAAATAATATAAAATTGAAAGATGGTAGGAGATCAATGGGGAGATTGTTAGATTGATCTCCAATCCTAAACTGGGCCCAACGGCCCAGTTGGGCCTTTGATCCACGCCCTAATCGGAGGCGCCCAGCCCACTATGGCTGGAGAGCCCCTGTCACATTGCGCAATAAATAGAGGTGGGAGCCGACGGCTCAAGTCACGAGGTTCGCCTAAGCCGAGCTCCCCACCGAAACCTAAACCCTAATCCGATCTAGAGGGGCGCAGCCAGTGACGGAAAGCCACCAGCCGCACCGCCCCGCTCCACCGACGTCGACGACTTCATCGACCTCTTTCTCGAACGTCGCTGCCCGTGCGCAAACATCACCGACGAACGAGATGGCCAACGCCTCTGGATTGACTCCCTCTACGGTGTCAGGTTTGACACGTCCATCTTCTACCCCTCCCTTTTTCTCTTGTTCTACTTACTGTTACTGTACTAGTAGATGTTCTAGAGTTCATGATTCTATTCAACAGCAAATATATATGCTACTTCTATGCCTATAGATCATGTACAAAGTCTAACCTAGCAGGGACACATGCAACGGCAAAACCAGCGACAAATATGATGATACTTTTTTTTGGGAGGGGCACAGGCCCCTGGGCCACTGGACACAGGCATAGGCTAGGCTATGGCCGATTGAAAAACTTAAAAGGCTGCAATATAGGGCCCAGTAATTCTGGTGCCTGTTCGGCCGAGCAGCATGCACGTCCTTGTCTACGAGCCTGCTCTTTGGTACAGATCTCTTTGCTACAGCATGCACTTGAGCACATGGAGGTTGTACGATTGTACAAGCGGTGCCATGACTCGGCTAGAGTAGTAAAAAACGTCTCATGTGCTTCCCACACAACTTCATATATGAAGCGTCGTCGTTTCCTCTGATTATTCTCTTTTCTGCGCCAGGTCAGCACTATCGTTCCCATGATCCGAGGTCGCCACTGCATAGTGTCTCACCGCTGTTGAAGGGAAAACTGAACTCCAATCCACTGATACAAGCGCACGATCCAAGCGCACTCGGTAGAAGGCTGCACCACTTACCTTTTTCTCGAAGGTCCAGCTCCGCCCACTGAAACCGATATCGTTCAGGTCGCAAACATCAACCATCTCACGGAATGCTGCTCTATGCGAAACATTTCTCTCTTGGACGCGGACATGTTCCGATCGATGTAAAACTATCGATGTAAAACTTCATTGAAGTCTCTAATACAAACCCACAGTAAAGGAGATGATGATCTAATAAACTTGAGCATGTCCCAAGTCTTATGACCCTCACTTGGGTCCCCCGTAAACACACGTAAGTCTTCAAGGGTCAGCTCCACCCTCAATAACAATAGCATCTATGTGATACTGTGAATATGGTAAAAGTGACACATTAATATTATTATTCCAAAAAATTCCCAAACCAGCACTACGGCCATTACTACTAACTGCAAAAGTGTTATCATAGCCTAGTGTCTTCTTTAACCCCTCCACCCGTGATATGTGAACCTGTGTTTCGTGGACGCACAGTACTGTCGCGGCGTTGCCAACTCCACGATAGTTCCAGCTTGACCGCCTTATCATCCGTGGTTGTCTTCTTCATCACTTCTTCCTCCCCCAGTACGACCTCATCGTGTCCAGCCTCATGAAGGTCCAGAACCTTCGTCAGATCTTCCAGGTCACCATCTTCCCTGGATGGCGCCATCACCATCACGTGCTAACACAACAAACCACGATCCCCGCTGTCTCTGATCCTGCCAAGGCCGGGTAGCCGAGCAAGGACGGCCCCTTGATCAGCCCGAGCAGGACAGGGGGAGGGGGGACGGGTAGTGTCGTGGCCAAAATTCCTCACGAAGTCGGCGAAGTCGGAACCCCTAGGGCGGGCGGGCGAGCACTCGAACCAAGAAGTCTCACCTTGGCGTTTGGATTTTGTCGATCCGTGGTCTTGCCCACGCAATTCTTTGTCTGGGCTTCTATTTTCGGTTTGGGCTAGCAGCTTAATGGGCCAGTGTCCACCATGTATTCCGGCCCGTCTGTATTGCCGCCAAGTTTACTCTCCAAACACACTTGTCACAGAGAAAGTTACGAATTTCAGACAACTTCAACTCCAGCAATTCCACAAGAATATTGAAAACCCCAAAAAAGGGGGTGAAAAGGTTGCGCCGTAACGAGGACGAAACCCAAACTGGCAAAGCAACCGAGTCAAGCTGATGCGTCTGATAGTAATTTCAATGAACTAGTAGCAAGTCGGTTCCAAAAGGATCTGCCAAACAAAAAGAGATCTCGTATGTCACCCGGTAACATAAACAAAACAGAAACAGAATTTTCCAGCTCGGAATCTCCGCATCAGGAACAAATGCCCTTCATGTTGTTGTCGGGAAAATGAGAAGGAAAAGAACCTACTGGATGGCCAGACATCATGTCTATTGTCTACGAATCTATGATTGATGCATTATTTATTTGCAGGTGATGATCGGTGAAGCTGGCTTGACTAGACGACACCTTGTTGGCAACCATTTCCGACCGCCACTGGATTTTATTTGTCAAGCCGGTCCATCAACAGTTCACCACCTGGTCTTGCCAACAATCTTGACTATAATGCCACCTGGTGGTCTGTAAGTCTCCAACCAAACCAGGCGCGATCCCAGCCGTCCACCACGCAAAGCGATTCTCTGCAGCCCTGTTCGCTTATCAGCTGACTTATCAGCTAGAATCGACAGTATTTTTTTTTCACAACAAATCAGCCAAGACTAGCTTATCAGCCGGCTTTAATACCAGTCAAAACGGCACGTAGCTGCAACCTGCAAGCTGCCCTGTTCCAGTGCAACCATACGGCCTACGGTGGCGTAATACAATGCTAGCGCGCTTACCACGTATAACATTCTCACAAGCGCGTGTTGGCCGATCCAAATTTTGAAGGCTTCCTTCCTCGTGTGCGGGTGTTTCCTGTCACGGTCTGAACGTTTTCTTTTTCTTTTTCTATCTACTACTGTTTCGTGGGCGGCACTCTGCTTCGATGCAAAGAAAAAGAATCGAGTGAAGGCGGCACGGAGTGCCTAGGCAATTGCACTGAAACTAGCAAACGGGCTTTCGCTTTCGGCATGCGCACACGCGACGCATTCTCCCTTTTCTTTTCTTTTTTTGGCCGTAGCAGGCAGGCATATAAATAGGAGGGACAGGCACCCCTCTACTCTCCACAAACCAACCAGCAGCTTGCAAGCATCGCGTGCTCGCTAATCATAAACCCATTCGAACATCAGTCGACAACAACAGCGATACTATTGCTACGTCCGACAGCATGAGGGTAAGCTGACAGTTCCTTCCTGAGTTCCATCATGATCATTGCTAAGGCTGAGAAGGCCTATGTTTTTTTTTTGTCGCATCGCGTGCGTGCAGACGGAGATGTTGATCCGGATGGAGGGTGGCTCGGAGAAGGGCCACGCCGCCAAGGCGATGAAGGTGGCGGCGGCGATGCAGGGGGTGGAGTCGGTGACGCTGTCGGGGAAGGACAAGAGCCTGCTGCGGGTGGTCGGCGACGGCGTCGACTGCAACCACCTCACCACCCGCCTGCGCCGCAAGGTGGGCCACGCCGACGTCGTCGAGCTGCGCACCCTGCACGGCGCCGGCAACTACTCCGGATACGGGTCCGGGTCCCGGACCGGCAGCCTCTCGCGCGACGCCGCCGCCGCGTACGGGAACGGGAGCCGAGGAGGGAGCTACTACGGCGGCTACCCCTACTCGACGACCACGGTGGATTCCGACTACTACTACGGCCAGCAGCAGCACCAGCCGTCGTTCCAGTACAGCTACCCGCCGCCGTACGCCGCGCCCGCCGCCGTGCACTACGAGTACTACCCGTCCGCTACCGACCCCAACGGCTGCTCCATCATGTAGTCACACACTAGTTCGGTTTTGGCTCATAGCGTAGGGTGTCCTGCTCGTCTCTCGCCTGCTCCCTGCAGATATGCTGCTAGTGCTAACTTGTGCGGTTGTGCCTGCATTTCGTCTCCTCAACCGGACCGGGGCTTGTTTTTAGTTTGTGCCCCGTTTCATCACATCACATACATATACATGCTGTAAGAGGTGTGGAATTGAGTTCCTGTTGAATAATATACGATGATCCTGTATATTGTACTTTGGGTCTGCTTTCTTTTTCATCAGTTGCTATATACTCCTACTAGTGTAGTAGACTGAATGAAGTACTCCCGCGAGAAACAATGACAAAACTGCAAAATGCGCCGTTGCTCAGGAAACAGAGAGAACAGAGTAACAAGGTCAGCGCATGCCCGCCCATCTAACGTTCACACTGCCAGTACTTACTACAGAAAAGGATCGAACCGACCGCCTCCCCGCCTAATTAAAAAAAAAAGGTTGACGGGTAACGACCAAGGAGCAGAAGCTCCAATCCAAGTCGTTCAACGGCTCAACCCACCCCACCGGCCGGCCAATCAGCTCAGGCTAGACAGACAGGTGCTACGGCTACGGCATGCGTAACCGCGAGGTGTTCCTGTGACGACGACGCGCGCCCGCGCGATGTGCTGCTACGTGCGTCCGCCACGGCACACGGCGACTAGTCTGGTTTGACGTGTGACAACCGGCGACGGCATGCACGTATCCGCAGCGAGCACGGACTGCACGGTGGCGGTGCTGCTTCAGCTTCCTGAACAGTGAAGCAAAACGAGGGTCGACCGGCCACAGCCAGCACACTTGCCGTGCCTTGTGTGGACGGGAGATCCTTGGCGAAACCACGGGGTAAAGCAGCAATGCAAACCGGACCCGGACGGTGCGTCGGTCCTGTTTCGTTTTCGGCTCTGGAATGGAATCGTCCCGTCCGTCGGCGCGGCTTTGTTGTGCAACGCGCAACACAGGGCGACGTGTGGACTGCCAGGAGGGAACATCGGACCATTTCAGATTCTCATCATCGTCTTCACTTCTCAGGCAACCTCTCAAACACATGGCCGGCGCTGCCAGCAGACAGCAGACTATATATATACCCTGAAAGACGAATAATTTCTGCTATGCAAGTCTCGAATCGAAAGGCGGTCTAACAAGGAAGGGGATCTTTCATTTTTACCCCTATTTTGTATCGAAATTGTGATTTTACCCCTGTTTTTTTTACTTTGTGAATTTACTCCTGTGATTTCAAAACGAAGCACCAGTTTGCCCCTACTCCGTCATCCTCCCCTAACGGTGTTAAATTTTGTATAAAATGACAGAAATGCTCATGTGATTTTACCCTTGTTTGTTATGCCTATTTGTGATTGTACCCCCGATTTGCAATTAGACTTTTTTATTATATGTTGACACAAATGATTAAATTTGGCCAAATATATTTTTGGCACAACTAGCAATTATTTCAACTCAGATTTAATATTGAAAAAAACATCAAAATTTTGGCAGCAATGGCACCTTAGCTCCAGGGCCTTCCTCTTCACCCCCATTGTGCGAACCTAGCAATGGCTGACCCCTACGCGATCACGTCCCTCTCAGGCATTTCCTCAAACACCCTCACCGTGAGCTTCACCTTCCCACACTTGAAGTAGACTTCCATGAGCCCAGTCGCGTGCGTGGCGGTGGCCATGGCCATCGACGGCCTGGCATTCCGGGAGATGGACTTGAGCACGCAGCCGTACGTGTACCCATTGGCGTGGCCCCGCGGCGCGCATCTCCCCGAACACGTCGGCGACGGGGCCCGCTGCCTCGCCGCGTCCCCGGCGGACGTGCCCGTGCAGGAGCGCGTTCCATGAGTAGGCAGTCGCCCTCGCCTAGTGCTGGTGCATCTCGTCGAGCACCCTGCGTGCGTCGTCAGTGGCGTCGAGCCTAGCAGGGAGGAACTCATTGGTGTCCAGCCCGTGGTCGTGGAGGTGCGCGTGGATCTGGCGCACGTGCGGGAGGGAGCGGCAAGCCGAGAGGAGCGCGGCAATGGCGGAGGCGGTGGCGGGGACATAGGATTGCAACCACGTGGCTATCTGCGCACCTTGACGCCAATCCCGTGCCTAGAAGAACAAGAGGTGGGCGCCCCTGAGCCGCACCTAGAAGAAGAAGAACGGCGGGCGCCAGGAGTCGTGGCCGGGCACCGCGGACACCCGTCGCCAGGCACCACCGCTACCCGCTCTCGATGCCGCGCCGTCTGCTCCGAGATGCCATGCCGCCTGCTCCCGCGCATCGCGCGCCCTAGGCCGCACCGCCGCCAGGCACCACATCACCCTACACCACACGAGCCTGCATCGCACCATCGCCCGCTCCTGGTGCGTGTGTTTGGATGAGTCGAGGAAGTGCCATAAAGAGATAAGGGGCACTGCGGTCATTTGGCTTTTTCTTTTCAGGTTTCAAAATTTTTTAATCCATCTATTCCCTGGGTATTTGACAGACATCCAAAAGAGGGCCAGACGGACAATTCAATTCAAAATAATAAGGGTAAAAACAAAAAGTTGAAAAAGCAGGGGCAAAATCACATTTGGAGTACTAGACAAAGGCAAGAACACAATTTTTCCAATAAGGAAAGGGAAAAAAAGAAACTTTCATACATGTATACGATAAGCTGGCTAATGTTGTTTTGCTGTGGAAGAAAAACAATATACCATGACCGATAAGACAAACTGATAAGTTCAAGCGAATAAGGTGCCTTAAGTACAAAACATAAGTATTTCTCCTCCATCCCCAAAAAATAAAATTTCTATAGTTTGACATGAATATGCCTAACCCATAAGGGTCTGTTTGGAACACAATATAATTTTCCTGTTCATGACATCATAATTTATTTTAGTAGTTTATTAAGCATGAAAATTGTTCCTTTAATAAACATACTAATGACACTTACAATATATTTTAAATTGTATTAATAATTTATGATACTCAATTTTTTATTCTTTACATGAAGTAAGTTTATATGTTTTGACTGAAACGTTATGTACTAGGAATGCTAATAATTTAGCTTAAATACTCTATTTTTACAAAATAATACTATTACATGTATAATTTTTTGGCATAGCAAAATTCAACATTTTTAGTGCTTTGATGCAAGCTAAAATGACTGTTTATTTGATGTTCTACTAACTAAGAGTGTGTCTAGGGCCTAGATTCATTTTTAGTAAAATAAAAAGGAAATTTTGAATAAAATATATTAAATAAACAATAGAAATGTGGATAAAATATTAGAACAAGTAATAAGATCAAAAGTTAAAAGCCAAAATATATATTCATAACATCAAAGAAAGGAATGCAATAAGAGTTTATATAACTCAAACTTTTTTTTGAATCTTTATATAACTTAAACTTAGATTTGAACTAAATATATATCCAAGATACAGGCAGGTGTGGTGCAAAAGATAGCAACACATATGTAAATATTAGCATCTGGAGGTACACCCAACATAGTCGCCACCTCAATGCTTACAAGACATGCTATAGAAAAAAGATAAATCATACAAATTCTCACAAAGAATCAGAAATATCTAGACAACAATCAGAAATTCTCACAAAGACATGCTTACAAGACACATATCTAAATATCATTGTTGATGATAGTAGTCATTGTTCTATTATGTTTACTAAATAATTACTCACATCTACCATCATAAAAACAACATGAAGTAATCTACTAAGTTCGTATCTAATTCACCTATGCCATTATGAAATATAATCCAAAGTAATTCCTAAATTTTCATCTAGTTACCATCATGCCATTATGATCAAAGTCTTGATTATTATAGAAAAAATAAATAACAATAAATTATGTATAGAAATGTTTCAAAGTTACCCGCTTCAAATTACCATAAATTATGCATAAAAGGTGACTAGCATAAACATACATATTGTTCCCAATCAAGTACACGTGCATGCATGAGTGGTAAATATATGTATCTTTCAACAACCATGGATTTTTTTCTTAATTACTCATATATGAATGATCCTGACAACTCATCTATCTCTTCCATGACTCATATTTGCTCTTCGGGCGCCATAGATGTGTATTCTTTAAGAGAGAGACAATGCTAGATAACAACTCTTAGCATTTAAATTAAGAGCCAAAGAATGTACACGTTCTATTGAGTACGCCAATGAAAACGACAAGTTGCCCAAGCAACACTTGCTAGGCGTTGCATGGGATGGAAATCCATGACAAGCCATGGACAATGTAGCGAGTAGCGACTCAGGATGCTGGATGCATGCACGCGTGCATATAGTTTCAGTTTCAACTTTCTACTATCTGACTCTGAAGCGCTTGGTTTCCAACTCCGCAGCACGGCCCGATCGAATTGCCAAGAACTTGTACAGCTCTACGTGAGGTTCCGATCATTTTCAGGCAATTTGTAAAAGTCAAGCCAAACATTACACGCCACATGTTCGCTTAGACTCTTTGTTTTAGCTTCTGAATGCCTATTTATAATAAGTTGCTTATTCTACTAAAACTAGTATAGTGACTGTGCTAACGCAACGGCGGCATTTTAGGAATACATATAAAAACTGAATGAGCGATAGAAATACAATATTATTATATATAAAAATTTGAATGTACACAGTCAAGTATAAACTCACAGCATCCCCTGACCAAGTTTTCAGAAAAATATATTATCATATAAAAATCTGAATATATACTGTGTAAGCCTCTAACAGACAGGGGAAGCTTTCCATACCAATCTCTTCAGCTTTCTGAAGCTTTCCATTAATCATGTCTTGCGAATGAAGTTCTGTTCTTGCTAAAATCATCAAGCAAGAGAGTAGCCTGCAGCAAAAAAGGAAAAAAAATACCACATCAAAACTAAAACATTTACTTCTATCCTTTTCTCCTTGATATGTTTTGACAACTGCAATATGGCATCCATATGTGAACATTGACAATATAATCAAAACTGGACTTAATTGATACACAATGCACAGGCTGTAGAGAAAAAAAATGGGGGATTTGAGATTGGGGAACTTAACTGTGAGACTAAAAATTGGTGTCATCCATGACTGTGCCCCTGATCCAGACCACTTAAGCCCACACACCTGATGACTATGCCCCTCGTATGTCTGCACTGCACAACATGGTTCCTAATTCTCATGTCGTTGTTCACGATCTTGCCATCGATGCAGCCAGTGGTGAGGATGTTGTTGTTTCATGTCAGTAAGTCAACTCTTGCCTCAAGCACACCTTTGAGAGTTCTCAACTGCAGGAAAGAACGACCTAAATTCAACAACAGAGAACGTGCACACATTTTTGGATGAACAAGGACACTGCACATACCAGTCAGTTGGAGTTGGTGTCCCAGAGCTGGACATCAGACGAGTTGAGCCCAACAGCGATATGCTAGCCATCTAGAGCCCAATTGACGCTTGTGATGGGACCGCTGTTATCGTCGATGATCAGAAGCTCAGACGTGGACCCACTGGATGCATCCCAACAGGTATACCGTGTCACCCAGAGCAATGGACAGGAAGTTGTTGCTCCCTCAGTCGAGCAGGTTGAGGTATTAGTCGTCATCAACAAGCTCTGGTGCGTCTAGAGTCCTCTCTACAGATTGCATACATTTCGAGCAGCATCAGAAATCACCATCCAAGTGATGAACACGAAGAAATCAGTAAATGCATATACCTGGAGAATATGTCACCGCTGCTTGGCCGGCTTGGTGTGGTGGGAGGAAGCTGCAACGGTTGCCGTGACGTTCTCAGGTTCATACGGCGCGTTCCCGAAGGCGAGGATACATGTCCGGTTGTTGAGCAGCTTCTCAGCGAGCAGCCTCCGGTAGGTCTCCTTGGATGGTGACATGGCCTCCCGTAGGTCTCCTCGGATGGTGACACAAGCCGGCTTTGTCAGGCGAATCATCGAACACCCGTGCGCGCCCACAAAACATTCTGACTCAGGGAGCAGGTGACTTACGTAGCACTTGGCTGACGGGTTGCGCGATCCCTCGAGCGCGCGGAGGTGGAGTCGCTGAGCAGCGACTTTGGCGAGGAGGGCCTCGCGCTCGGCGCGCCAGCGCGACTCTTCGCAGAGCCACTGCTGTTCCTCCCACAGCCAGCGCTGCTCCTCATGGCACATCGTCTCCTCGCTGTCCTTCCAGGACGAGGGGCCCGCGGCACAGGTAGGATCGACGTAGCCTAGGCGAACCGCATCCCACTTCACGCCGGCCGCCGCCGCCACGTGTACCTTGATGGGCTCGGCCACTCCCGCACGCTTCAGGTCCCCCGCCGTGTCCGCCACGCGCTATGTGGAAATCAGAGATGGTCATGTGGTGGCACGGCCGCTTGGCGACCGTGAGCGCGTCGCACGATGGTGTTCCGGCCGCTTGGAGACCGCGAGCGCGAACGGGATCGCTGCGGGGCCTAGAGAAGGGCAGTGCCGGCGGCTGGGCGGGATCGCGGCGGGGCCTGGAGGAGGGCAGTAACGCAGTTCGTCGTTGCGCGATGGTAGCCCGGTCGCTCGGCGAGCGCGGGCGCGATCTAGGGCGGGGCGGCCGCTCCGCGATGCCGCCGTGGTTTTTTTCGAAGTGAAATACACCGGTGGGCCTTTAACATGTCGGCGTCCATGAACTTACAAATGCGGAAAATGGACCCCTAAACTTGTCAAGTTGTTCACCGCAGGCCTATTTTCCATCCGGCATGGCCTCCAGGCGACGTGGCGGCGCCAGCGTGACGGACGAAGCACGTGAGCCGCACGTTTCAATAACGAAGATGCTGCCACGGCGTCATCGCGGTCCTCTATCCGTGCCCCGATGGCCGCCGCGACTGCGACCTTGTCGGCCAGGGCCGTGCCCTCACCCGCCAGTGGCCGCCGTGAGCTCCGGGCTAGTGCGGGAGTGCTTGGCTCGCAGCGCGGGAGCCACCAGCCGCTGGCGCCTCCGTGGGGAGGTCCTAGGCGTGGGCACCTGCCGCTGGAGCAGCCAGCCAGCCGGCCGTGGGCATAGGGCTACTGGCCACGGATGCGCGAAGCCGCTAGCCATAGGTGACAACACGCGTTGGTCGTGGTGACGTCGGTGCTTACGACCCGCGGCGACGTCGGCGAGCTTCGGGCGATGGACCGTCCCAACATGCCCGGCTGCTCCTGCTGTAGGACGCAACGGAGCTCGCGACTAGGTGGGCCCATGCGAGGCCTGGCCGGTGAGGGTGCAGTCGCGGTGGCCATCGGGGCATGGACAGAGGACCGCGACGAACAGAGGAAGCCATCGGGAAAAAAGCGATCGCGCGCATGTCTAGGGTGGCTGGAGGAGGGCCGGCCACGCACGCTGGCTGCTCGCAGTTGCGTCGGCGAGGTCCTCGGCAGTCGCGCACGTCGAAGGCCCTATGGTGAATCATCGAACACTCGTGTGCGCCCACAAAACATTCTGACACAGGAGCAGGTGACTTACGTAGTACTTGGCTGATGGGTTGTGCGATCCCTCGAGCGCGTGGAGGTGGAGTCAAAGAGCAGCGACTTTAGTGAGGAAGGCCTGGCGCTCGACGCGCCAGCACAACTCTTTGAGGAGCCACTGCTGTTCCTCCTGCAGCCAGCGCTGCTCCTCATGGCACCGCGCCTCCTCGCTATCCTTCTAGGATGAGGGGCCCGCGGTGCGGGCAGGACCGATGTAGCCCAGGCGAACCGCGTCCCACTTCACGCTGGCCGCCGCTGCCGCGTGTACCTTGATGGGCTCAGCCACTCCCGCACGCTCCAGGTCCCCCGCCGTGTCCGCCACGTGCCGTTGGAAATCAGAGATGGTCATGTGGTGGCACGGCCGCTCGGCGACCGCGAGCGCGCGCGCGATGGTGTTCCGGCCACTTGGAGACCGCGAGGGCGAGCGGGATCGCTGTGGGGCCTAGAGAAGGGCAACGCTGGTGGCCGGGCGGGATCGCGGCGGGGCCTGGAGGAGGGCAGTAATGTGGTTTTTCATTGCGCGATGGTAGCCCGGTCGCTCGGTGAGCGCAAGCGCAATTTAGGGTGGGGTGGCCGCTCTGCGATGTCGCCGTGTTTTTTCTGAGTGAAATACACCGGTGGCCCTTTAACTTGTCGGCCTGTGCCAGTTCGGTCCATGAACATGCAAACGCGGAAAATGGACCCATGAACTTGTCAAGTTGTTCACCGCATGCCCATTTTCCATCCAGCGCGGCCTCTAGGCGACGTGGCGGCGCCAGCGTGGTGGACGAAGCACGTGAGCCGCATGTTTCAATAACGAAGATGCTGCCACGGCCTCGTCGCGGTCCTCTGTCCATGCCCCGATGTCCGCTGTGACCGCGACCGCATCCTTGCTAGCTGGGGCCATGCCCTCACCCGCCAATGGTGGCCGCGCGCGTGCCCTCACCGGCTAGGGCCGCGCCTGCCTAGCCACGAGCTCCGAGCTAGTGCGGGAGCGCTTGGCTCGCAGCGTGGGAGCCGCCGACCACTGGCGCCTCCGTGCGGAGGTCCTAGGTGTGGGCACCTACCACTGGGGCAGCCAGACAGCCGGCCGTGGGCGTAGGGCCACTGGCCACGGGTGCGCGAAGCTGCTAGCCACAGGTCCACGCATTGGCCGTGGTGACGTCGGCGCTTATGACCCGCGGCAACGTCGACGCTTATGACCCGCGGCGACGTCGACGCTTATGACCCGAGGCGACGTCGGCGAGCTTCGGGCGACGGAACGTCCCGACGTGCCCGGCTGCTGCTGTTGCAGGAAGCGATGAAGCTCACGGCTAGGCGGGCACGTGCGAGACCCAGGCGGCGAGGGTGCGGTTGCGGCGGCCATCGGGGCACGGACAGAGGACCGCGACGAACAGAATAAGCCATCAGGAAAAAGCAATCACGCGTGTGTCTATGGTGGCTAGAGGAGGGCCGGCCACACGCGCTGGCTGCTCTTAGTTGCGTCGGCGAGGCCCTCGGCAATCGCGTGCATCGAAGGCCCTACGATGAATCATCGAACACCCACGCGCGCCCACAAAACATTCTGACACAAGGAGCAGGTGACTTATGTAGCACTTGGCTGACGGGTTGCGCGATCCCTCGAGCGCACAGAGGTGGAGTCGCAGAGCGGTGAGGAGGGCCTCGCGCTCGGTGCACCAACATGACTCTTCGTGGAGCCATTGATGTTCCTCCCATAGCCAGCGCTGCTCCTCCCGACACCATGCCTCATCGCTGTCCTTCTCGGACGAGGGACCCGCGACGCGGGCAAGACCGATGTAGCCCAGGCGAACCTTGTCCCACTTCACGCCGACCATCGCCACCACGTGTACCTTGATGGGCTCGGCCACTCCCGCATGCTCCAGGTCCCCCACCGCGTCCACCACGCGCCGCTGGAAATCAGAGATGGTCGTCTGGTGGCACGGCGGCTCGGCGACCGCGAGCGTGGGCGCGATGGTGTTTCGGCCGCTTGGAGACTGTAAGGGCGAGCGGGATCACTTTGGGGCCTAGAGAAGGGCAACGCCAGCTACCGGGTGGGATCACGGCGTGGCCTAGAGGAGGGCAGTAACGCGGTTTGTCATTGCGCGATGGTAGCCCAGTCGCTCGGTGAGCGCGAGCGCGGTCTGGGGCGGGGCGGCCGCTCCACGATGCCACCATGGTTTTTTTCTGAGTGAAATACATCGGCGGCCCTATAACTTGTCAGCCTATTACAGTTCGGTCCACGAACATGCAAACACGGAAAATTGACCCCTGAACTTGTCAAGTTGTTCACCGCAGGCCCATTTTTCATCCGGCGCGGCCTCCAGGCAACATGGCGGATGAAGCACGTGAGCCACACGTTTCAATAACGAAGATGCTACCATGGCCTCGTCGTGGTCCTCTATCCGTGCCCTGATGGCCGCCGTGACCGTGACCACGCCCTTGCCGGCCGAGGCCGTGCCCTCACCCACCGACGGCTGGGCGGGCACGCGCGTGGCCCGGCTGGTGAGGGTGCGGTCACGACGGCCATCAGGGCATGGACAGAGGACATCGACGAACAGAGGAAGCCATTGGGAAAAAAGTGATCATGCGCGTGTCTGGGGTGGCTGGAGGAGGTCCGGCCACGCGCGCCGATTGCTCACAGTCGCGTCGGCGAGGCCCTCGGCAGTCGCGCGTGTCGAAGGCCCTGTGGCGGACGCGGAGCCAGAGTGGCTGTGCTCCACGACTGTCTCATCGGTGGCCGAGGAGTCCAAGCAGCCGGCATGAATGCAATGACATCTGCACATATTGGTGACCGCGGCATGGAGGAGGTGGCAGAGGAACGTGGCCGGGAGGGGCGCATCAGTTGCGGCAACCGTTGTGCTGGTCCGCATCCGCCCAGTCCTGGCTGGTCGAGTGTGCTGTTCCGCGTCCACCCGATCTCGGCAGCCGAGCGCCTCATAGTCAGCCGAGCGTACCGGTCAGCTTTCTCACCTCTAGCTAGCATATGGTAAGCGAGGTGCCCCATGAACGCTCGTCCATGGTGCACCAAACACCTGGCATTTTGTTGCAGCGGGCCACGAGCTTGTCCCGGAGTCCGTCCACCTCGGCCTGCTTGGACTAGAGCTAGCGCTGGAGGTCATCGAACGCAGCCTTGTACGGCGCCACTGCCTCGTCGAACGCAGCCTCGTACGACGCCATTGCCTCATGCACGCCGATGTCACCGCACATTGGCGCCTGCGGCTAGCGGCTTCGCGCACCCTAGGCTAGTGGACCCGCGCCCATAGCCAGCTGGTTGGCTGCCCCAGCGGCAGTTGCCCACGCCTAGGACCTCCCCACAAAGGCGCTAGCGGCCAACGGCTCCCACGCCACGAGCCAAGCGCTCCCGCACCAGCTCGGAGCTCGCGGCTGGGCGGGTGTGGCCCTGGCCGGTGAGGGCGTGGCCCCAGCTGGCAAGGGCGTGGTTGTGGTCACGACGGCCATCGGGGCATGGACAGAGGACCACGACGAGACCATGGCAGCATCTTCGTTATTGAAACATGCGGCTCACGTGCTTCATCTGCCACGCTGGCGCTGCCACGTCGCCTGGAGGCCGCGCCGGATGGGAAATAGGCTTGCGGTGAACAACTTGACAAGTTCAGGGGCCCATTTTCCACGTTTACAAGTTCATGGACCAAACTGGCATAGGCCGACAAGTTAAAGGGCCGCCAGTGCATTTCACTCTTTTTTCTCTTTCCGTAGTCGCTCTGCGAAGAATAGGTGAAAAAAATGACAAGCTAAGCATTCGAACCGTGGGTGCCGAGCTCGGGCTTGGGGGATGGGCGCAAGCACGTGTGGTGGGAGGGAGGAGGAGGATACATGTGATCTTGACGTCCTAGGCTATCCCCAACAACAACTTTCAAAATACAGCCAAAATGTTTAATACCTATTCGACATATTTTCCAACAACAAGACCCAAAAGAGAATCTTTTCTGCAAATGAGTTTCTAGGAAAGAGGATGCTCATATTTGGGTTGTGCCTCTCAGGCAACCAAAAATAGGTCTCCCGTATAGATACTCTGTTGGAGGCTAATTTTTGATCTCTTGCTATCCATTTTGAATTTAGGTGCCCATATAACACTACGTCAAAAAGCATTTGTAGGGGCGGTTGTAGACCATTTGTAGGGGCGGTTTACCCAGCCGCCCCTACGCAAGGGTCTCTACAAATCATGCATTTGTAGGGGCGGTTCCCAGGCCACCCCTACAAAATAATTTATAGGGGCGGCTAGTGTTTCCAGCCGCCCCTACAAATATATTTGTAGGGGCGGCTCTTATTACCAGACGCCCCTAAAAATAAATTTGTAGGGGCGGCTGGAAACACTAGCCGCCTCTACAAATCGATTTGTAGGGGCGGCTGTAGTACCAGCCGCCCCTACCAACGGGTATTTGTAGGGGCGGTTCAATCTAGAACCGCCCCTACAGTACGTTTTCCCGCAAAAAAAATCGCTTTTTCAATTCAAAATCGCTTTGCCGAACGTCCCACAACCAACGTTCCGAACCGTGTTCGTGTTGCCGAACGCCCTGTGACCAGCGTTCACGTTGCCGAACACCCCGCGACCGCGACTACAAACATAAGAGTATTCTATAAACTACAATTACAAATCCAATTCACATGAATATATACAATCCATCATTAAATATACAAATTCCATACACATTGTTATCAACGTCCTAGAGCTAGCCTTTCTATCTCACGAAGGTGTTGGTACTAAGGATTTCTACCTAACTCAGACTCTCGGTCATGGTAGGCACCTCTGACGTATACAATCTGGTCCAATATGAAGTTGCAAAGGTCACCGACGAGCTCTAAGAGTTGGTCATCCTTGTATGGGTCTCTTTTCATTCCTTTCTCTTCTCTCCACTACAAGAAAACAAGTTTCGGTTTAGTATTTCATACCATTTACGAAGTTTTTATACTATGGGTGAAGAGGTTCAAACTTACCCTTAAGGGGTGTCTCCTGTAGGCATCGGTGTAACCCATCATAGAACATATATAGTATCCACAATGTACACTCTCAGTCTTCTGCTTGGGGCACTATGTGTTTTGCATATGAAAATGTTTAGTAATGCTTTTGACAGCCATGTAACGGAGTACTGAAGAAGTAAGTTACACTTACTGCACATAGTGTTTTTATAGCTAGCTTTTCCTTCCTTGCTGGATCATGCCTTCCATGATGATTAGTGACATAGAACCTAAATGCCCTGGTCAAATTATTTTAGCAAATACAACTTGTTAGTATCCAAAAGTGAGCGTTACAAGTATGTATACAAACATATAAGCTAATGAGGATTGTCGATATGTATACGTCTTGAGAATCGATATGAAGTCTTTGTATGTCACCGTGTCCTTATCTAATAAATCAAAGACCCATGCCATGCTCCTCCCGACATCGACGGCTATACAAATCCAGTGGTTGCTGCATGGATTTAATCATAGAACTAGATAAGCCCTTTTGCATCGAATGAAATATATCGAACAAAGCTTTAAGTATAGAGTTAAGCTTACTCGAAGTTGTATGGTAGCCATATAGTAGAGTGGTGTTGGAGATTTTTGAAAGCCAAGGCAATGTATGCCGCAACCTTAAGGGACTCTTCCCTTAGCTTCGCACTACGGATGCGCTCTTTCTCCCAAAGAGTCTTTGCAGCTGCTAGCTCTTTGGCATCCAGTGTCCACCGTTTAGGGTAATTAAAATTTGTTTAGGCTATAGCTTGAGGGTCTACATACCCGGCTTTCACACTTGGCATTTGTTTGACAATGTGCACTTGCATTCTACAAATCATGGCGTGGGTTAGTTACAACATAATTCAAAGATTACATTCATATCATATCGGGAGGACAAGGACTTACAGGCACCATGTGCGAATTAGATTCATCTCCATTTCTCCCAGGTGAAAGCATGTGTGCATGTCATTGAAGTCAAAGACAATTTTCCCGGCTGGGCTTCCAAATGTGCTGGTGGGAAAGTATGCTTGTATGATATCTATGCTCGTTGGGAGAACACGCAAGTACCAATCATGGAACCTTCTCATTCCAAGTGGTAGGCGCTGGATGTCCTGGTTTGGTAGGAAGGGCTTGCCTCTTTCATATTTTTTCGGGCAATCCTTTGACCATTCGATGGCATCAACATTTGGATATTGCTTTGCAATTTGGTGGAGTTTGCTACTGACGGCCTCCTCAGAGCCCTGTGATGGGACTTTTTTAACTTGGTTTTCAGGCTTGAACTGATCATGGGAATACCACTTGGACACCGACGAGACATCTTTGATCGGAACATAAACTGGCCTTATGTTGATTGGAATCTTCTTTTGGAGTTCTCATTCAGGCATGTCCTCATCTTCTTGTGCATCACCTTCTTTAGGAGACACTCGTTGTTCATGTATCGGTTGTGCTTGTTGAGAAGACTGTGGCATCTCATGATGCACTTGCCCGGTACGAGCTGGAGAAGGTTGTGGCATCTCATCAGGCACATGCTTGATAGGAGGCGGGAAAGAATGTGGCATCTTAGGTATGTGGGGGTCACGAGACGGTGAAAATATCTCCTTCTTGCTTCAGGTGGGAAAGGATCCTCGGGACTTTCATATCCCTCTTCTGACTCATCATCCTCTTCTTCTTCGCCTTCAGCAGCCTCTCCTTCGGGGCCTTCCTCCTCATCACACTCCTCCTGAGTAAGCATCACTTCTAGATCCTTTTCTACCTCGTTATCAAACTGTTCCTGAGTAAGCTGGTCCTCTAGTGCTTGCTCCTCAAGGGTTGGCTGCTTATCATGCTCGGGGCATCGAGCTGCACAGTCTATTGTCTGCGACATTATTTCACGCTTTGTTCTAAAAGATGCAAGAAAGTGTGCTTTAGGTACGTGAGAAGGTATAAGAAATAAAAAAGGTCTATAAACCAAAGTAGTCCTATAAAACAACAATATAAAAAATGAGAAGTAGCAGTGCTAGAGGTCTCAGAAACATGTCAATTATCATTTGATCTTGAACTTGGAGCATCAAGGCATCATAACAGAGAAGAGAGGAGAAGGTAATGTAGGGGCGGCTGCTAATGATGCTAAGTTCCTCACAAGTTTTTGATCATCAGCTCATATTCTATATAATGTATGGACTTGGACAATTTCATCATCGGCAAAACAAAGGAGAGGAGAGGAGAGGGATATTTGGCAAAAAAAGCAACAGCTGCTTAACAAACATAGAGAGGAAAAGGTATAAAAAAAGCAGCTGCTGCTTGCCAAACATAGAGGATAGGAAAGGCGGCAAAAATAGAGGAGAGGGGAGATTTGGCAAAAAAAAAGCAGGCGCTGCTTCCCAAAAAAGCAACAGCTGCCATACTGACTTTGCTCGATCACACATGAACATCATATGCTTAATATCTTCTGAACCTAATAGGCAGATTGGACAATCAGAAGTAGTAGACAGTAGTAGTAGGGAAGTAGTAGAATTAGTTGACAGAAGTACAAGTAGTTGATAGAAGACAGAAGTAGAAGTAGTAAACAGTAGTATTAGGGAAGTAGTAGAGTAGTAGTAGAAGTAGCAAAAGCTGCTTAGGAGAGGAGAGGAGTAGAGTGGAGTAGAGGAGAGTAAAGTAGTAGAGTAGTAGTAGGAGTAGCAAGTAGTAGTAATAGGAGTTGTAGGAGACCAGCCAGCAGCCAGCAGCTAGTAGTTGATAGAAGACAGAAGTAGAAGTAGTAAATAGTAGTATTAGGGAAGTAGTAGAGTAGTAGTAGAAGTAGCAAAAGCTGCTTAGGAGAGGAGAGGAGTAGAGTGGAGTAGATGAGAGTATAGTAGTAGAGTAGTAGTAGGAGTAGCAAGTAGTAGTAATAGGAGTTGTAGGAGACCAACCAGCAGCCAGCAGCCAGCAGCCAACAAGCCCGATACTGCCTAATAAGTAGAGTAGTAGTAGGAGCCAGCAGCCAGCAGCTAGCAAGCCCGATTATAGCCAGCCAGCAGCATTCAGGTACCAGGTAGATCACAACATTAGGTAGATCACAGCATCAAGTAGTTCACATTCAGAAAATAGCACTGAAATTGAAACTGAAATGAGCACTAAAACTGAACTGAAATGAGCACTAAAACTGAACTGAAATGAGCACTGAAAATTAACTAAAATGAGCACTGAAGCTTAACTGAAATGAGCACTGACACTTAGCTGAAATGACCACTATCCAGTTTTTAGAAATTTAATAGTACTGACAGCTAGATAAAATTTAATAGTACTAACAGCCACTATCCAGGTCATAGGCTTAGCCAGATAAAATTTACTAACGGAATGTATCTATGCTGTCTAATACCAGTGTTATCCTAAACGCTAAACGGTAAACAGTCGGCCACCTACCGTTTAGCCTATTATTCGGGCAAAACGGGTGTTTAAACGGGAAAAACGGCCGTTTAAACGGTCAAAACAACCGATTAAACGGAAACGGTGTACCACCGTGTAGCGTTTAAACGGTGTGTAAACGGGCTAAACGGCCGTTTAGGCGAACAGTGTCTAATACTCACATCGACCTAGGTACCAGAGAAGCAAAAACACATGATCTGCTATGCCCTATTGTGCCATCTTCGATAGCTTAAGGCTCAGTTTAGACAAGTGAGAAGCAAATGACTCATTTGGACTAAAAACTTCACCTATGCTATCTGAAATATATGTTTTTTTTGCATCTGCATTATATATGCTCTTGTATTATAACAAATATCACTAATAGCAAACAGTAGACTAAAGATGATGAGTACATATTCAAAAAAGAAAGAACGATCACTACAAGCTGAACTGCAGTAAAATTAGCAAGAGATGAAAAAGAATCCATATATGCCCAGAACTAGAACATCCACACATGCAAAGCCTTTTAACTAAAGCATGACCCTTCTAGTTCAAAAGTCATATTATTCGGTGACACCATTCAAAGCAATATTATTTGGTGACACATGCAAAGCCTTTTAACCACAGCATTGCATTTGACAGATACCTGACTATGTCCGGACAATACATTACAGCTATATTATTGGGTCACATGGTATTTCTAACCTATAGTGGACAAAATTATACAAGAGCAATATAGAGCACTCTTAAATGGATGTAGCACTCAGATGTAACACATGACAGCAAGTGAAGGCAACTTGAGTAACGATGAGTGACACAGCCCAGGTCTAACCACAAACTGATGACTTGACACAGCCCATATGATGGTCATGGGCACAAATTGTTTAGCCCAAAACGAACCAAACTTTGTTTTTGGTCTTGGTCCAAAAAATTCTCAGGTCTAGAACGGAGAGTATAGAATATTCAATAAAAAGTACATCCACAAGCATACCTGATGACACAATTATGATAAAGGTAATAATAGTCATGGTCTATGAAAAAATGTAAAATACAAACACATTGATTAGTAAACTTTTCGGTGACACCATTCCATAAAACTTTTTGGTGACACATTTACTCCAATTAGCGCAGTGGTAAGCAATAGTTTTTCTCATGTTCTGTGAAATCGAATTAAGCATTGTTGAGACATTAACAGATATTTTTCTTATTTGTAATATTACATACATGTTTCGTATTGACCACCACAACCATCCGTGCTCGCAAACATATGGGGGAGAACAAGCAATGGCCATCACACAGTGAAATAGAACTGAAGACAAGAAGAAGGTTAAGGGACGGAACAAACCTGAGCCGAGGGCCGGGCGTGGGTCGTCGGCGTGCGGGGGCGGGCGCCGGGGGCCGGGCGTGGGTCGCCGGGGGTCGGCACGTGGGGGAGGACGCTGGGGGTCGGTGCGGCGCGCGGGGGTAAGCGCCGGGGACCGGGTGCGGGTGTCGGCGTGCGGGGGCGGGCGTCGGGGGCCGAGTGCGGGACGCCGGGGGTCGACGCGCGGGGGAGGGCGCCGAGGGCCGAGCGCGGGACGCCGGGGGCCGGGCGCGGGACGCCGGGGGTCGGCGCGCGGGGGCGGGCGCCGGGGACCGGGTGCGAGTGTCGGCGGGCACGGGACCGGGTGCGGGTGTCGGCGGGCACGGGACCGGTGGCGGAAACCCTAGGCAGCCTGACGGCGTCGGAGGAAGAAG
The DNA here is from genome assembly GCF_019320115.1 of Miscanthus floridulus. Taxonomy (NCBI): domain Eukaryota; kingdom Viridiplantae; phylum Streptophyta; class Magnoliopsida; order Poales; family Poaceae; genus Miscanthus; species Miscanthus floridulus. Next base: position 172,470,715 of record NC_089587.1, on the reverse strand, counting down.
ACAACGCCCAGACGATGATTCCCGTGCGCTTCCCTCCTATTTATACTAGGTACCATTTGTAGGGGCGGTTCCTGATCCAGTCGCCCCTACAAATGCATTTATAGGGGCGGTTCCTGATCCAGCCGCCCCTATAAATGAATTTTTAGGGGCGGTTCCTGATCCAACCGCCCCTACAAATATTTTTTTAAATTATAAATTCTATATTTTTTATGTCATAAAAACACAAAGTAATATAAAAAAATTGTGTATATACACAAATATAATATTTTTATTATTCTATATATGAAGAAATATATATATAAACAATTGTAGTCAAAACAATATAGAAAACAAAAAAACAAAAATTAAAAATTTGAATTTTAAAACTTCGAATACAATTTTATGACGTTAAATGAAATAAAATGAAAATGTTGTAAACATAAAAGTTGTATAACTCATCAACATGTACAACTTTTATTTTGGTCATCTTGTCATGTGACTTTGTTTGAACGATTCAAATTTTGAAATTCAAATAATTTCAACTTGAAACAATATTTTGAAAGAGTAAATGATTTCACATGAAAAACTCATGAATACCAAAGTTGTAGAACTCATCAATATCTACAACTTTTATTTTGGTCACTTTTTCATGTGACAAAGTATTAGTAAACATTGTTCATAAATTCACATGACTCATAGTTTCATGAACTATACGAGAAACATGTTGATTTGTGAACAATATTTACTATCACTTTGTCAGATAAAGAAATGATCAAAATAAAAGTTATAGATCTTGATGAGTTATACAACTTTGGTATTCATCACTTTTTCAGCTCAAAAACATTTAGTGGTTGAAAATCTCATTTGAACTTGTCCTTTTTTTAAATTTGAAATTTTTGAAGTGCTCAAACTTTGACAAATGAAATTTTGTAGTAATAAAGTGGATGTTCAAATAGAGTCATCTGGATGTTGCAAAGGGTAGTCTCATGCACATGCATAAAATGTAGTCTCATACACATATAAAAATATGTAGTCTTACACACGCACATAAATATATAGTCTCACACGCATGCATAAATGAAGTCTTACAAACACACACTTACACAAATACTCCACGTTCAACATCTAGCTAGCCCGCTGTAACGACTTTCCCTTTGAAACCTTTTCGTTCCCATGGCATTATGTCTTTGGGGAGGTTCTTTTCCACAACACTGATCTTCTTAGAAAAGTCTGTGAATAGCGGCACCTCATCGTACTTATTGTAAGCTTCAACATCATCCACGCCATCGACTCCAATAATGTGTTGTTCCCCGGAGGCAACCACATTCTTTGTCTTCTTCTTCGGGGGGAGGTTACTTTGTGGGTCAGACATATAGAAAACATGTGCGACACGTGAAGCGAGCACCCAAGGGTCATCTTGGTAGCCTAGATTCTCGAGGTCCAGGACTCTCAATCTGATCTCGTTCAGTTGGTGTTGTTTGATCTAGCAGCATCGAAACAGGGCCACCGTTATATCCCTTCCATAGTCAAGTTCCCATATCTCTTCAATGATGCCAAAGTATTGGATCTTTCGCCCTAATCCATCGAGAGCCTCTATTCGAACGCCGCTGTTTTGGTTCACATATTTACTATCCTTTGCGTGGGTATAGTACGTGTACCCATTGATGTCATAAGCATTCCAAGATGTCACTTGTCTCGATGGCCCCTCCGCCAACCTACTGATGGTAATAGAGTCTATGGTTTCTTCAGGCGGTATGTTTTGGTCCTTCAACCATGTAGTTAGTCGTTGCTTGTGCTGTTTCATGACCCAAACATCCGAACGGCCATTTCTCTCCACCATAATGATAGCCAAGTGTTCATCAATATACGGTTGCATCAGTTGTGTACTCTGCAAGACACTGTAATGCGCCCGACTCACCTCTTTGTAATCATGGTCGATGAACACTTTTCTACCACTGGTGCCCTTCCTAGCCAGCCTACCCTTATGACGAGAATCGGGTTTACCATTCCCTTTCTGTACTTTTAGGTACTCTTGACAACACTCGATGACTTCTTCAGTACTATAACCCTCTATCATGGAGCCCTCTGGGTATGCTCGATTATGCACGTATCGACTTAAAACTGACATAAACCGCTCATATGACCACATTTCATGCAAGTAGCAAGGGCCGAGCACCTGTATCTGATGAACCATGTGAATCATGAGATGTGGCATTATATCAAAAAAAGCAGGAGGTAAATACATCTCCAGTTGGTTTTGTGTCTCCACCACAAATTCATGTAGGTCACTCCACTCTTCCTTGCCAATCATCTTCTGTGAGATCTTCGAAAAGAAGTAGCACATGCGGGTGATGGCCATTTTCAAGAACTTAGGCTTTATAGCCCTGATTGCAATAGGTAGAAACACTGTCAGCATCACATGGCAATCGTGAGCCTTGTAGTGTGTTATTGACAAGTCCTTCATCGACACTAGCTTCTTCACATTTGCTGAAAACCTAGTCGGGACTTTGATCCCCCTCAGGAAAGTGCATATAGCTCTCTTCTCGTCTGGTGTTAGGTTGAAGCATGCCGCGGGCAAAGTGTATTTTCCATTAGCCTCAGGTACCGGGTGAAGCTGTGGCATCACGTTTAGCTGCACCATGTCTTTCCGTGCTTTCAGACCATCCTTTGACTTGCCTGTGTCCATCAAGGTAGCAATGAGACTCTCAAAGACATTCTTCTGCACGTGCATAGCATCAATGGCATGGGGACCTCCAAGTCTGGCCAATAAGGTAGATACTGAAAGAAGATCGATTGTTTCTTGAAAGGTATGCCTTCGACAGGAGGTGTGCTTCTATCTCTGTTGGTCCCATCCAGATTCTTCTTTCTATAGACGACGCGTACTTGTGACTTGTCTTTAAGAAGCGCCGATTCCTTAGATAAACTATCTTCTTGGATGCATCCAGGTACACCCATGTAGTACCATCCAAACAAACCAAGCATCCCGTCTTCCCTTTGATCTGTCTAGACAAAGTAAACAACATGGGGTAATCATTGGTAGTAACAAATATTATTGCTCTACATATGAAGTCCTCCTTTCAGAACACATCGTACATCTGCTCCCCATGCCTCCATAGCCTCTCCATTTCTTGCATCAAGGGCTCGAGGAACATGTCTATATCAATGCCTGGTTGTTTAGGGCCAGAAATAAGAATAGTGAGGAGAAGGTACTTTCTCTTCTGACACAACCATGTTGGAATATTGTACATGGTCAAGATCACTAGCCATGTGCTGTGGTTGCTCATCCTTTCATTAAAGGGATTCATTCAATCGGTGCTTAGGCCAAACCGTATATTCCTTAGGTCATCGCTGAATTCTTTGTGCTTCTCATCAAACCTTTGCCACTGACTACAATCAGCCGTGTGTGCAATCTTATCATCATCCACCTTGCGCTCATCATCCCACCATGTCATGAGTGCGGCTTCTTTAGGGTTTAGAAACATACGTCTCAAGCGGTCGGTCACTGGCAGGTACCACATTACTAGGGCAGGAATTCTTCTCTGCTTTGCATCATTGCCTAATGGAGTGTCCTCTGGGGGCTGAGATTCTTGTACCACCTTTTTTGTACCCTTCTTATTCCTCTTTTTCCCCGTGGATGGTTCGTCCCCACCATAAAGGTCATTGTTCTTATACCGGCTGACCCCACACCGGGGACATTTATCCAATGACTTGAATGTTTCGCCACAAAAAAGTATACAGTGGTTGGGGCATGCATGCATTTTTTCAACCCCCATTGTCAATGGACTTATGACCTTCTTCGCTTGGTACGTGTTGGCGGGAACTGACTTTGGTTGTGGCAGCACCCATGATAGGAGATGCAATAGATCATTGAAACTACAGTCTGACCAGCCGTACTTAGCCTTCAGGATGAGCAGCTCAAGCACAAAACGTAGTAATGTCCAATGTGTCGGACAACCCTTTTCAACACCATACACAGTCTCCTTCGATGCTTTTGTCACTCTTTCCAAATTTTCTAGAACTTTCGGGCTATTTAGTAAAATCTCTGGTCCAAGGGTTCGAATCATGTCATCTAAATCATCTTCAACTCCGACACGTGCTCCACCATCATTATTGGCACCACATTCGTCGTTACCATCCCAACCACCAGCATCACCACCTTGTTTATTGCCAAACTCAAAATCCATTCGTGCATCAAGCTCTGCTGAATATTGGGACAGAGATTCTATGGTTTCGTCGTCATATTCCTCCTCATCTTCGTCGTTAACAATAACCGTTTCACCATGATGAATCCACACTATGTAGTCCTCAACAAATCCTCGCATAATCAAATGTGATCTGATGATAGTCACATCTGTTCATGCCATACGGTTCTTGCAATCTTTACATGGGCAAATAATTGTATCCTTATTCTCTTTCAATATCATTGCATGCTTCGTTGCGGCTTCAATAAATTTATCCACCTCTTCATGGAAACCTGCCTTGAACCTTAACGAACCATACATCCAAGAGTTCCTGTACTCCATCTTTTACAACAACAACAAAACAAACATTAAAGGACTACTTATTCAGATATATATAAAAATGAATCAAAGTAATAATTATTTGAGAATAATTGTATATACCTCAGATATATATGAATATAAATCTAATATAATTACATGAAGCATACAAACACACCATGGTAGAGAAAAATTAATTAATGACCCATTTATCCATAAATAATTAAAATACATATTTATTGATTACAATAAACAATTTCAAAGACAACAATTAGCAATAATTATACTTTACCCAATATCTTTTATACAAACCCTAGTCCAATTTTATCAAACATAAATTTACAAAAACGAAATTAATAAAAAAAACCAAACCCTAGATCTAGATCACATGCACATGAAACATCCATAAAACTAACTAATGGTTCACTAAAATCAAGAAACATGGACCAAATAAGGGTATGATCTTGTTCCCCTCCCTAATTTACCCTAGTACATTTAAAAGTTGGGTCTAATTTGCTCATAAATAGCTCAAGCACCATAGAAGAGAGAGAGAAACAAAACTCTAATTACTCACTAACCAACCATTAAAACTTCAAAAAAAAGTTTGGAATAGCATTTTCTTACCTTCTACAACCTCTCCACCAAAGGATTTGAGACCAAAACCTTCCCCCCTTAGTAGAGCAATTTTTAAGAGGTGCCCAAGGTCTCCCCACCTTTTTTTCACGGGTTGGAGTGAGTGACCCGAGGAGGAAGAAGGAGTTGCATCTGTTTTATATAGGGGGCATTTGTAGGGGCGGCTGGTGATTAAGCCGCCCCTACAAATCGGTGCTATAAATACGGTGCCATTTGTAGAGGCGGCTCAATCACCAGCCGCCCCTACAAATACCATTTCCAGAGGCGGCTGGTAATTGAGCCGCCCCTACAAATCAGACCCCATTTGTAGGAGCGGCTCGTAACACCGGCCGCCCCTGCTGTTCCGTTTGTAGAGGCGGCTGGTGTCTGGGCACCCTAGCACGCCACTGTAGGGGCGGCTCCATCACCAGTCGCCCCTACAAAAAATTCGAACCGTTGCTAAAAATCGTTTTCTACGTAGTGTAAGTTCCTTGTTGGAGACAGTTTTAGATTTGAGTATGAGCAAGGAGAGAGAAGTTCTACATAAAATTTGGACAGTTCGTCTTAAAAGATAGTTTTTTTGATACAACGTTGTGGGTGGATGGAGGGGGCTTACTCACCGCGGGGGTGGGGGGGGGGGGGGGGGTGTCTGTTGTTAAATTAGGAAAGAAAAAGATGATGAATTAGTAGGGTGTAGATGAACTGAAACTAAAAATCATACTATATGCTTTTACGTAGTTTTTTCTGACCACGCTTCTCACCATTGATCCTATTTTGCTCAAAACGCAAAAGCTGAGTTATGCCAGTTTATTCTGATTGTACTTTTCCTTTTTTTATATACAACTTCTCATAGTAGGTCAAAATATGCCAAATCTGGCCTATGTAGGTCAAAAAAGGCAGAACGGAAATAAACAGCTACTTTAACCACCGTACCTTCCATATATAAGGTGGTTTCTAGAAGCCAAAAGATGTGTTTGAACTGAATTGAGGTTAGAAGCCGGGCTAGGAGAGCTTCGCTTGCTTACATGGGATACTATTCTGAGAGGCTGAAATGGTACTTACTATTTATGTTTCGCCATTTGTAAAATTTAAAAGTTATAATTTATTTTGTGATAACCATGACATCAAAATATAAGTTAATACTGGCAACAATATCATAATATATTATTAAACCAGAATTAAAATATAATCTTGATAGATTTTTCTTCTATTGCAAAAATAAATATTTGGATGTAAATCTTCTTATAGGAATCCTGCACCTAAGAGAGGGCCAAACAGCGTGGCCACGTCGTCTGCTTTTCGAGGCCGTTCGATCGGGCGTGTGGACGGCCCAGATCGGGCGAGCGGCGGTCATTTTGCCAAAAAAAACTTCTGTTTTTCGAAAATCAACCCGCGCTCTAGAGGCCCTCTCAGTATATTTTTCAAAAAACACCTCAGATTATTTCGAAATCAACCCGCAGTCTAGATCGGATGGGCTACTAGTTTTTTGCAAACAAGACCTTCTCTTTATCGAAAATCAACCCGCGCTCTAGAGACCCTCTCAACAATTTTTTGTGAAAACCTCCTCAGATTTTTCTCAAATCAACATTCAAGCCACCTTTGATTATATCTCTTTTTTAAAAATAGCTAAAACTTTAAAATTGCATAGTAAATCATAGAAAAATTGTAAATTAGAAAATCAAGTTGATCTGAAATCCTCACGAGTAGAACTATGCAGTGCATCCATAATATGGCATGTTTTAGTAAAAAAAAATTCATATAAACTTTTACCTATGCTTTTTAGGGGTAAAATAAAATTATACCTTCATGATGATAAAGTCTCCAAAAATACATAAAAAATCATAAAATGAATAAAAAATTGTTGAGTTTCTCATCACTACACCTATATTCTTATTGCCACTGGCCTAATCGAAAGGGAAGGCGCGGCGGTGCAAATCTTTTATACTCCCGAAGTAATTATATTTTATTCTTCATAAAAAAGATCATGATAGAAACTTAGGAGCATATTCTTCTGCCTCTGACCAGAAATTTTAACTCTTTACCGGTGTCTACGCCTCACGCTCATAAATTACAATCATACCTTGTAATCTGGAAATGGTGCAGGTTGTTTCACATGTGGCTCTTCCTTTTTATTTTCCAATTCACATACATGGCTAATTGCAGGTTCTCCAAGACATCGGAACAAAGCCTTTTATATAAACAAATAAAGTTGCACCTCAATAATATATCATTATCTGAACAATCCCTTCTCTTTGTTAAGGAACAAAATATTTATACTCCCTCAAAGAGCATATTACATAGTTCTGAAATTCATTTCCATGTGATCCTCTGTGCTTCATTTAGGTATGAATAGTGAACTATCAACTGTCTTCCTGATATATTTCTATGTTCTGCTATCCATTGCAATACTGGTCCAAATCTAGTATATTGTAATTTTAATTTTCATTCTATCCATGTGCTCGCTACTCATAAATCATTCGACCATCACTCGACAACAACACCAATACTGTTCTCCTACGTACAGCATGAGGGTAAGCTGACAGCTAGTTTCATCACGATCATTGGTAAGGCTAATAAGGCTTGACATTCCTGTTGTAACCTAACCAAGGGTAAATGTTCTTTGTGGGACCACAGACGGAGATGTTGATCCGGATGGAGGGTGGCTCGGAGAAGGGCCACGCCGCCAAGGCGATGAAGGTGGCGGCGGCGATGCAGGGGGTGGAGTCGGTGACGCTGTCGGGGAAGGACAAGAGCCTGCTGCGGGTGGTCGGCGACGGCGTCGACTGCAACCACCTCACCACCCGCCTGCGCCGCAAGGTGGGCCACGCCGACGTCGTCGAGCTGCGCTCCCTGCATGGCGCCGGCGCCGGCAACTACGGATACGGGTCCGGGTCTGGGTCACGGACCGGCAGCCTCTCGCGCGACGCCGGGTACGGGAACGGAGGGAGCTACTACGGCTACGCTTACCCGACGGCGACGGCGGCGCCCGACTACTACGGCCAGCAGCACCAGCCGTCGTTCCAGTACAGTTACCCACCGCCGTACGCCGAGTACTACACGTCCGCTACCGACCCCAACGGCTGCTCCATCATGTAGTGATGCACTACTAGTAGTTCAGTTTCGTTTCATAGCGTAGGATGTGCTGCTCGTCTCGTCTGCTCCCCTGCAGATACCAGATATGCTGCCAGTGCTAGCTTGTGCATGCATTTCGTCTCCTCAACCGGACAGGGGCTGGTTTTTAGTTTGTGCCCCGTTTCATCACATATATACTCTGTGTGTGGTGTGTGTTTGGATTCTGTGTCCTGAATCTGAGGTGTGAAATTGAGTTCCTGTTCAATAACACGATACTCCTTTATACGGAGTATTATCTTGGATCTGCTCTCTTTTTCATCAGTTGCTATATAGTGGGAATATATAACTGAATAAAAGTGTTCAAAAAATAACTGAATGAAGTACTCCCGCGAGAAACAATGGCAAACTACAAATTGCGCCGTTGCACAGGAAACAGAGAGAACAGGGCACGGTCGGCCCATCTAACATTCACACCGCCAGTACCGTACCACAGAAAGGCTCGAACCGACCGCCTAAGAAAAAAAAAGAAGTTCACGAACAGGATCCGCGCGAGCTTGGATGCGCGTATTTTTCCGCGCATGCGAGCCGGTTTTCCAAGTGGTAAAAAAAAATTGGGTGAAGTTGGGAACTGTTGGAGATGATTTTTTTTTCCATCTTGCTAAAACTTCTGATTTTTTTTTTAAAATACTCCAAAAGCTCCAAGTCGTTCGACGCACACCACCGTAAAAAAAAACCCCGCACCCCACCGTCCGGCCAATCAGCTCCGGCTAGACAGCCACGTACTTACTACGACATACGTAACCGCGAGATTGTTCCTAAAAAAACGTAACCGCGAGATGCTCTTGTGACGCGCGCGCTTCTGCTGCTGCTGCGTGCGTCCGCCACGGCGACGAGTCTGGTTTGACCGATGGCCGTCGGCGACGGCATCCACGTATCCGCAGCGAGCACGGTCTGCACGGTGGCCGGTGCTAGCTGCTTCAGCTTCCCGAACAACGAAGCAAAACGATCGAGCTAGCACACTTGCCGTGCCTTGTGTGGACGGGGGATCCTTGGCGAAACCACGGAGTAAAGCAGCTAGCAATACAAACCGGACCCGGACGGTGCGTCGCTCCTGTTCAGTTTTCGGCTCTGGATTGCAACCGTACCGTCCGTCGGCGCGGCTTTGTTGTGCAACGCAACACAGGGCGACGTGTGGATGTGGACTGCCAGGAACGAACCTCGGACCATTTCAGATTCTCATCATCGTTTTCGCTTTTCAGGTAATCTCCCAAACCCATGGCCGGCGCGGCCAGCAAACTATAGTACCCGGCGCAAAGACGAATAATTCTGTTATGCAAGTCCCGAATCGAATCGAAAGGCGGCCTAATGAAAAAAAAAGTTTATACATGTAATAAATAAATAAATACTCCATCCGTTCTAAATTATAATTCGCTTTGACTTTTTGGTTTATCTATTTTGCTATGTATTTAAACATATTATTTATCTAGATGCATAATAAAATGGATGCACCAAAACAGTCAAAGCGAGTTATAATTTGAAACGGAGGGAGTACAACACATAGTATTTCTCCTCCATCCCTAAAAATAATTGCTTATTTCTATAGATTGACTTGAATATGCCTAACCCATACATAATTAAATCAAATCTACTAGGCTGGCACCGAATTGCCGGTCAGCATGTAATCCAAACAGGAGCGCTCTTGCAGAGCACGACAAACTTTTGCACTCCTAACTAATTTTGCCCAAAATTTTCCACCATCAGAGAAAGTAGCGATATTTGCGTGTGATTCGGTTAATTTTTATCAAAAATACCCACCTCTACCTTTATGAATAGGTCATTTAAAAAAATCCTAACTTTCTTTCTAAATCTCCCACATCCATATTTATGAAAGATGTTAAAATAATCATATAAGAGTCTATCAAAATTATAATGCCATTATAAAATATAATACAAACTAACCCCTAAGTTTTCATCTAAATTCACTACACCACAGCACCAAGTTTAGCGATGGACGGTCTGACGCTAAAAGCGGCTACAGCGACAGATAATCTGATGCTAAAAAGTTATAGCGACAGACTTCTACAGACGCTGTAAATGTTGTCGCTAAACATCTTTAGCGGCAGACAGTACTTTTAACGTTAGCCAGTCCGTTGGCCTGAATTTTTTTAGCGACAGATAGTCTGCTGCTACTCTTTAGCGACAGATTGCCTCCTAGTACTTTATAGCGATAGATAATTTGAAGTTACAAATGTTTTCAGCGATTGATGGTTTGACGAGATCATTTAAATGCATTTAAAAAACATAAAAAGCCATTTGGTTACAAATTAATACAAAAGTAACATCATTGTGCACGTTTCTCATACAAATAGATTCATTCATTACCAAGTCCAAATAGTCACTAAGACATACATATATGGTCAGCCATTACAAACATGAATCAACGATTCATCAATGATAAGTCTACAGTATCAGCGACATGTATCCAAATGAGATCGACTAGCACCTCATTGGCAATGCAGAAAATATGAGTGGATCCACTACAACTACTGTCCACTACAAACCTCATTGGCTCCAGTAGTATCATCAACATGAAGCTCTAAGAGAACATCTGTTTTTCCTTGCATCTAGGTTTGTGCAACATCTGCTAGGGATACTTCAAATGCTTGCTTTGAACCAACCATAAAGGTTAGCATGTTTCGTACAGAGGTAAGGGTAACAAACATTAAAATCAAACTGAACATATGTTAAAAGGGGTCCCATGTACTAGTGAAGTACTTGAACTGAAACAGTCAAGTACACTCAAAGTTCAAGCAAACAAATGAAGATATTAGCAGCCAAGAAATAAGCAGAAAATAGAAGATAATAGCAATCTTCAGTTTCAGTTCAGGCAAATCATTCTGGGAACTGGTGACCAAACAGATAGTGATCATATTGCAAGCAGCAACTAGTACTCAGCATTCTGTAATAGCATTAAGTAATAACCAAACAGACAGTGATCAGCATATTAATTTCCCAGTTCAGTCCTACCACATAATAATAGTAGCATGAGTAATAGCAGTACTAGTCCTTAAAATTATAGCAACTGCTTCTTACTGAAACCTGAAATTCCTTAAGGCAAGTGATCAACATATTAATTTCCTACTTAAACCTGAAATGAAGGGCACTGTGTTGGGTTCAAGAGGCAACACTCACAAATCTAGATCAGCAGTATGGCAAAGGAGGCACCATAAATGAAAAAACAGTACAGTAATGCTCATTCAGCATTTGCCTTGATTTAGGTTTGGATCATAAATTGTATCGAACCTCTATTGAAAATGAGCAAAACATGAAATGGGAGGTACACAGAGAAGAAAAAAAGCAATTTACATGCAGATGTAATCCTACCATAACTAACAATCTCTAGGAACTGTCCAGAGAGAATTCTTACAAGTGAAGATTAAGGCACTACACCTAAAGCACATATTGCAAATGACCAAATACAGTACTATGAATTACAGATGCTTGGCACAATTGACCATATACAGAAAATTATGGCAACACCAAAATGTACAATTCTAAGGTAACATTAATAGCACCAATATTGGATTGGAGTGCAAGATCTATAATATTGAGCAAATATTCCAGATTATTTATTTTCAATATCTGGAACTTGAAATTTCAGAGGCAAATATACAACAATATTTTTTATTAAGCACGACATTTCAACCTACAAAATTATGATATGCTCTCGTTCCTTCAAATATTATCTATAGGTAAGTCTTAACTACATAATAGTGTCGGTGTTTTGGACTAGGGGGTCCTCAACCAACTAGTAAATTTGTACTGCGTGTTCCCGATCTCAGATGGTGATGCAAAGAGACACAAGGCTTATACTGATTCAGGCAATCGGTGCCCTACGTCCAGTCTGAGGAATTGATCTTGTATTCCTTGCACCGAAGTGCTTGTAGTAGGGGGTTACAAGCTAGGTGAGAGAGGGAACTAGTCCCAGGTCTCGGCGTGGAGTGATGCGGGCTGCTTGAGATGTTGCTCTCAGGCGGCCCCGGGAGTATGCGTGTTACAGGGTGTTGTTTTTGTGGATGCGTATGTCCTCCTCTAGAAATGGCCGAAGTCCTTTCCTTTTATAGTTCAAGGGAGGACAGGGGTAGTACATGTGCTAACTATACGGCGTCGTGCGAACGGAGGCGGCGTGTCCGAGCCCTGTAGCCTGTTCTTGTGGCGGCGTGGTTGTCGGAGTGGTCCGTCCTTGAAGCGCTGGGGCGACGTGCTGGTCACATCCGATCCTGTGCGTCATGGGAGCTCCAGGGCTGCCTCAAAGCGGGCGCGGCGGTCAGCGTGCGGGTCGCTGTGGATTGACTACGCGCGAGGCCGAGGCTCGGTTGGTGGTGAGGCCGAACCATGGTGGGGGTCTCGGCAGATGTGAATCTCGAGATGGCCGAGGCCCTGTCGTAGGGTGCCGAGGCTCGGAGGGAGCGGTCATTCTGGTACGCTAGTTCGGAGGCGATGATGACCCGGGCCAGACTTCCCATGCCGCGTTGTCTCTAGGGTGGGGATTGCGGGGCATAGTGTAGTGCGGGCGCTGATCGTGGGCACATCGCCAGAATACAGTGGCCGGTAATCCCCGCCGTGCCCTGTCTCAGCTGGTATGGCATTGATGCGACTTCTTGTCCTATCGGCCACTCCGTGGTGTCGAGCCGCCGTCCGGCTGAGATTACGGGAGTGGTTGACGCATTAATAGGACATGACATGTTGTCGGGAAGACCGGTCGAGGTGGGATCGACGGGTTATTGATAAGCCAGCCTCGAGCGATACAGAGAATAGCTGTCTCATTCGAGGCTGTACACACGGGGCCTCGGGCGAGACGGAGATTGGGCTCCTTGCCGAGGCCTCCCGTGAAAGGCCTCGCGCGAGGCGGAGTTTGAGTCAGGGCGTCGAGACCTCCCGTGCGAGGCCTAAGGCGAGGCGGGGAGCCGGTGGGCTCGGACGGGGCTGGTGATGAACCCATGGCTTACCCTCTGGCCTCGTTGTTGATGGGATTTAAGTGACTCTTTTGGTGTACGCTCGGGGTACCCCATTTTATGGTACCCGATAGTAGCCCCTGAGCCTTAGGGGGAGTGCGTGCACTCTCCCTGAGGGTTTGTCGAGACTTGTCTTGCAGCCGCTCCTGTAGGGATCATGTTTTGCTTCTTGAGGTTTCGGTGGGTGCGCACGAGCGCACCCGCCGGGTGTAGCCCCCGAGGCCCTGGAGGAGTGGATTTACTCCTCTAGGGGATTTTTTCATTTTTGAGTGAGGAGTTTTTATCGTATTTGCCGAGCCTACAAGTGCGAGTTCAGGTCGCGGGGTTTTGGCAAGGTCGCAGGAAGAGCCCCCGAGCCTCTGCACGAAGCAAGAGGGTGATCAGGGGTGCCCCTGACTTTTCGTATGACCCTCACATTTCCTTTTCCGTCGGAAGGAGGGGTGGAATGTGCCATGCTACCCTTGGTGGGCACGAGCGGTGGCACTTCTGGTGAGCTGTTATCGGGTAAGTCCGAGTGGAGGCCCATGCCCCATTCGCTAGGGATGGCTAGCGGTCCGGAGATGCACTCCAAGAGTACCGGAGGGTTTCTCTAGTGGGTACCGAGGCCGTTCGCTGGGCCCCAGTGGCTCGGTGCCTCCCTACGGTGGGATCCCATTCAGAGACCTCCCTGCCGGTCTCGGACATGACTTAGGATGCCCTGAGCGATCGCTTGCTTGGGCCTCGGCCTCGTGTGGGCTCGCCCATAGTCGTCCCTGACTCTGTTGCCCTAGGGTGACTATCGAAACCTTAGGGGGCCCAGCCTTTGAACCCCTAGACCATAACGGGCTCGATGCCCTTTATCGTGTTTGTAACAAAACTTCCAACGCAGGCTTAGGTTGTTTGTCTTTGTCTTGGGTGCAGGAGGTGCCCTTGAGCCTCTGCCCGGAGCGAGAGGGCGGTCAGGGGTCCCCCTAGCTTTTTCGTTTGACCCTCACATATCCTTTTCGTTCGGATGGAGGGGTTGTTTGCCGAGCCCATTCGGGTGCGAGCCTAGGCCGCTGGGTCTCGGCAAGGTTGCAGGAAGAGCCCCCTAGCCTCTGCACGGAGCGAGAGGGTCGTCGGGAGTTCCCCTGGCTTTTTGTACGCCCCTCGCGCGTGAGGGTTTGTTTGCCGAGGCCCCTTTGGGTGCGAGCCTGGGTCGCGGGGTCTCGACATATCTGTAGGAAGGGCTCCCTAGCCTCTGCACGGAGCGAGAGGGCCATCAGGAGCTCCCCTAGCTTTTTGTACGACCCTCACGCTTCCTTTTCGCTTGGAAGGAGGGGTTGTTTTGCCGAGCGCCCTCGAGTGCAAGCCAGGGTCACTAGGTCTCGGTAAGGTTATAGGAAGAGCCCCCTAGCCTCTGCATGGAGCGAGAGGTCCGTCAGGGGCTCCCCTGTCTTTTTGTGTGACCCTCATGCTTCCTTTTTGCTCAGAAGGAGGGGTGGAATGTGCCAGGCTACCCTCGGTGGGCACGAGCGAAGGCACTTCTGGTGAGCTGTTATCGAGTAAGTCCGAGTGGAGGCCTATGCCCTATTCGCTAAGGGATGGCTAGCGGTCCAGAGACGCACTCCAAGAGTACTGGAGGGTTTCTCTAGTGGGTGTCGAGGCTGTTCGCTGGGCCTCGGTGGCTCAGTGCCTCCCTACGGTGGGATCCCATTCAGAGACCTCCTTGCCAGTCTCGAACATGATTTAGGGCGTCCCAAGCATTTCGCTTGCTTGGGTCTCAGCCCCGTGTGGGTTCGCTCGTGGTCGTCCCTGACTTTGTTGCCCTAGGGAGGCTGTCGAAACCCCTAGGGGCCCAGCCTTCGAACCCCTGGACCGTAATAGGCTCAGCGCCCGGTTCCTTCATCTGAAAGGAATAGGGTAGGGGGAATATCTTCCTCATCGGCTCGGCAATGGCTGGCGTGCCTTTTGAGGTGGTTTTTCTGGGAAGACGAAACGATGTCTGCTGCCACAGTGGTCGAGCGCGACATGGTGTCAGCGGATGGGACGTAACTGTTCCCGCAATTAATGAGAAAAAGGTGGGCATGTGTGCGGTAAAATCGGATCGGGGTTAACCACGCCGGATTCCGAGAGAAACTTCCTTGATTTCATTGCCCGTCCATTTCACCTTTACCCTGCATAAATACGCAATGAGCCTCGCCCCTCCTCACCTTACCTTGCCTGCGTTAGTTCTGCCTCCATCGAGCCATTGCTAGAGCAGCGGGCACCGGGAAGAAGGGAGAAGGGCGAGCCAGAGAGAGAGAGAGAGACAAACTCACCACCGCATTCGAGCCCTCCACCACACTTATGGCCGGTGACATCGTTGTCATCGAGGCGGACCCTTGGGATCCGTCCGACGTCACCATGGAGATGCTTTAGTCGCTCGTCGACGGCGGACTCCTTCGTCCGGTGACGGACCCCAATAGGCCAGAGTGGATCACTCTGTCGGGCGAGCCAGAGCCGAGGCCTCATGACGGTTATGTTGTGAGCTTTGTCTCCTTTCACAAGCGCAGCCTCGACGTCCCGGCGGATTGGTTCATGCGGGCGCTCCCGCACTACTATGGCGTGGAGCTCCACAACTTCAACCGTAACTCCATCGCACAGGCGGCCATCTTCGTCGCTGTCTGCGAGGGGTACTTGGGGATTGCTCCCCATTGGGAGTTGTGGCTCCATCTCTTCTGGGCGGGGCATACCACTAAGCCGATGGGCACATCGGGCATGAGGAAAGAGACGAGGGCCGGCGGCTGCACTCTTCAAGTGCGTCAGGACCGCCAGCACCTCTACATCCCGGCCCAGCTCGCGTCATCCAATTGTCGATGGTACACGAGCTGGTTCTATCTTCACAATGACAACGGAGGACTTCCCCCCTACACTGGGTGGATTGTGGGGAGCTGCCCGGAGAGGTGGAAGTATGGCGTCCTGAGGGAGGATCAGCCCAAGCTGCAGCCACTTTTGGAGGGGCTGGAGAGGCTATGGGGCCATGGCCTTACCGTGGCCGTGGTCGTGGCTGCCTTCCACCGCTGGAGGGTGCTGCCGCTGATGGCTCGGCAGTGGCGCCTATTCAAGATGTGGCTGGGTGAGCCCAATGAGGGTATCCAGATGTCCTCCTCTGCCCTTTCCGATGAGGAAATTCTTCATCGGGTGGGGGAGACGGTAGAGGCGAAGCTGAGGGGTGGCAACCTAACCCCCATCACGATGCACCCGTCGTGGGGGTTCCTCTCGCTGGTAAGTCGTGTGCCACTGTAGCCCCCGAGCCTCCTCTATTTCTCCTTACTTCTCATTCCCTTATGCGTGTTCACCATTCCTGTAGGGGATGAGGGACGTGTGCGCCTCTCCGCCGCCTGTTCCTGAGGACGCGAGGCGGCGGGCGATCAACCAGGCGGACGCCGAGGTGCAGAAAAAGCAGAAGGACGCCAAGGCGGTGAAGCGCACGAAGAAGATCCTCACACGCGAGGAACTGGATAAGCGCCGCCGGCAGCAAAGGAAGGATGGCCTCCCGTTGGAGGAATCCCCGTCGTCGTCACTATCGACGGAGGCCTTGGACGGGGATGATGAGGGCGAGATGGGGCAGGGTCCCCTAGACCATCTCCCTGATGTAGGGGAGATGGTGCTCGGTGCATTAGCCAGCAGCCCAGTGCTCCTAGGAGGAGGACGAGGAGCAGACCCGGGGTCGGCAATTGCCCGCTCCGGGGCTGAGGCCGACACACCCGAGGCTCGGGCGTTGGGCAAACGCGTCGTCAGCCCGGTGGGCTCGGCAGCAGCGGTGGAGCAAGTGGTGGTGGAGGCGACGCAACTGCCCCCACAAAGGACCGAGGCGGCGCCGGGGTCCGTTGAGGACCAATCGGCGCTGATGAACACGGAGGCCATGCCTCTGTCGCCGCCACCGCCTTTGCAGACAAGGGTCGCCGTGCCGAAGTGGTTGCCACCCCGCTCGAGGTAGGTGTATTATTGGTGGGGTCGTAGTGCTTTCCATTCGTTCTTTTGTCTTGTGCTGACCCTGTGAATGTTTTGTCTTTAGCCGGAAGCGACCTACGGAGGTGCCTACCTTGGCGCCCCTTAAAGCGCTCAAGGTTAACCACGGTTCCACCGCCCACTAGGTGGCGAAGGCACAAGCCGCCCAACAACGTGGCGCGGCATCGGCGAGGGCCGACCCGACGGAGCTGGCCACCCAAGGAGGGGCTACCGAGGTGGCCCTGACATAGGAGGGGGAGGGAGCACCTCCGCCCCGTGATGGCGAGGCCCGTGGATCAGATGTGGCCGAGGTTCCTTTGGCTGCCGAGGCCACCGGGATTGAGGTCCCCGAGGTTTCATATGCTAGGGCGATGAAGGCCGCGGTGCCCAGGACCATCGAGGCCGCTACGGTGGGTACCGGAGCCCTCGTGGCCACCGAGTCCACAATGGCGGAGGCCAGAGCCCCCGAGACCACTAAGGTCATGATGGCGGAGGCTAGAGCCCCTGGGACCATCGACGCTGACGTGATCGTGGTGAGGCTACCGGCCTAGGAAGTGGAGATGAAGGCGGCGGAGGCCTCAGTGGCACCCTTGGTTCAAGGCCCGCCGTTGTTGCAGGAAAGCACCCAGGAGGTGGAGGTCCTTCCGATATCCTCCAACGATACTTCCTGGGCGCAGGAGATGGCCGGCGCCGAGGTGGCTGGTGTCGTGGAACAGCCGGCTCCAACCCTGGGCGAGGGAAGTTCAGCCCTCGCACAAGTATGACCCGAGCCCCGCAGGTGGTATCACCCACGTGTCCTGTGGCAGAGCCGGGACGACCCTGGGGCGGAGCCCCTATTTGCCCTCGAGGACGCGGCCGAGGGCGGTCGCTAGGATACATTCGAGCAGTACCGCCAGCTGGTGGAGCAGTCATTACGGACGGCGCTGTCTGTGGTGGCCAACAATCTACCTGGAGTCGCCCAGGTTCGTGCTTTCTTTTCTCATGTGGTGGTCTTTTTCGAGTTTTCTTTGTAGGGATTGACCCCTACTCTATTTCCCCCCAGAAGCTCGAGACCCGGTCTCTTGGGAAGTCAGTCTTTCTCCGGCGGGAGAGGGACGTCTGGGACCAGCTTCAGCGATAGAAGGGCCTTCTTGCAGGCGCCAATGAGCTCCTATCGGTGTGGAGCGCAGAGGTGGAGGACCTCTACCTTTGTTGTGCCAACGCGAAGGTCGAGGCGGCCATGGCTTAGGAGCAGCTCGCCTCTTTGGCGGCGCGGGTCAAGGAGTTGGAGGAAGAGCTCACCCGCGTGGCCAATGATCAGGATGCCTTCAGGTCTTGAGTCGAAGAGGCCACGGCCTCGGGCAAGGCTCTTGTTGGGTAGCTAGGAGCGGAACAGAGTGCGCACCAGCTGACAAAAGGCGCTTTGGATGAGGCCCTTGCAGCGGCTGAGGCCTCGTGAACCGATGCTGTGGTTTGGAGGGGAAACGCCGAGGGTGAGTCCTAGTCCCCTTGTTTTATTTTCTTTTCCTTATGTTCGGTCCCTAACTTCCTGGTGTGATATAGAGCTGGGGAGTGAAGCTTCCAGGGTGGTCGAGGCTTCTAGAGTCGAGGCTCAGCGCCTGAAGGAGAAAGCCGAGGCCTTTTAGGTCGAGGCCCGACACTGGGAGCTTAAGGCCAAGGGTGAGTTCCATAGGCTTCTGTCCCTATTTAGATTATTTTTTCCCTCGCTCAACCCCATTCCATTTTCTATGGTGCAGAGTCGGAGGCGGAGGTCACCCGGGCAGTCGAGGCTTCCGTCGTGGTGCAGACGGTGCTTGAGACCAAGATCAAGGAGCACGACACGCTGAAGGGTGCTGCCCGTGCCGCCTGCGAGGCCCTGGTGGTCGAGGGGGTTCAGTCAGGCAGCTCCCTTGGGAGCCATCTGATTGCTCTGAGCAGTCAAGTGCGTGAGCAGCTCCAAGGAGCGCTGCATACGGGCATCAAGCATGCACTAGCCGTCATCGCCTCGCACTACGTCGGTGTTGACCTCCAAGCCATCAGCGATGGCTACGTCTTGCCCGATGATGACGATGAGGCCAACAAGGTGGTGATGAAGCTATTGGAGGCGGCGGAAAGCCCTGGCACGGTGCTAGCAACGTTGTTTGAAGAGGAGGTGGTCCCTCCCCCGCCGTTTGCCGATGCCGGGGGTCCTAAGCCTTGACCTGGGCCCAAGCGGCCATGTCAATAAAATAGGAATTAACTATGTAACGTAACGTTTGTGGCCGTGGAGGCCTTTCTTTTGAAGTACTCGTGTTTCTTTAATCGTTCGTCTTGTATTTCTGAGCCTCTGCCCTCTTGTTGTCTCTGATCTGATTTCTTTGCAAAAAACCTCTTTGGAGCCTGAGCCGTCCCCTGGGCGAAAGGTGGTGAGGGAGCGCCGTAGCCCAGAGGCTTAGGTTGTCTCGCAACTCTACCGGCCTTCTGGCCCTAAGATGGGCTTTCGGTCCTTGGGTTTTTTTGCAACCGATTTGTCAGAGCGTGCTAGAGGGTTTGGCATAGGAATTTTTTCGAAAAATGACTAAAAAATAGTGCGTGGGACTTAGGGGGGAATCCCCCATCTAGCCCCCGAGGGAGATTCGGTTCTGTGGAGGTAGAGCCGAGTTTCCCTTACAGTGTCATCGTATTGCCGAGACCTACGATGGGTTCGGGGGGGGGGGGGGTTCTCGAAAAATTAGAACAACTAAAGAACGCTTTTCAATTGTATTCTGAGAAACACTAGGTCGTTTTAAGGGTAAAAGCGACATAGCTGTTCTATATTCCAAGCGTTGGTGAAGACTTCGCCCTTCTCGTTGGCTAGCTTGTAGGTCTCGGGCTTCAGCACTTGGGCGATGATGTACGGTCCTTCCCATGGCGGGGTCAGCTTTTGGTGGCCCTTGTTGCTCTGTGCCAGCCTCAACACTAGGTCGCCTACCTTCAAGTCTCAGCCTTGGATGCGTTGGGCCTGATAGCGTCGTAGGGTCTGCTGGTATTTAGCCGAGTGCAGCAGCGCAACGTCTTAGGCTTCCTCTAGTTGGTCGAGGGCGTCCTCTCGGGTGGTCGGTTGCTTCATTCGTTATAGGCCTGTAGCCTTGGGGAACCATATTCCAAGTCAGTGGGAAGGATGGCCTTGGCCCCATAGACCAGGAAGAAAGGCGTGAACCCCGTGGCTCGGCTTGGAGTGTTCCTCAGGCTCTAGATGACCGATGGGAGTTCGGTGAGCCATTTCTTGCCAAACTTCTTCAACCAGTTGTAAATTCTTGGCTTGAGACCTTGTAAGATCATGCCGTTGGCACGCTCTACTTGGTCGTTGGTCCTTGGGTGTCCTATGGCTGACCAGGCCACACGGATGTGGTGGTCGTCGCAGAACATCAAGAATTTTTTGCCGGTGAACTGTGTCCTGTTGTCAGTGATGATGGTGTTAGGGACCCCAAACCTATGGATAATGTCAGTGAAGAACAACACTGCTTGCTCAGATTTGATTCGATTGATCAAACGAGGCTCGATCCATTTGGAGAACTTGTCGATTGCTACTAGTAGATGGGTGTAGCCCCCGGGGGCCTTTTGCAGAGGTCCAACCATGTCGAGCCCCCACATGGCAAACGGCCACGTAATGGGGATGGTTTGGAGGGCTAGTGCTAGGAGGTGCATCTGCCGAGCATAGTACTAGCATCCTTCGCAGGAGCGTACTAGCTTGGTGGCGTCGGCAACCGCCGTTGGCTAGTAGAACCCTTGGCAGAAAGTGTTTTCGATGAGCGTCCGAGGCGCCGCATGGTGCCCGCAGGCCCCTGCGTGCAAGTCCCAAAGCAGGGCTTGGCCTGCCTCGGTGGTGATGCATCATTGGAGGACACCAGAGGGACTTCACCTATACAATTCGCCATTGCAGAGGATGTAAGTCTTGGCTCACCGTGCAAGCCGTCGGGCTTCGGTCCTGTCACTGGGAAGCTCTCCCTGAGCAAGCTAATCAAGGAACGGGGTTCGCCAGTCCACGTCCTAGTTGGTCTAGGGAGGCTCGGTGTTGACTTCCATGACCTTGGGCTTGGTCAAGAGAGTCTCGGCGGCAGGGGGGGCGTCGATCCCCATGGTGGTTTTAGCCGGTGGGCCCTCTTCCATTGCCGAGGCATAGTTGATGGAAGGCTTGTGGAGGTCCCTGGCAAAGACATTTGGGGGGACCGGAGCCCGTGCCAAGGCCATCTTTGCCAGTTTGTCCATGGCCTCGTTGTATTTTCGCGCGATGTGGTTGAGCTCGAGACTGTCGAACTTGTCTTCTAGGCGGCGTACCAGCTTGTAGTATGCCTCCATTTTGGGGTTGAGGTAGTTTGACTCCTTCATGACTTGATCGATGATGAGCTACGAGTCGCCCCGGATGTCGAGATGCCGTACCGCAAGTTCGATGGCGACCTACAAGCCATTGACGAGGGCCTCATACTCGGCCGCGTTGTTGGAGGCAACGAAGTGGAGCCGCACCATGTAGCGCATGTGTACGCTGAGGGGCGAGATGAAGAGGAGACCCGCGCCTACCCTAGTCTTCGTCAGAGACCCGTCGAAGTACATGGTCCAGCGTTCCGTCAAGATTTGAGCAGGTGGCAATTGGGTGTCGGTCCACTCAGCCACAAAATTAGCCAAGACCTGAGACTTAATCACTTTCTGAGGTGCAAAAGTCAAGGCTTCCCCTATAAGCTCGACGGCCCACTTGGCTATCCTGCCTGAGGCTTCCTGGTTATGGACTATCTCTCCCAAGGGGAAAGACGTTACCACGGTCACTGGGTGGGACTCGAAGTAGTGACACAGCTTGCGCCGGGCTAGAACTATGGCATAGACCAGCTTCTAGATGTGGGGGTAGCTTGTTTTGGTCTTAGAGAGTACTTCACTGATGAAGTAGACAGGTCTTTGGATGGGCAGAGCATACCCCTCTTCCTGCCTCTCTACTACTATGGCAGCGCTGGCCATTTGGGTCATTGCGGCGACGTAGAGTAAGAGGGCCTCATCTCTGGTCGGCGGTACCAGGACGGGAGGATTGGTGAGTAGTGCTTTGAGCTTGGTGAGGGCTTCTTCAGCCTTGGGGGTCTAGGAAAAGCGCTTGTATTTTCTCAAGAGGCAGTATAGAGGCAAGCCTTTTTCACCGAGGCGTGAGATGATGCGGCTTAGGGCCACAAGGCATCCCAGGACCCTCTGCACTCCCTTGAGGTCTCTGATTGGTCCCATTCTGGTTACGGCCGAGAGCTTCTCTGGGTTGGCTTTGATGTTCGTTTCGAGACTATGAATCCCAAGAGCATGCCTCGGGGGACCCCGAAGACACACTTCTTGGGATTGAGCTTGATGCCCTTCTCTCTAAGGCATTTGAAGGCTATCTTTAAGTCATTGACGAGATCCTTAGCCTTTCTGGTCTTGACCACGATGTCGTCCACATAGGCCTCAATGGTTCGCCCAATGTGGTCACCAAAGACCTAGGTCATGCACCGCTGGTAAGTGGCCCCTGCATTTCTGAGGCCGAAAGGCATAGTCACGTAGCAGTACATGCCAAATGGGGTGATGAAAGAAGTCGCAAGCTGGTCGGACTTTTTCATCATGATTTGATGGTAACCAGAATACGCATCAAGGAAAGACAGGGTCTCACACCCCACAGTGGAGTCAACGATCTGATCGATTCGAGGTAATGGGAAGGGGACTTTTGGACAGGCTTTATTCAAACCGGTGTAGTCTACACACATCCTCCATTTCTTATTTTTCTTCTTGACTAACACAGGGTTAGCCAACCACTCTAGGTGGGACACTTCCTTGATGAACCCGGCCGCCAAGAGTTTCTGCACCTCTTTGCCGATGGCCCTACACTTTTCCTCGTCGAATTGGCGTAAGCGTTGCTTCACCGGTATAGAGCCAGCCTGGATATCCAAGGCATGCTCAGCGACCTCCCTTGGTATGCCCGGCATGTCTGAGGGACTCCATGCAAACATGTCGGCATTCGCACGGAGGAAGTCAACGAGCACGACCTCCTATTTGATGTCGAGGGTGGCGTTGATCCTCAGCGTCCGGTCGACGGGGCAGGCGGGGTCGGCCGGGACAAGCTTGATGGCTTCCACAGGCTCGAACGCCCCTACGCGATGCTTGGAGTCAGGCGCCTCACCACTGAGTTGGTCGAGGTTGGCGATGAGGATCTCGGCCTCCATGAGAGCCTCGGCGTACTCGATGCACTCGACATCGCAGTCGTGATGACACCATTGGGACCCAGCATCTTGAGCTTGAGGTAGGTATAGTTGGGGACTACCATGAACTTGGCATAGCATGGCCACCCCAGGATGGCATGGTACGTTCCCCTGAACCTGACCACCTCGAAGGTAAGGACCTCCTTGCGGTAGTTGGAGGCGGTGCCAAAGCAAACGGGAAGGTCGATGCGCCCGAGGGGTCGCGTGTGTTTCCCTGGCATGATGCCGTGGAAAGGTGCGGCGTCGCCTCGGAGCCTCGACCGGTCGATCACCAAGAGCTCTAGGGTGTTGGCGTAGAGGATGTTGAGGCCGCTGTCTCTGTCCATCAACACCTTAGTGAGCCGGGTGTTGCCCACGATCGGGTCGACAACGAGCGAGTACTGCCCAGGATTCGGGACATGGTTGGGGTGGTCATCCCGATCAAAGGTGATTGCCTCCCGAGACCAGTCGAGGTACCGAGGAGTGGCCACCTTGATCGAGAAGACCTCTCAGCGTTCCCTCTTTCGTTGCCACGCCGTAAGGCATGCCGAGGGTCCGCCAAAGATCATGAAGGCATTGTGCACCTCGAGGAACCCGTCGAAGAGCCTGGGCCCCTGGGGCCTTGGGGATTCTTGCGTTCTGCGGCCATGATCAGATCAACCTCGAGGACGGCTTGCTTCCCCTGGTGACCCTTTTTCTTTCTTTTGGGGAGGTGGGGAACTGAGGCCTCGGGGGCCTCATCCCTCCGCTTCCCCTTGGCATCGTTCTCGGGGAAGATGGCCCCTATAGCCTCTTCGCCTGAGGCAAAGTTGGTGGCGATGTCGAGGAGTGCAACAGCTGAGCGCGGCACATTTCAGCCTAACTCTCGGACCAAGTCTCGGCAGGTGGTGCTGGAGAGGAAACCCTGGACGATCTCTGAATCGCCGACGCTGGGCAACTCGGTGCACTGTTTAGAGAAGCGCCGAATGAAGTCTCGGAGAGACTCGTCTGGTTTCTAGCGATAGCTCTTGAGGTCCCAGGAGTTTCCAGGGCGCATGTATGTGCCCTAGAAATTCCCGATGAAGATCCTAACCAAGTCGCGCCAGTCGTGGATCTGAGAGGGAGGAAGGTGCTCAAGCCAGGCTCATGCCGAGTCTGACAAGAGTAAGGGGAGGTTGCAGATGATGAGTAGGTCATCGTCCATGCCGCCTAGCTGACAAGCCAGGCGGTAATCGGCAAGCCAGAGCTCTGGGTTGGTCTCATCGCTATACTTTGTGAGGTTGGCTGGCTGGTGAAACCGGGCTGGAAACTGAGCGTTGCGGATGGCTCTGCTGAAGACCCGAGGGCCAGGTGGTTTAGGAGAGGGACTGTGGTCTTCCTCACTGTCATAACGGCCGCCCCGATGTGGAAGGTAGCCTCGGGCGGGCCCCTCACTATCGTGGCACCGTCGTCGGCCGACCACCTCGTGGTTGCCCTGTGCCTCGTGTTGGTTATCGAGGTGGTCGTGGACCGGGGGACCCTGTTGATTGTCGGCGCCTAAGCGGGCTCGGGACGAACTGAGGCCTCCCTATCCTACCGATGCAGTGCTAAGGGGAGGTCCAAGATGGCACCACGCCGCTGGGAGGCGAAACTCTCGGCCTGCTGCACCATGGCAGTCTCGAGGAGATCTCGGAGCTCGCTGCAAACCTGTCACCCTTCCATGGTGGAGGGCTCGGGCATCGCACGCACTAGCATGGCCGCAGCCATGACATTCTGGCTAGTGTGATTGAAGATTGGGGGACGATCATCCCCTTCGCCGTCGTTGATGCGGTGGTGCACGTCACGAGCCCGTCGTCGGGCTCCTCCGCCGTCACCGCGGCCCTGCTGCTCCTGCTCGAGAGTGTTTCAGAGCTGTTGCAGAAGGAGTCGATCTTGCTCGACCTTGGCCTGAAGCTCGCGGAGCTGCTCTAGGTCCGGGCGTCGAAATTGTCCGAGGGCAAGGTTCTCATTCTGTGCTGCCGGTGGGGCAATGGGTGAAGGCGTGGCATCGCATGTTCCCTGATGAAGTGGAGTGCGGTTGCCTACCCCCTCGTCCTCATCGCCCATGCTTGGCATCCCAAGTCCGACGTGGAAGCACTCACGAGTGGGATCGTAAGTACCTTCATCGTCAGAATCGGAGTAGCCAAAGCAATAGTCACTTGCGGCCAAGAAGCAACGCATGGTTTTGTGGTTGTGGAGGTCAGAGAAATCCGCTCTAGCCCATGCCTCATCCTCCTCCGAGGAGTCGGCGTGGGTGTGGGTCGATGCGGTGGTGTCGAAGTCGAGAACGAAGCACTGGCGGCGCCCTGAGAGATCCGCGTGAGCGGAAGCGTAGGCGTGAGCATAAGAGGTGGTGGCATTTCTCAACCCGAAGGGGTATGTAGATGGTGTCATCGCCTGGCTCTGCTCTGCCGGAGTTGGCTCCTCAGGGAGAGGTGGAGCGGAGCTTGATGTCGGGGCGTCACCGGGTGCCACCGGTGTTTTTCCCTTGTCTAGGCTCAGGCTAGATAGGTCCCCAACCAGGGACCTTGTGCCAACAGCTGGTCATAGGATACCAGTGGAGAGCGGCGAGTTGCCCTGAGTTCACGTAGCATCGGGGTGATCCTGCTCGCGTCGTGTCCGGCGAGCGCGGCAAGAGCGGCTGCCCGGGCACCGCCTGCGCCTGGGCTATTGGTGCGTGACGTTGTCATCAGTAGGCGGGGCTCAGGGTGTGAGGAGTACCATGTCGTACTCATGCCCTAGAGACATGAACTCCAGGCTCCCAAACCAGACCACTGTGCCGAGACGAAGCGGTCATACGGGGTCTACCATCCGGAACCTGTTGGGATGACGAAACTAACACGCAGCGGCCCCTACCTGGCGCACCAACTATTGGTGTTTTGGACCGAGGGTCCTCAACCAACTAGTAAATTTGTACTGTGTGTTCCTGATCCCAGATGGTGATGCAAGGAGACACAAGGCTTATACTGGTTCAGGCAATCGGTGCCCTACGTCCAGTCTGAGGAATCAATCTTGTATTCCTTGCACCGAAGTGCTTGTAGTAGGGGGTTATAAGCTGGGTGAGAGAGAGAACTAGTCTCAGGTCTCGGTGTGGAGTGATGCGGGTTGCTTGAGACGTTGCTCTCAGGCGGCCCTAGGAGTATGCATGTTACAGGGTGTTGTTTTTGTGGATGCGTATGTCCTCCTCTAGAAATGGCCCAAGTCCTTTCCTTTTATAGTTGAAGGGAGGACAGGGATAGTACATGTGCTAACTATACGGCGTCGTGCGAACGGAGGCGGCGTGTCCGAGCCCTATAGCCTGTTCCTATGGCGGCGTGGTCGTCGGAGTGGTCCATCCTTGAAGCGCTGGGGCGACGTGCTGGTCACATCCGATCTTGTGCGTCATGGGAGCTCTAGGGCTGCCTCGCAGCGGGCACGGCGGTCAGCGTGCGGGTCGCTGTGGATTGACTGTGCGTGAGGCCGAGGCTCGGTTGGTGGTGAGGCAGAACCATGGTGGGGGTCTCAGCAGATGTGAATGTCGAGATGGCCGAGGCCCTGTCGTAGGGTGCCGAGGCTCGGAGGGAGCGGTCGTTCTGGTACGCTGGTTTGGAGGCGATGATGACCCGGGCCAGACTTCCCATGCCGCGTTGTCTTCGGGGCGGGGATTGCGGGGCATAGTGTAGTGTGGGCGCTGATCGTGGGCACAGCGCCAGAATACAGTGGCCGGTAATCCCCGCCGCACCCTGTCTCAGCTGGTATGGCGTTGATGCAACTTCTTGTCCCGTCGGCCACTCCGTGGTGTCGAGCCGCCGTCCGGCTGAGATTGCGGGAGTGGTTGACGCATTAATAGGACGTGACATGCTGTCGGGAAGACCGGTCGAGGCGGGAGCGACGGGTTATTGATAAGCCAGCCTCGAGCGATACGGAGAATAACTGTCTCATTCGAGGCTGTACGCACGGGGCCTCGGGTGAGACGGAGATTGGGCTCCTTGCCGAGGCCTCCCGCGAAAGGCCTCACGCGAGGCGGAGTTTGAGTCAGGGCATCGAGACCTCCCGTGCGAGGCCTAAGGCGAGGCGGGGAGCCGGTGGGCTCGGACGGGGCTGGTGATGAACCCATGGCTTACCCTCTGGCCTCGTTGTTGATGGGATTTAAGTGACTCTTTTGGTGTACGCTCGGGGTACCCCATTTTATGGTACCCGACAAATAGATACAGTATGTATAAAAGATACCATATTCTGCAAGACTTGTTTAGGACAGGCATACCAAGTGGCATGAAAGAATATAGTAACTGTTCACCTTAATTTGAACAAGAAGAGTTTGCTTTAGTGGATATAAAGATCGAACTGCTCAAGGTTTAATCAACAGATGAAAAAACATATACCAAAATAAGATGTCACATATAGCAAGGCAGAAACTATTCAGTTTCACAGCATATGACATAAGTGTGTGGTAGGTTAGAAGTAGATAATATTGAAATGTGACAAGGATGGTGGCAAAAAGTAATGACATCAAGTCTGTTCAAGCCTTAAGGATTGTGTATATTGTTTTCTAACTGCCTAACTATTTACCGTGCAGGCCAACTGACACTGAAGCTAGGATAGTAAAAATCAAGGCAAATGGTTTCATAGTATTTGTCCCAAAGTATGGTTCTCTCCCTTCCAACCTTCTATGTGGACTCAATGTTATGCCCTTCGTTGTTTTTACTCCTTTCTCTAATCAGGTTCGGCATAGAAGGGCCCATCTACCTTACTCCAAAGGGAGACAATGGTGGTGATTGGGTAGTCGACGAGGTGCACCACAGAGTAACCAAGCCCAGAACAAACATCAGCTTGCATGTTCATATTTTTTTGTGGGAAAATGTGATAGGAATCTGGCAACACAGTCAAACATTTTCAGAAGTCATTCAGACGACATTTCCAACTTCTCTGTGTTGAGTTGAATTTTGTTGCTAGCATGGGAAACAACATTACAAAATCAGATGGCAAGGGATATGTTTTGGAGTAAAGCATGGGTCGAATTGCGGCTTAAAGGACCTTCAAGAGAGGCAGATCGATTGTTTGCCTCATTTCATATAAAAACTTCAGCCGTATCAAGCTTCATATTCATAACTACTAAAACAGCCACCAACAAAGCAGATCAAAACAATCAATCCCTAACTGATAGTTACAAGTGAAATATAACAAATATCCATATTTTGTCATTCATCATATAATACATGTGAAATTAATAGAAATTAAAATAATTAGGCACAAACCTGGCAAGCTACTAGGGGCAGGAGCAGGTGACATATCAGTTTCTGAATGTGTCACTTGAAGGGGCGGGTGAAGGAGCGTCAACGATATGTAGCCTCTCCCACAACTCTGAACAATTAGTTTTCCAAAAGCCAATCTTTTCATTGTGACGGTCATAGGTCACAAGTGTATTACGAACAATGATGCCTGCCATTAAGGTCATTACTTTAGATACTCAAAATGGCTAAGTTTCTAAATGCATAAAATAATAAACTGTTGTCATGATCTTGTAATAGAAACAGACTATTTTTACTACTGCCTTTGAATGAATCAAGAAAATCAAGAACCTTTCATTCAGACAATTGTTATAGCCAAGGAAACATATTTAAATAAATAGACCTCATAGCAACAAAAAGAACAATCAAAAGAATCTGTAGACCTCATAGCACATAGTAACAACTAACAACAGACTCGTGTTTTTCTTCACAATTATGGAGGGAGGGAGGGAGGGAGATTTCTATATCCTAAATCATTTTAGTTCACAATTTCTCCTACCCGGAATAAATAATTTTCAGGTGTAAGTGAGCGCTTCTGTCCATTTCCAAATACCAACAACAACGAAGGCTTTTAGTCCCTAGCAAATTATGACTTGGGGTAGGCAAGAGTTGAAACCCACCATGAGCCACCAATGAAAAGGGAAAAGAAAGTATATATATATATATATATATATATATATATATATATATATATATATATATATATATATATATATATATATATATATATATATATATATATAAAACTACTATCCTGTAGCTGGCTACAGAATAACTTATTCTGTAGCCACTTTGAGTTACGATAATTACTATGTTATTTTACGAGATTATAGTAACTCCTTACTAAGTGGTTTAATATAACGTTATGGTAAATATCCCCATGTGTTATAGTAACCCAACTATCGTAAATATGTATTTATATTATGGTAAATTAGTATATAAAATTATAGTAAATGGAGGTGGCTACAGAATAACTTATTTTTGTAGCCGGCTACTGAATAGCCTCTCCCTATATATATATATATATATATATATATATATATATATATATATATATATATATATATATATATATATATATATATATATATATATATATATATATATATATAGTACAGGGCATCAATATTAGATATATTAATAGGGGATATGACATGCAAAACCAAACAAAACAAAAAGGAATTGTAGGTGCACCAGTCAACAGTTTCCTTGTAATCCAGAAGTTCGTTTGTAGAGCAACAGCCAAGAGAATAAGAGAAAAAGGAGGGATACAGTTATTAGCTAATGGACATGAAAAGGCGTCAAGGAGAAAAAGCAGGTTGTGCTAAAGTAGAAGTTTGATTCTATCTAGGGAAGTGTAAACTTATCTAGGTGTCATTAAGATGTTTAACTTCTTTTATGCAAGGCGGAAAAGTTAAAAAAATGGCACTAGTGCAGTTTTAGCAACAAATACTATTGATAGCTTCTGAAGCTAGACTGCCTTTTTTTACATGGTACATTGCAAAAACTGAACTCCAAGCAAATTGATGTCACATGAAGGAAAAATAACTACAATAGAACAAAGATCCAACAGAAAAGGTATGGGCGTGTAAATAGCTTACAACATCTCTAAAAGCCATGAAAGCTTGCTCTGGCAAATAAGCATATGTGGTCCCACTATCCAAAACAGTCCCATGCTTGCTGTCGAAGATCCTTGAATCTACCCGTAGTGCCTTTCTAGCAACATGTATTTCCTTTAACTCAATGTTGTAATATGGACTGTAGCCAATTTAAGATTAGTTAATAAAAATATGTACCACAAAAAGAATAAGGATCGGTTATCATATAGGAAACCATACATTACCTACGGAGAGGGTCTGAATGTGAAAAAACCATGTTAGAAGGAGCAGGCACTCCACCAAGCACCATAGCACCACCACCAATATCCATACCGCCATAGCACAATGAGAATGAATCGCTTATGACACCCTTTTCAACAAGCTGATCCATTATGCTAAGTTGACCACGACCGAGGCCCATTATACCATCAGCACTAAAAAGGTCTAGACATGTGCCTATACATGTGTTGTTTCCTAGAAACGGGTGCGCCATTAGAACAAGTTGATGAAGGATTAGTAGGCCTCCTGGTTCCTGAAAATTCATGAGCATCAGCCATCAGCCAAGGTGCCTGCAACTTGCTGATATACAAAAGGCTTTCCCAATAAGAACTCATTTTATAATAAGAACTAATAGAAGCTCCTAGCAACAACAGTACTAACTTTTCAAGGTACTATCATTAAACATTATTGACACTATTCAGAACCTAACCTAACTGCTTGAGTTTGCTGGTAATAAGAAGCAGCAAGAGTAGTCTACGGATTTTAAGTTGCATCATTGTCAGACATCAATACTCAGATTAGCTATTGGGAAACAATGTCTAATTCCAAAAGACACTTAAGAAAGCACATATCGTCTAAGTACGAGAGAGAAAAACATAAAGCAGAAAGTAAAAGTAACCATTGACAATTACAATATAGGATCTTGTGCATCTAAAAAGACAATGGATTGTAAGTCAAGAAGACAATTCTGGTTTGCAAATGACAAGAAGACAACCATATGACTGCATGCGACCTCTGAACTGTGAGAAAGAACAGAGAAAACCAATCTTGGAATGCAATTACTTTGATAACAAAGGTTTCGGAACAATTACTTTGAACATTAATTCGCTATTTTTTTCATTTAAATTCAGCAATATTGTTCAGTCTTATAGGTCTGACATGGTCTGCAGTTCTGAAAACATCTAAGCTGTTGATTTGAAACATACTGTAATGCCAATTTACTAATTCTAGAGAATGGCAGTGTGACTATTATAAATTATCACATTGTATTGCCAAATAACACAGAATTTTCAGCGTAGATCAGAATACACACACACACACATAACTCTAACCCTAGATCTTCTAAACACAGCACCTAAACATCCATACATACACAATACTCATCCATAGGAACATATGTACACACATCTGAGGCAGAAAACGACTCACTGTGGACATGCATATCCGATCTACAGACCGCACGGGATGGAGGAGCAACTAGAACGACTGGACGACGTAGATCGGACGGAGATGACATGGATCGAGCCCGCATCCAGGCCCATCCTGGCCTGGGACGAGTGTGGTGTTGAGCCGTTGCTACAGTCGACCCGCGCGGCGGCGCTCGGCCTTCAGCCAGCTCGCCTAGCCTAGGGACGACGGCGCTGGCCAGCAGGCTAGCGGGCCATGGCGTGGCGGTGGTGGCATGCCAGGCATGGCTCTCGGTCGCCCCATCCCGGAGCGCGTGGCCCTGCCGCAAGGAGCCGAGGGGGGTTGAGCAGGGCCCTGCGCAGGTGAGGAGGATGCGGAGGGAGCCGGCGTTGGCGCTTTCGGAGGAGGCACAAGAAGAGAGCGCACGCTGGGGAGAAGAAGACCGAGGGAGAGAGCAAGAGCCGCGTCGGGCTTCTGGGGAGAGACGCCGAGCGCCCTAGCTACTAAAGTTTGGGGATAAGGAGCGTGACTTCCTGGTGGATGTGTGCGTTCTGTTTTTATTTTTTTTCTTGTTTGTGTTGGTGTGCGTTATATTTTTCTTTTTTTGGCCTGCAGTGTGGTGGGGCCACTTATTTTTGGAGACAGACAGAGTGCCAGTATACTTATTTTTAGCGACAGACAGTTCAACGTTAAATATCAATATCTATAGCGACAGACAGCAAATCGCTATATAAGGATTTAGTGTCGGATGGTTTCTGAGTTATCTTTAGCGTCAGATCATCCATCGCCAAATATAATTTTTAGCGTCAGATGTCTGACGGTGAAACGGTGTTGTGGTGTAGTGATTACCTAGGCCTGCTATTGTGAAAGACTATCTAAATTATTCACATCTACCTTTATAAAAGATAAACTAAAACAACCCTCGAATCCACATATAAATAATAATATTATGTGTTATGGAAAATAATTCAATACCATTAAAGTATGGTATATATGTTTCTAAACTACGCACTTCTACCACTGTTTAGTTTAAAATAAACATAATGCTATGTGCCACAATGTAGACCAATTAAATATACGTACATTAGGATACATGTTTATTTTAATAGTTTATCAAGCATGAAAATTGTTCCCTTAATAAACCACATACTGATGACACTAACAATACATTGTAAATAATACTAATAATCCATGACACTCAATTTTGTATTATTTACATTAAATAAGTTTATATGTTTTGACTAAAACATTATGTCCTAGGAATGCTAATAATTTAATCTAAGTACTCTATATTTTTATAAAATAGTACTACTACATATATAGTTTTTCGGCATAGCAAATTCAACAATTTTAGTACTGATGCAAGCTAAAATGACCCACTATTTGCCATTCTAGTAACTAAGAGTGTGTCTAGGACCTAGAATCTTTTTTAAAATAAAATAAAAAAGGAATTTTTGGAAAAAAAATATACAATAAACACTAGAATTTCAACTAAAATATGGATAAAACATTAGAACAAGTAATAAGATCAAAAGTCAAAGCCAAAATATATATTTATAACATCATAAAAATGAATGCAATAACAGTTTACATAACTTAAACTTAGATTTTAACTAAATATATATCCAAGACACAGGTAGGAACAATGCTAAAAATAATAACACATATCTGAATATTACCAACTGGAGGTACACCCAACATAGTCGCCACCCTTAATGCTTACAAGACATGCTACGGAAAAAAATACAAATTCTCACAAAGAATCAGAAATATCTAGCCAACAATTTGGTAAATTCTAATCACAGTTGAGAATAGCTAGTAGTCATTATACTATTCTGTTTACTAAATAAATAATCACATCTACCAATATAAAAGCAACATGATGATAGATAACCTATGCCATTACAAATACAATCCAAAGTAATTCCTAAATTTTCATCTAGTTACCATTATGCCATTATGATAGAGAACCTAAGTAACTTCTTAAGTTTGCATCTGAACTACCAATATATGCTATTGTAAAAAACTAAATAACCATAAATTAATTACGCACAAAAATGTTTCTAAATTATCCACTTCTAAATTATGCATAAAAGCTGACTAACATAAACATACATATTGATCCAAATCAAGTATACACGCATGCATAATTATTTATCTTCCAAATCATTCATATATGTATCTTTCAACAACAATGGAAAATATTCTTTTAAGTACTCATATATGAATCACCCTAACAACTCATCTATCTCTTCCATGACTCATTTGCTTTTCGGGCACCATAGATGTATATATTTTTTAAGAGAGACAATGCTAGATAACAACTCTTAGCATTTAAAACAAGAGGCAAAGAATGTACATGTTCTTATTGCGTACGCATATGAAAACGACAACTTGCCCAAGCAACACTTGCTAGGCGTTGTATGGGATGGAAATCCATGACAAGCCATGGACTGTAGTCTGTAGCGAGTAGCGACACAGGATGCATGCATGCACGCGTGTGCATATAGTTTCAGTTTCAACTTTCTAGTATCTGACTCTCAAGCGCTTGGTTTCCAACTCCGCAGCACGGCCCGCGAATTGCCATGAACTTGCACACAGCTCTATGTGAGAGGTACAGATCATTTTCAGGCAATTTGTAAAAGTCAAACCAAACATTGCACGCCACGTGTTCACTTAGGCAGCCTCAATGGATAGTTTTATGGCGTTATTTTCAAGGCCGCCATATACATGTCATATGAATGAAATAAAACTTAGATAAAACACACTTTCAATGTAAAGTTACATCTTATAGTTTCATAGGTATTTAATTTCATGACTAATAGAGAGTTAATAATCGTGCTAAGGGAGTTTCATCTAGAACTCATTTCTTCTCTCTTTTATTAAATACAATGTCACGTCATAAAAAATGCCCATATGGCAACCTATTCAACGCAAATGAAACTCACATGAAACTCCCACTGAGACAGGTCTTAAACTCTCTTTGTTTTAGCTTCTGAATGCCTATTTATAATAAGCTGCTTATACTACTAAAATAAATTGAACTAAGTCATACTATACGCCTTTATGCAGCTTTTTCTGACCACGCTTTTCACACAAATCCTATTTATACTAAAAAATCACAAAAGTTGAGTTATACCGGTTTATTCTGATTGTACTTTTCCTTTATTTATACAACTTCTCATAGTACTTTGCAGAGAAAATATGTCGAAAAAAAGGCAGAACGGAAATAAACATCTACTTTAACCCCCTTCTATAAGGTGGTTTCTAGAAGCCAAAAGATGTGTTTGAACTGAGGTTAGAAGCTGGGTAGGAGAGATTCGCTTGCTTACATGAGATACTATTCTGAGAGGCATTATATATTTATTATATATTTAATTTATCACTTCTTCTATATTTCAGGTGCCTGAATTTTAAGCTAATTTCAGACAACACTCTTATACCACCAACTAGTAGAACTAAGAGCATCTTCAAGAGTACCCAATATTTTCTTCCTAAAAACATGAAATTTTACAACTCCTAAAAAAAGTATCAGAAGGAATAAAGAAGGTCATCTCCGAGAGTTTCTAATAATCCACTACTAAAATATAGAAGATAATTTTACATCAGGAAACATATACTATTTCTAAATTATCCTAACCACTTTTATATATTCTTTCTCTCTGATACATTTGCATCAGGAACCATTTTCTACTCTTTATTCTTTCCACGTCCTTCCACCTTTAGATTGGCCGACAAACACGTGAGGAAGAGAGAAGATACGCGACTCGGAAGCGCGTAACTTTACGTGGAACATGGTGACTTTTCCTAAGTTCTAAAAGATTAGGAGAATGAATTAAGAGTTATTGGAGAGAGGTTTTTTATCATCTTGCTAAAAAACAAGGATTAGGAAGGGATTTAGGGAACTCTTGGAGATGATCTAAATTGTTATTTTTGTGATTTGTTATTTGTCTTTGTGTCATAACATTGAAAGGTCCTAATATGGCTAGAGGGGGGTGAATAGCCTATTTAAAAAATCTACAAGATCACTAGAGCAATTTGATTAGTATGACAAAGGGTGAAATGCAAACTTGCTCTAGCTCTAAAGGGTTGCAAGCCACCTATCCAACAATTCTAGTAGCTATGATCACTATGCACACAAGAGGCTAAGTTATTACTCACTAAGAGCTCTCAAACTTGCTATACTAAAAAGCTCCACAGATGAACTTAACTAGCAAGCAAAACAAGCTCTCAAAACTAATTACACTAAAGAGCTTGTTATAACTAGTTTGCAAGTAAAGGAGTGAATGAAAAGCTTATACCGCCATGTAGAGGGATGAACCAATCACAACATGAATGCCAATACAATCACCGGGAGAATACCAATGGGCAAGAGACAAGAAAATTTTCTCCCGAGGTTCACGTGCTTGTCGGCACGCTAGTCCCTGTTGTGTCGACCAAGACTTGGTGGTTCGGCGGCTAAGAGGTATTGCACGAACCTCGTCCACATAATTGGACACCTCAAGAACCTACCCACAAGTGAGGTAACTCAATGACACGAGCATCCACTATAGTTTTCTTTCGGCTCTTCGTCGGGGAAGGTATAAGACCCCTCACAATCACCGGAGCCGGCTACGAATAATCACCAAAATGTGTCATAGCTCCTCCGCTGCTCTAAGCCATCTCAGTGTCAGCAACCACCAAGAGAAATAAGAAATATGCAGCCACAACGATCCCCAAGTACCACTATATGCAATCACTCAAGCAAATGCACTTGGAATCACTCCCAATCTCACTATGATGATGAATCAATAAAGGAGATGAGTGTGAGATGTTTGCTTAGGCTCACAAGTATGTATCACAGGTGAAAATGTGCAAGAGAGTGAGCCCAAGCCGTCTCCTTTCTATTTATAGAGCCCAAAGGACTCAACTAGCCATTGCCTATCGGGGGCTTGACCGGACGCACCCCAGCGTTCGGTCAGCCAAAGTTCGGTCGCTCTCGACCGTCCACGTGTCCATGTTCACACCTCAGCCGTCCATCTCCAATGGTCACTAGCCGATCACTCGCGCAGTAAATGTTTGATAGGATGCGCCACTTGCACCACTTGACGCAGAAGCCCTTAGCATCTAATCATTTCCAGAGACGATCCAGAGCACGAAACTAGTGACCGGACACGTCCGTTCTAAGCTGACCTGACGCGCTCCTATGTTCGGTCAGTACTCAGCTACTTCACGTGCCCCTGCTGAGCTGACGTCGGAGAATGTCACCGCCCACCTGATGCTGCCCCTATGCGTCCGATCGCGCCCAAATGCCAGCACTCAAAATGTGACCGGACGCACCGGTCGAGCCAGGTCCAGCGTCCGGTCGAACTTCTGCCCTCTCGGCCAACTGCACTGCGCTGCCTATAAATGACTGGACGTGCAGGTTCTCCCCGACTATTGCGTCCGGTCATGGACTTTCTCTTCCTTTTCTTTTTCTAAATCCACAACCATTTCATCCTTGCTTCCAACTTACTAACCACAAAGTGTAGAACTTGTGTGCACATGTGTTATCATTTTTAAAGCATTTTACAAGGGTCAAAGTTAGCACACTAGGTTCTTAAATGCATATGCAAGAACAATGTCAGACAGTGGCACTCGATAATCGCTTAGCCAAAGATTTTCCCTCTTTATAGTACGGCTATCGATTCTAAATCACTCACACCCTCTATAGTGTCTTGAGTGCAAAACAAAAATGGCTCCTATCAATGTACCTTTGTCTTGAGCCTATTTTTATTTTTCTCTTTCTTCTTTTCCAAATATGAAGCATTTGATCATCTCATTTGTGGTCATCATCTTCATCATGACCATCATCTAGCTTCACCATTTGGGTTGAACCACCTTATCTAATTCACACACTTAGATCAAAGGTTAGTCCTAGGTTTCATCAATTATCCAAAACTAAACTAGAGTTTTTTTTGTTCTTGTCTTCCTATAAAAATAATTGTAAATTATTAATTGTCTTTGTGCCAACACAAATTAGATTTTATCGGGTTTGTGGTTTTGTCTAATGTGCTTTTTATTTTCATTACAAAAAAATTACAGATTGTGCCTACAGAAATTGCAGTAAACAAAATCTGCAATTTTAATAAAAAAAATATATGCAATAACGGTCACCTAAAAGAAAACTAAAATTCAAGCACCTAAATTTTAGCAAATCCCTTTATCACTTCTTAACTTTATTATTTAAAAAATTGGTCGTCCAGGTTTTTTAAAACTGGCTTTTACCATCAGCCATAAAAAGCCATATTTTAAAAAAAAATGTGGAGCTCAAATGACCAAGCTCCATGAGCCGATTCAGGTAGAAAAATGATTACAACATGTGAACAATCGACTGTTTAATATGGACAGACCTATAAACTCACCAAATCTAACATGTTATCCTTAACAGTGGGGTTCGACCGAATCGATGGCAGCCATGATAAAGATAACAAATCAAACCTTTAAAGTAAATAGATCTATTCACATTTAATAGAATCATGAAGACACAATATAAGCGATAAAGGACGGGAAATCGGCTATTTAGCTGATACGGGCATAGCAAACAGCCAAGGTCATGCCTTGTCAAAAGCAAATCTATCAACTAGCATACTCTGATTTAAAGTGCTATCAGTGGGGATCGACCAGATCGTTACAGCCATAATAGCGAGCGATAGACTAGATTCAACTAGCTAGTAAACCTTCTCAAGATCAGACATGCCTTAGCCGCGTACTATGCACGATCAAGATCGAAGTAGAACAGCCGATAAAACATAATCCATCGTTTAAAGTAAGAACCATCACAATGTGACAAAATAAACGATGGACTAAAAGGGATGTGAGGTCGATCTAGATCGATCTCGATCGGGCAGGTTGATATTGCTGAAACTAATGACAACAAGAACATCAGCAAGATCGATAACTTAATAAATCTACCAGAAGGATGCCGCCCTTAGGCAGAGCCGATAACTTGACTTTAATCTTATTTGAGCAGTGGAGGTCGAACTTAACTGATGTAGCCGTACTTGAACTAGATAAGGATCGATAACTAACTTATACTAGAGCAAGTAAGAGGTCGGCCAGACCGATGCAGCCTTACAAATAAAAGTATAAGCCATGACGGTACTTACAGATAAGCCAGAGGTCGACCAGATCGATGCAGCCCTGCTTTTTGAAGAACTCATCGAGATCTACAGTACTCCTATTCCTAAGGGTTGGCGTGAAGCCAAAAAAGATAATTGGTATTGATTGATTTGTTGTTTCTCTTACAATAGCCGGGGTTCAATATTTATACCTAGAACCTTAGCATGAATCCTACTCAAATATGACTTATTACAATCTTTGAAATAAAAAAGAAAATATTCCTAACTTAAGATAACTTAGACTCTAATCTTTTCTTTTTTTATAGAGTCCGACATATTCGCCAACCATAGCTCATTGACGTTATCTGCTGATGTCATCTGAAGAGAGTCGATCCTAGTACCGTGTCTGAATCAGTTGATATCGATCCTTATACAATTGATTCCTTGATGACATAATCTTGGAAGCTTCAAGTTCCTGCGTTCTTCTTCCCAAATTTTGGTGTAAACACATGCAATTTTGGGATAAAAATGATTTTGTTCTAAAATTTCTATTTACTTGTTCACCATGTCGCAACCGTTTATTCTGAAATATACGCGTGACTCGTGATATTCTTGGTCCGAATTGTATATAATACCCCAACGGTATCATTTCTGATTCACTCGGCTCATTCGCTTTCCCCTTCTTCTTCGAGCGAGCCTCAACAACC
This sequence comes from Miscanthus floridulus, assembly GCF_019320115.1. Lineage (NCBI taxonomy): Eukaryota > Viridiplantae > Streptophyta > Magnoliopsida > Poales > Poaceae > Miscanthus > Miscanthus floridulus. Next base: position 172,431,356 of record NC_089587.1, on the reverse strand, counting down.
AAAGCTGCCACCACTAGAGCTCCAACCCTAGCAGTTTTTCCTCTGCTCGAGCTGTTCATTAAGTCATTCCTCTGCAACCTTTTTTTGGATTCAGATCTATTCCAACTAAAATGATGACCAGTGACTACATCCCTGAGGTATGTCTCCAAATTTCCACTCTAGCCACTACTTTTATATTTTTCTCTTCCTTAAGTTTATCTCATCTGGCTTTCCAGGGGATAAAAAATGAAATTATGATCCCTTCGTCTGTTGTTTCAAATGCTTATTACCTTGGACCTATGGGAGATGCTAATCCTTTGGATTTTATCAACCAAGAAACCAATCAAATTCGTTTTAGGCAATCCTTGGTAGATCTGTCTTCTTGGAACACCAAAAATCCCTTTAGAAATTGGCCCAAAATGCCTAAGGGATGGAGAGACTGGTTCCATAGAGTGTTAGACAAAAAGGGCAGAGACTAGGAAGTTTATGATTTAAGCCAATGCCTGACCATTTCACTGTCTAGAATGGAGAGAAATGACTCACTCCTAATTGTCGCTTCTTACTTCTGGTCCAACACTTTGAATGCTTTTGTCTTTGGTCACGGCCCAATGACTATTACCTTGGCCGATGTTTATATGTTGACTGGCCTTAGAATAACAGGACCAATGCAGCCATATGAACTCTTAGGTGCTGGGTCAAAGAAACTGGCCAAAATATCAGACTACACAGGATGAGCAAGCTACATCCAGAACCACATCGGGAATGAACCAACTATTACTGAAAGAGAACATGTGGCTTTCTAAACATGTGGCTAGAAAGATTCATCTTCTGTGGGTCATCTTGTGGTCCGACTTACAATCATAAACTCATGGCAGAACATCTAGCAGTAGGCATTGAGATTCCTCTCAGAAAGTATCTATTGGGATCAGCTTACCATTTGATGCATCAAGTGGCCGCTCAGCTGCTGAAGAATGAAGCAGTGCACACCATCAGTGGCCCTTGGTGGTTAATACAAATGTGGTTAAATTTGTTTATGCATAAGATTGTAAAACCAAATCTTCAGAATTTGAGCTTTCTCTCCTCCAACTTTGATGAGGAATACAGGGGTGAAGAAGAAAGAACCCATCAGTACATGAACTATGGTGAAGCTGCATCGGCCATAATAGTTGCTATCGATGTTGGCCATCTCTTTAAGAAGTTTTATAGAGAGTTCGATGCAGATATTCTGACCTGGCTACCCTATGAATCAGGCTACTTAGACGAAACGACAGCTGAAATCTTCAACTCCTTCACCAAACCTTGCATTCTTCTAGCCAAATTTTGTCATGGCCATGACAAAATGTCTATAGGTTCCTTCCTTCTAAGAAACCTTCCAACCTATGAGTTTTACAACCATTCTTTCATAGCTCATCAGTTTGGTCTTGGTCAACTGCCACCCGGGCTATTTTTTAAAGATATACTGAAACCGAGAGAAGGCATCAGTGAGGCAATAGAAGCTTCTAGAGTTTTCAGTTAGGATCAGATCTTCCTTCTCTCTATATGCATGAATGGACTAGAGCCTCTTCACTTTCCATTTATATGATCTCTGGTGGCAAGAATGGCACTCCCACCTCTTCTGTAGGCCAGTTCATCCTAGTTGCATAGCTCTGGATGAAGATTTTGCTTCTAACAGTGAGGTAACTAGCCAACTCCTTTTCTTTCATAAAGATCATCTACTAAAGTCCCTCTATCAACTTATCTAATAAAACTCCCTTGTAAGATGCTGAATTCAATCCCCAATTGTGGACAGAAAAGGGCATGCCATAGAGTATTATCCGCCATGTCCAATCTCAAGACTGGGATCAACTACACCTCCACTAAAGAAGCTAATGAAAACCCAGGCTGCTTCTTCAATTGTTATAGATCAATCTTCAAAACACAAGACAGCCGAGGGGACAACCTAGAAAACCATTACTGGAAAAAGGCTTCATAGAACGAGACCATCATCTGCTCAGGTAAAACAATTCATCCTCTTCCCAAAATGATATTCAATTTCTAATTCTAATTCTCTCCTCATAGTTATCAACCATTGCATCCCAATCTGCTCTGGACGTTGAACTGTTGTCCCAGGTGTTTAAATCAGCACCAACCAATTCTTCATCGGCAGATCCTCAAAAGGGGTCGATTTCGGTTGAAACAACCGATGCTTCTAGGACAGCAGAAGATGAGAATCTTCCCACTTCACTTCCTGATGTTGCCAAGGTATCTCCTCCAAACTCTTAATTTTTATTCAATTTTTACCCTTCCTTGGCTATTTATTACGCCAGATACTCCCTGAGAAAACACTCACGCAAGAGCAGGAGTCTGACAGTCTACCTATTGAAAATGATCCTATTGGCGTTGTCATCTAGACTGTCGAATCTCCTATCCAGCAAACAATTGATGGTAAGAAGATCATATATCTATTTTACTCTTCTACAACAAATAGGAATTAAAAAAATCTTCCTTGATATTTGTAGATACCAATGTTGAAAGTTCAGAGCCAATTCAACCAGATTTCATTGGTGCATCATCAGTTGTTCCTTCTTCTTAGATAGAAGCTATCCTAGAAAAGGTACCGTATTTACTTCACCATTTATCTCATCAACTAATCTGATCCTTTTAACAAGATTTCCTTTGCTCATACGTAGGCACTTAGTTCTCTAGCTCTGAGCTACTCCTTCAATTTTGAAGAGTACATAGATGAAGGCGATATTAGTTCATCAGCCACCTCTCTCCAAGAGACTTTATCAAAAGAGATCAGAAATCGACTAAGGGACATATTACCAATGCTTGAGAAAGATATAGCCAATTTGGTCCAAGATGCAAATTTAATGTGAAGAACCTTCTTAGCTATCAGGGATAATTTGTCCTCGGATCTCATCGAAGCTCTGACTCCTTTATCCATCATCGAAGATCAAGCTCTGAAGGTGAGAAAAGCTCAAAGGAATATGTCTGACCATGAAGCTTTGATGGCCAAGAAGCATTCCAATAAACAAGAAGCCAAGGAGCTAGTGCAACTGATTGACAATCTAAAGAATTCCTCTTCTAGAATCGAACTAGAGTTGAATCAGTTGAGAGCTAGGCGTGCTGAACTTGAGAGAGAACTAGAAAGTGTGAAGGCTACCATTAATTGCCATGAGTCCAACTTGGTTTAGATCCCCAACGCCATCAAACAGGAGAAACAAGAGATGCTGACCAAGGTCAAAGAAGGCAAAGCCATCCGTAGCAGCTTTGAGAACATTCCTGGTTCAGTCGAAGGAGACAAGCAACAGATTGAAGAGGTTGATGTTATTCGGCTGAAAGTTTTGAAGGCAATCTGGGATGCTTTGAATTTATGATGTCACTACTTGTAATACATATATCTCGTGTGAAACTAATGAGAACCATATTTCCCACTGATCTATTGTATTTCTTGTAACGACTAAAGAGCCAATTTGAAAATAGCCGATTCTAGACCTCTGGCCTTAATCCAATTAAGTCTGAAAATATGGCCTTCATTAAGAAAATTCCCCATTTTTCTGTCTTTAGTTATCAACGCCGCATTCTCCTCGGCATTAGTGGGGTGGCGCTTTGTCTTCTTATTAATTGCAGTTACTCTTCGCACGTCTTGAGATATCTACCATCCCATCTCTGTGGCTACAAATATGAGCCAAGGGCTCTAACCTCAAACACACCCATACCTACAACTGCTTCTATTCTCTGTGCTTCTCTGCCTTCACAAACCCCATAGTGGTTTCCTTCCTCCCCTTAGTAGATCTAACCAAACCCCATGGCTGGCGAGGACAACCAGGGCAAGCGCGCGGCGGAAGAGGTTCCAGAGGAGAACCTATGATGAGGACATGGCACATTCGGATACGAACAATGATTATAAGGTGCGCTCATTCCTACATTTGCATAGTGGCTTTGGTTATAATTCACTTGGTTCCACATGTACATGTCACTATTTGATTGTAGGTTCAAATGTGTTTCATAATGGAAGTTCATCAAAGTTGAACTTTCGGTTCGTCGGCAGCCCGACAGTGCCTCATTGGGAATGCCATAACTCATCCATCCGAAGTGCGATCGAGGTCAATGAGCACTTGATGGAAAGCTTGTTTGATAAGCTTTCAAATAGATCTGGTTCCATCTCAATATCATGTCGGTAAGGCCTTCAAATCACCAATATATTCTGTTGCTATTTCTGGCGGGAGCTACACTATCGTCATGGGCTTGTTAGACATCCTTGGGACCCAGGCCCAAGTTGGAGCACGTCCCAAGAAGATGGAGAACGCCTAAGAGATGGCCTTGGACGTCCTCCTCCTTGGCCACCACCTTAGGAGGCCAGCAAGGACGTCCAAGCCAAGCCAGAGGCCAAGTCCAATCCGAGTTCGAGTCTGCCTCGGCCGTCAGGATCAGTCTGCAATAAAATGGATGCCCAGGACGCATCCGAACTCCGTTTTTGATGATCCACATATGGATGGAAAGATAATTTCATAAGGAAACCAATGGAAGTGGTCCCACGTCAAAATTCCATCAGAATCAATGGGAATCGTCAAAACAAGTTGACGTCCAGAATCTATCACGGCGCTGCATCGTCGTCTTTTGGGCCATTGGACCTTGTAACGTGTTGGGACACCTTTAGGATGTGAAGAGGGATCTTTGGATGTCCCTTAGGCTATATAATCAGTAGCCACCACCTACATTAGGTTTTGGGTTTTGTTTTAGATCAATCTATCATTGAACAGTCGCCGTTATCGGTTTGCAAGACCCCAACTTCGAGTGCTTAATCATTCATCTGCAATTGTCACTTTAATTGAGTTGCTTTTTATCTTGTTCTTGCTTGTGTTCTTTGATTCGTAGTAGGGATTAGCCTTATTGGCGAGGTCAACCAGATTGTGACATGGTTGATAACCAGAGGAGACGTGGTGCTAAGGTTGCAGGGTTTGGGTCTTTGTGATCTGAAGCCGGATCGGTGTGTCGCTCTCCAAACAAATCGTTGTTTATCTTGAACCTGACGGAAGATCGGGACCCTCGTCCCCATTAACCTACCAGTGAGCCAGTGCCTCTGCTATATGAGGTGAGATCGACATCTTCTTCTCATGGCAATGAATTCCTCTAACTTGTTTATAGGTTCATCCTGAATGACAGCCTTCGTTCACTTCCTCCCAGGGCCGGTGAGCCCTCTAATGTTGCATCTGATGCTGCCTCTGTACCAGATTCATCGTCAGACTCCTTTGACTCCTACAACGACGACAACACTTGGCATTTTCTCCGAGAGTGGAGGGTGGCCCAGGACCGTTATTCCAAGGCAACTTGGGAGAACGGTCAGCTTGAGATCCACCTTGGGGTCTCTCAAGCCGCCCTTCTCACCACTACGGGAGAGGCTAGGGCAACTCGGATACGACTGGCCGAGTCTAACGCCATGGTGGTGGGTAAGATGAACTCCTAAAAAACCCTTGTTTCACTCTCCACTATCTTTGTCTTGATAGTTCCTTTGTCTCTGTGATCGCAAGCCCTGACAGTGCAGTTGGAGACCCTCCAACTGGCGGTGAACGTGGCTACGACGGCTATCAACGCTCGGGGCCCCTTCATCAATGACCGCCTTCACGATGTCCCAGCCCATGTCCAGGAGATTGCCCTTCATGGCGTTCGTCGTGGCGCATCAGTTGCGCTGGCCGCGGCGCAGGTCCAAACCGGGTACAAGCTCCATACTATGGAGACCAGTTTCCCGATGGGCGACGGTCCTAAGGAGCATGAGGAGTTGATCGAGGAGTTCGTTGATGCAGCGGAGGCCATTGTAGATATTACATCCACTCATGATGTGATAAATAATGTTTTTCACTAGTTTGTACTTAAAGCAAACTAATCAATGAGTAAAAACCTCTATTTTTCTATGATCATGTCTCAGTGTACTTTCTACAATGTCTTGTGTATACCATAATCGTTTAGGTGTTAGTTTTTTTCTCTATAGGCGATACATATCGTATCGGCTTCTCCCCTCTTTGGGTTAATTTATTTTTTTTGAACTAAAGGCGATACCCTTTTGGTACCAGCTATTAGAGCCAATGACTGAACAAATCGGCTGTCAAGTATTATTCCAAATGTTAGGATAATATTCCTTTAGATGCTTTCCATTGATCGCTCCTTGATAGGTTGCATCAGTATTCTTCAAACCAAAGATCATTATAACCCATTCAAATAAGTCGATTGCGCCAGGGCACCTAAAAGCTGTCTTCCTTAGCCATTATATCCTGCATTGCCATCCATAAAACTAATAACCTTATGCCTGGTTGCTGCATCTACTAACATATTAGCTATCGACATCGGATAACCATCCATGGGTGTAGCCTTATTTAGATCTCTGAAATCGATGCAAACTCTTAACTTTTCATTTTTCTTATACACAGGAACAAACTCGATATCCACTTTGCATATCGGCATGGTCGGATAAATTTTGCTTCTAGTAGTCTTTTAGTCTCCTTTTTGATACCATTAAGAACATTTGGGTTAAATCTCCTCGAAGCTCGTTTAAACGGCTGATATCCAGGTTTGATTGGCAATCGATGTTCAACAATTGATCGATCTAGACCAGGCATCTTATAATATTCCCAAGTAAAACAATCTTTAAATTCCTTTAATAAATCTATCAACTCTTGCTTATACTTAGGATCCAACTTAGCACTTACATACATCGGCCTAGGCCTATCTCCAAAGCCAATATCTATTTCCTCTAATTCATCGGTCAACGTAAAGCCATGTCCTAGTTTACCATATGTATCATCTATTGGATTATCTATTAAAACAAACTCTTAGAGCCGATTGCTTGGATCGGTTGTTGGCTTTCATCATTGATCTTAATGAAGCCTTCTTCCCATAGCTTGCCAGAAAAATATTCAAAGTCTTCTAGTTCCCAATACATCGGATCAGCTGTTCCTATACTCACAGAATCATCAGCATGAACCAGCTCAACAACATCTCCATGATACTGAATCAAGCATTGATGCATAGTCTATGGTACACAACAATTTGCATGAATCCAATCATGACCAAGGAGTAAACTGTATGAACCATTTCCATCAATGACAAAGAATATGGTGAGCAAAGTCTTACTTCTGATTGTCAATTCGACGTTTATTGCCCCCTGGTCTTAGATGCATTACCCCAAAATCCTTAAGCATTATGTTGGTCTTAATCAAATCTCCTGGTCCCTTGCCAAGCTTGCAAAAAGTAGTATAAGGCATAAGATTAATAGAAGCACCTCCATCCACCGACATTTTGCTCATCAGCTTCCCATCAACGAAACCTTTTACATATAAAGCTTTTAAGTGCCGATGCTTGACTGGCTTATCGAATATAGCTTGTTGTATAACTATCAACTTGGCAACTATTTCCTCATACTCTGATTTATCAAAATCTAAATAGACTTCTTGGTCTGCTGGAGCTCTAAATTCTGACGGCAACGAAAAAGCCATTTAAATATTAGCTAATGGTTGACCCCTATCGGCTGTTTGTTTAGCACACCACACTTGAGGTCTACTAGATGCCTGAGCCTGTTCTAGCTCTCTATTCCTTAGGTGTTGTATCCTTCTTTTTTGGCTTCTTGTCAAACCTCTTGGACACCATTGCCCTTCCTGCCAAACATACTCTTTCTCATTATCTTCTTCTTCATAATCAACCCAATTTTGATCAACAACTCGCTTCCTAAGCCGATCATGAACACTTCTATTTTTAAGTGCTGATCCATATTATTATGATGATACTCATTTTGAGCATGGATAGACTGGCAGTTGGCTTGAGATTGCCTAAACTCCCAATATTGCTCACTACACTCTGGGCAATTATTTCTAGTAGGCAATTTCATACCTTCATTCCAACAATGTCTAAAGAAAGGACAATTCTAATGTGATTCAACTTGTTTTCTTTCATACCTCTCCTCTTCTTGTTGATGCTGGTATTCTTTCTCTTATAACCAACACTGATAATCCTTTTCCTTCTACCATTGCCATTTATTCAACAAAATTTGAGATGTGACACGTGGCCTTATCGCCCCATTCCTTGATGTCTCCCCCTGCTTATATCGACTCTTCTATTGGTCATGATGCCTTTTAATCTCTCTATATTCATTAGTCGATATTTGCATCTTTGGATTGACGGTTTTGGTTTCTTTGGCCCTAGTTGATGTTAGGACTTTAGTCTTCCCTTTGAAAAACTTAGCATCAACCATGTTCTGATCTCTTAGAAAAGGATTATCATCAACTTTCATCTTCTGAGGTGCATCAAATTTAAGCTTTCCTTGCTGAATAGCCCTCTATATATGTTGTCAAAAAAATTCTGCACTCATTAGTAGAATGAGAAGTAGCATTATGAAATTTATAGAACTTCTTATTCCTCAATTGATTAGGAGGTAACAAAACATGATTGGCGGGCAACTTGATTTATCCTCTCTCAAGCAAGAAATCGAAGAGCTTGTCTGATTTTATGACGTCAAAATCATAGCTCTCCTCAACTCCTTTTCTCTAAGGATTTGGCACCATCACTATCTTATTACCCCAACTCCATTCAGCCATAGCAATATCTTCTTCCTCATCGCCATCATTAACTGAATATGGATTACAAGCTTCAGTAATTGTGGCATTCTTCTAGAATCGAGTATCTCTGCATATATTCTAGAATTGGCTATTGAGTGTTATCACTCGTTGATCCAACTAACCTAAATTGTCAAACTCTTCTCCAAGCAGCTTCTCCCTCCATGTTGCCAACATTTCTTGAACAGCTAAAGCAGCTAGTTGATCATCAGTCAGATTCAATGAGAAGCACAAATTCCTGGTCTCTTGGAACCTCTGAAGAAACTCGGCACCCGATTCATTAGTTCTCTGCCTTATGGTCGTCAAATCTATGATTTTCTTTTCTCCTATCTCAATATAGAAATATGTATGAAACTTCTTCTCTAGATCAGTCCAATTGGCAATGGAATTAACTGGCAACGATAAAAACCAAGTGAAAGCTGGTCCTAACAGGGACAAGGAGAAGAAACAAACTCGATGAGCCTCTTCAATGGACGCTTTGCCCAACTGTGTAAGATACCGACTAACATGTCCTATTGTACTTGTGCTATCTTGACCAGTGAACTTAGCAAATTCTAGGAGCCTGTAATTTATAGGAAGAGCGACCAAATTATACCACTCTAGATATGGACGTTTGTACGAAAAGATCTGCACTTTTGGTTTCAAACCGAACTGATTCTTCATCATCTCGGTCACTCTGAGCAACAACTCATCAGCATTTGAATCTGGATTCTCTACAATTGTTGACCCATCTATGGATTAAAATTCTAGGTACCTTGATTCCCCAAATTTGGAATCATATGAAGGGTATTATAATCTGTTCCATAATGATATCCTTGTGGAATCTCTATCTATTGGGTCCTTTGCTGATTTGCTGCTTGAAGTCTCTGGTTATAAATGTTAGGATCTGTATCTCTATGAATCCTTTAAACTGATGGTGCTATTTTTTTGAGCCAATGACAGTATTTGGCCTGATGTGCCAAAATTAACCATTTGATTATGAACTTGCCTTGTCGGCTGTTGCACATACTGCACTGATAATCCAGAATTATTTTGTATTTGATTAGTAGTGGTGCCTTGAACTTGCTCAAATGAGCTCTAAACTGCCTGTACATCATCATTACCAGTTAGTGCTGCTTCTTGATGGCTAGTACTGACTTGATTAGCCCCCTGAGTCAATGAATGTGGAATGTTGTAATAAGCCGGTCCAACCTGATCAATTGGACATCCATGAAACACCTTTTTCATGGTATTATGGAAGGTGTTCAAGAAAGCTATATTATGGTTCAACATGACATCATGAACATATTTGTTTACCGCATCTACGAAGAAACGCCTATCATCAGCTTCGTTTGTATCTGACTGCCCATGCATCAAAACTCTTGATAGTGGATATTTCTGAACAACTTTATTGTCACATGTCTTGGTGTAGGACAACAAACACTTGTTCTGGAATTCTTCTATAGCTTTGCTGATGACATCTTTATCTTCATCAGGTAGGTCATCATAAGGCACCATAAGAATGTCCCTGTTGTTGTGAGTTGCCATGACGATTATGGGGTCCTACCGAGCGTGCCAAAACGCGTGTCGGCACAAAAACATGGTAGCCATGCTGAGTGGACACGCAGCAAGACCGAATGATCTAGAGATCTACCTGGCTTCATCGCAGGACCAGTCGATCCTGTGAATTCCCAAGGGCATGCTAGTCAATTTGACCTGCAATTGACAAGGAGAGAAAGTTTATCAGTAATTTAGGGTGGAACATGCTGGTTTTGCCTAGACAATTTCAAGTGTACCACATCAGGAGCAGCCAGATGGAAAAATCGACTAAATAACTAATACGAGAAGAAATTGGCTATTAAGGACTGTAATGCTCGTGGGTCATGATCGATTTTATAGTAACAAATACAATGCACCTAGTTTTAATGATCCTTTCCCTTAAGCTATTAGCATGTATGCGTCAAAGATACATCACTGGCTAAATTAGATTTGATCAATACATAGTGTAGAGCCAATGAATCCAGTGAAAAGGGATATGCCACACAAACAATCAACTGTTTGATATAGACAAACCTACGAACTATCTTGATCTAATCTATTACCATCAACAGTGAGGTTCGACCGGATCGATGCAGCTATGATGATGATGATGATAGCCTAGAACCAGAAAATCCATAGAACCAACCATACTTCAATAGGTTCATGATAGCATACTATATCTGTGAAAGCACAAGCAAATTGGCTAAAATAGTCGATTCAGGTAGAAAAAGGATTACAACATGTGAACAATCGACTATTTAATATGGACAAACCTATAAACTCATCAAATCTAACATATTATCCTTAACAGTGGGGTTTGACCGGATCAATGGCAGCCATGATAAAGATAACAGATCAAACCTTTAAAGTAAATGGATCTATTCATATTTAATAGAATGATGAAGATACACTATAAGCGTTAAAGTACGGGCAATTGGCTATTTAGCCGATACAGGCATAACAAACAGCCAAGGTCATGCCTGGTCAAAAGCAAATCTATCAACTAGCATACTTCGATTAAAATGCTATCAGTGGGGATCGACCGGATCGTTACAGCCACAATAGCGAGCGATATACCAAATTCAACTTGCTAGTAAACCTTCTCAAGATCAGACATGCCTTAGCCATATACTATGCATGATCAACATCGAAGTAGAACAGCCGATAAAACATAATCCGCCGTTTAAAGTAAGAACCATCACAATGTGACAAAATAAATGATGGACTAAAAGGGATGTGAGGCCGATCTAGATCGATCTCGATCGGGCAGGTTGATATTATTGAAACTAATGACAAAAAGAACATCAGCAAGATCGGTAACTTAATGAATCTACCCAAAGGATGCCACCCTTAGGCAGAGCCGATAACTTGACCTTAATCTAATTCGAGCAGTGGAGGTCGAACTTAACCGATGCAGCCATACTTGAACTAGATAAGGATCGATAACTAACTTATACTAGAGCTCGTAATAGGTCAGCCAGACCGATGTAGCCTTAGAAACAAAGGTATAAGCCATGAAGGTACTTACAGACAAGCCAGAGGTCGACCGGATCAATGCAGCCCTGCTTGATGAAGAACTCGCCAAGATCTATAGTACTCCTACTCCTAAGGGTTGGCATGAAGCCAAAAAAGGTAATTGGTATTGATTTATTTGTTGTTTCTCTTATAATAGCTGGGGTTCAATATTTATACCCGGAACCTAAGCATGAATCCTACTCAAATATGAATCATTACAATCTTTAGAATAAAAGAAAACATTCCTAACTTAAGATAACTTGGACTCTAAACTTTCCTTTTTTGTAGAGTCCAACATATTTTTCCCGACGCCAACCATAGCTCATTGATGTTATCTGCTGATGTCATCCAAAGAGAGCCGATCCTAGTACCATGTCTGAATCAGCTGATATCGATCCTTATACAATTGATTCCTTGATGACACAATATTGGAAGCTTCGAGTTCCCACGTTCTTCTTTCCAAATTTTGGTGTAAACACCTATCAACTAGCCGATCACTAAGCTAGGAAAGTGAAGCACAAACCAAGATTGTAATGTAAATGCGGAAGCTAAAGAGTAAGGTAGAGATATGCAAACTCCCATCGATGACTCTGGTATTTTTACCGAGGTATCGAGAAGCGCGCCAGCTTTCCCCTAGTCCTTGTTGGAGCCCCTCGCAAGGACTCCCTCACAAGGGCCAAGCTCTCGGTCGGGTAACTCTGTGGATAGCCCCGAGCCTTCCCCACGCACAAGTGGGTCTCTGGTGTGCCTTTCAGCAAGCCTCTCCCGAACCGCTCCTCGCCGTCTTCACTATCAAGCTTTCGGCCGAACCGCCGCGGGCCTTGTTTCCTTCGGTACATGATGGTGCCACACAACAAACGCGATTAGTGTGATCTCACAAGACTACAAACCCCTCCGATATACAACAATGGTGCACACAAGCACCGAGTGGTAAGAGGTGTGCAAACCTCACTAAACACTAGGCCTATACCTAGAGCAAGCACATAAGTGGTGGTCTAATCAACCTAAGCTCTTTGCAAAGCACCTACGCTAATCACCTTATGAATCACTAAGCACTATGCAAGTGGAGATCACTAAAATGGTGTATCAACACCCTTGGTATGTTTCCTCAACTCTCCACATCTCAAATGGCCGGTTGGGGGGTCTATTTATAAGCCACATAGAGAAATAGCCGTTGGGGTGAAACCCAGCTTTCTGCTACTAACTGGACGCTGCTGTCGTCCTGACCGAATGCGTCCGGTCGTCCCGACCATTGAGCACACGCATAGAGATCGGACACACTACCGAGTCCGATCAACATCGACCAGACGCGTTCGGTCGCATTTGTGCCGCTCTAGAACCTCTCTAGACATGATCGGACACTGCACTTTGTGCGTCCGGTAATCCAGTGCCGCTACGTCCGGTCCTCACTAAGTTGTTGCTGCGATGATGAATAGTGAAGTCTGTGCATCTAGTCATTGCCTCACTCAGTGTCCGGTTACTACTACTAACGCTTGCTATTGCTAAGCAACTGATCAGACGCATTCGGTCCTTATTGGGCCGTGTCCGGTCACCTCTACCGAGCTCGTTTCTTCATGATCTTGTGTCCGGCTTGGTTCCCATCTTTGTGCTTGGACTTTGCTTGATATCTTGGGTCTTCTCTTGTGCTTCTAGGGTCTTGCTTATGGTGTTGATTGTGGGATCATCATGTCACCTTTGTCCAAGTCCTGTTTGCACCCTATTGAACTATAAAATAATTACTTGCAAATTCATTAGTCCAATTTGGTTGTGTTGGTCATCAAACACCAAAATCTAAAGTCAATGGGCCTAGGGTCCATTTTCCTTACAATCTCCCCCTTTTTGGTGATTGATGACAACACGACCAAAGCAAACAAATAATAAAATTTTAGAATTTAAAAACTATTTACTTGCTAGGATGCAATGCAAAGGGCAATGTTATATGATGCTAAAAGTTACCACATGTAAACATCTTTGGAAACTTATCTTGCCCTTACAAATGTCCCCATGTGGCATTATGGATTTAAGCCTCCCCCTAACTCTATAATCCACTATCCTCTCTTTCTCGGACCATTACCACTTGTAAATTATTATGATCGGGCTTGCTTTTGGTCCTACAAATTCTCCCCCTTTGGAATGAAACACCGAAAAGGAAGACATAGGTAGCACAAGGGAGGGTCAAACTTTGTGATCCTTTGTATGTGGAGTGGAATAGGTCACCAAATCTGACTCTCACATTACATAGACTAAGCTCCCCCTAAATATATGCATACATTTGATGAAGAATGTAGTTTATGCATAATTGGCAAATTAATGCTCAAGGGAGTTTAATCTATATAATGCATGGAGAAAGCATATAAATACCAAAGTGAAATCAACATGATGATATTGGTTTAGAAATACCACATGTGGAAACCAATTTGATATATACCACTTGCAATAGGTGGTGGATATTTGAAGTATGATGCTTAACTCCGGGGACTCTATTTTCCTTGCAATGAGACTACAACACACATGATAAGCTTGAAAAGGTGTTAGTCTCAAAGCATCCAACTTGTAGAGTAAGCTCCCCTTAAATTTGTGCACACAAGTAAGGAATACTTGTAGCAGACCTGCACATTGATTTTAGAATAAAAATACCACTTGAAAGATGACATCACATGAATGTGAGAATCATTTTCGAAAGTGATATTCGGGAGAAGTTATCTACAATTTGGACTTTGGCACACATTAGATGAACAATTGTAAAACAAGCTATGTGCCATGCTCCTAAACAATTTAAACCATGTAGGTTTGCTCTAAGGGTTAAGAGTGAAACCGAGCAAGCCTACCATAAGATATACCTAGTGTATGCAAGACAAAAGATGAAACTTGCAAATGCAAACCTAGGCATGAAAAGGAACTAGATGCTAATTAAAATTGCAAAAAAATAAATCTAGTTACATAACATGGGAAGGGGAATTTGGATCCATAGTATTCACTAACCCACATGGCAATTACCTTGTCCATATAATGCACCCCATGAAATGCACTGTCGACAAAAGATGCTCGGCAGTCCTCCGAGGGGTATCCCACAAAGGTAGATTGATCGGTGGCGGTGCGCGTGATAGGAACTGGATGGTGACACAAGGCGTAGAGACAGTGATTTAGACAGGTTCGGACCGTCTGATCGATGTAATACCCTACATCCTATGTCTTTGTTGTATTGTATTGAATATGAGATAATTTCGAGAGGGATACCTACCTACCTTATATAGTCCGGGGGGTAGGGTTACAAGTCGGTTAGATCTAGATCTATTCGGCTATATGATAAGTATTTACAAGGAATACAACATCTATCATATCCAAACAAATCCTTCTCTATCTCCAAGATTCTTCTGATTGCCCTATGGTGCACGTCGACCAGAGCCGAGCACCGTAGGCCTTGATCTTATGGGCTAGACCTCCCCTAGTGGTGCGGCTCATGTCTTGTCTTATGGGTACTGGGGGTAGATCCCCACATCTAGTCCTCGAGTGCCTTGTATCCTTTGAGCAACATTGTCTTGAATAAGTCTAAGTAGTTTGACGTGAAGCCGATCAGTTTAACCGGTGATTCGAGTAGTGGAAGTCAAAGCCGACCAGTTTAACTAGTGACCTAGGCAGTCAAAATCAAAGCCGACCAGTTTAACTGGTGACCTAGGCGGTTAAAGTCAATGCCAACCAGTTTAACTGGTGATCTGGGCGGTGAAAGTCAATGCCAACCAGTTTAACTGGCTAGGAGACCTCATACTTAGCCAAGTAAGGCTTGCTAGAATGATGTAAGGTGCTCAAGATAAAATTTGAAAATTCTTCCCCTTAGGAGAAGTGTAGCCACTTAGACTCTGTCAATATGGAGGGTAAGTCAAGAATTAAGCACTACATTCACCGTCAGGTGAAGTGTAGCCACTTAGTCCCCGAGCCTGCTGGAAGATGAAGAATGAATCTTGTAGCAGGGTCAAAGAAAAGAAGTCTAAAAGCTTGCCGACATCATCTGACATGCGCGTATCAAGACCCTAGACTTGCTGCCCAAGATTAGCACCCTGATCCAAACAACATGGAGCAGTTTGATAGCACACCAATGAGACGTAGCAAGATCCAACCACCAAGGGAGTCTCTAGCTTAGCTGAAGATGCATGCATGAAGAATCTGAACACCAAGGAGTCCCTAGCATAGCTAGCGATGAAGCAATGGACAATCCAACCAGTTGGTTGGTCAAGAAACATGCACCAAACAGCCCAACCAACTGGTTGGTGGTGAAGTGATGAAATGTCGAGGAGTCCCTAGCTTAGATGGCGAGCCCTAGTGTAGCTAACGATGAAGCGATGGACAATCCGACCAGTTGGTTGGTGAAGAAACATGCACCGAGTAGCCTAACCAACTGGTCGGTGGCGAAGTGATGGAATGCTGAGGAGTCCCCAGCTTAGCTAGCGAGCCCTAGTGTAGCTGATGATAAAAGCAATGGATAATCTGACCAGTTGGTGTGCTAAGAAATGTGCACTGAGCAGCCCAACCAACTGGTCGGCGGTGAAGTGATGGAACACCGAGGAGTCGCTAGCTTAGCTGGCGAGCCCTAGCATAGCTGATGATGAAGTGATAGACAATCCGACCAGTTGGTTGGCAAAGAATCATGCACCGAGCAGTCTAACCAACTGATCGGTGTCGAAGTCCATGAACCTAGCGGTCCGACCAGTTGATTAGCGGAGAAGTCCAAAGGCCAGGTGGTGCAACCACCGGGACAATGATCCTTTAATAAATATATAGAATTGGTAGTACATGATGTAAAAATAAATATAGGAACTTGGCAATGAAGGCAACAGAGCGGAGTAGACAAACATTATGTTTGTTTGAAGTGTTCATATTTTAAATATGAGTAACTTCCTGCCAGTTGGTTCTATATCGCATCACCAGCCCCAACTAGCCCAAACTCTATAGTGCGGAGTGGCTGGCACCATGTATGCATAAGAGCACAGGCATCGCCGAGGAGCCACTGTCGACCACCAATAACGCAGAGGGCTGGCGCTCATGCATGTGTAAGAGTGAGATCGAGAATAGAGCTATTTCTGGTAACGCAAGTGAGAACGTGGCTGGTCGGCGAGTTTATGGAGAAGATATTGCATTATGGAGCATCTTAAACACGGAGATATTAAACGTGGAGACATTTAATTATGGAGAATAACTGGTGAAATAATAATTGAGGAAGCGGCGAAAACTTGGAGAAAATAATTGGAGAAAGCTATATTAAATGCAGATATAGGAGAGGTACTTAGCTTTAGGTAAAATGTCTGGTTGGCGTTGATGAAATCTCTCGGCCCTTGAGCTTTCCGGCCTGTAGTAGTGGCGGCGGTTGTCATAGTATCATTCTTCATGGTGATCATCGTTGCAATGCGGCATGGCTCGCTCCATGGCTTGGGTGGCTTGCTTGGTAGCTCGATGCAGTCAAATGAGTATGTGAAGTTGTCTTCGAACGGGCGTAGTGGGAGCCGGATGGAGTCAATCCACGTGGAGAGGCGAAGTTCTTGGACATAGTTAGGCTTATGCACCAAGATAAGAACACGAGTGCGGCAAAATTGTTGGTGAGAACGTCGAGCATAGATGCATGTATACATGGAAGTATCTGTGGCTTGCATGATGATCTAGTTTACTTGTTTGTCATTGGCTTGCATGTGGATCGGTTCCTTCAATAGATTGCTTGCTTGCATCATCAAGCATGCATGAAGCTGTAGATGGCATGGCATGTCTCAGACGTAGCATTCTTGTCATGGTACTGCATGTGCTCACGCACCACCGCCGTTGCCGGGTCCTCCTCCATATAATCTGGTGTAGCGCTGAGCATGTCAATTGGCACCGAGTAGCGATCCATCAACGCAATTGCGAAGGTACTGATGTCTCTTGGCGGTGTACTTTCCGCTAAGTTGTTGACCACACGGCATAGAAGAAATTGCTGAGTAGATTGATATTGATGTTGACTCGATCATAGGTGGAGATCTCGAGCACAATCTGGCAAGCAAACATGGTGGAGCTTATGAATGACATCTCGAGATCAAATCAAGCGATAAGCTTGCCGTGTTGCTGCACCTCCCTAGTGGCAGCCCTATGAGCAATTGATGCATGGGGCCATCGCTAAGAACATGTTGATCTTGAAATCCATCTTGTTTGCCATGAAATAGCACGCACTAAGGCAGAACTGTCTAATCTAATGGCTCCCAAGAGTGCTTATCTTCCATTAGACACTAAACACTCAAGGGAGAACACTAAATTACATAGTTCCATTGGGCACGCCCCAAGGGAGAACCCAAAAATCCACATTTTTCCATCAGGATCACAAATGAGAGAATAAAGCTTACATCATTCTTAACCATTTCTTACATCACTTTTAATACAACATCAGAGTGCATTATTTATTGTTATAACAACAGAATGTAATTATATTATCAGAGTTATGAATAATTTAATTGAACAGCGGAATATAAACATGTGAATATAGTTACAGCGGAATTAAACATCTATTCATGACATGATGAAGCATCGATGTATAAACTATGACAACAGAGCAAGGTGGAGTCGTGCATGGAAAGGTGGTGTGGGGGAGGCGTTGTGGTTGTGCACACCGGTGACGACCGCCGCAAAGCAGGTTGTGCGCTCAATGGGGCAGCGCAGTGGAGCTCGTGCACGCTCGTGAAGGGGGAAAACGATGGGCGGGCGGTGCAGCGATGGCGGTTGCGGCGCTGGCAAGCCTCTCTGCACCGGTGGACATGGTGCGGAGGTGGAGCAGCATGGGAAGGCATAGCAGGGAGGCTGGAAGGGCAGCACTATGGGGCTATAGCTCTGGCATGAAACCCGGGGGACGGCGGTGCCGTGGAGGCATGGCGTGGTGGCGAGCAACCCTAGGCACTTGCTCCATAGAGAGAGAGGGAGGCAGGAGGCAAGGAAAAGTAGCACGATAGGGGAAACGAGGAGCCAGGCAACGGCGCAGCAGTTCGGCATCGGTGGTAGAGGAAAAAGGGAGGGAGGGAGAAGCAGGTCTGGCTAAGACTTGACCTTGTCTTGGCGTGATGCGACTGAGCGATAGGGTGGCACACGTGCAGGCCTAGATGGCGTACGCGGCAAGGATGTGGCGTTGCTTGTGTGCATGCCTTGCTCTGGTAAAAGGAAAAGGAAAGTAGAGAAGCAGAGGCAGACAGTGGCAGTAGAGACAAGCAAGGTAGGCAACAGAGGCAAGGCATTGATGGTGCTGTAGGGTGATGCGACGGCGCTGTCAATTGGAAGGTGGCGTTTAGCGAGGATAGCAGCAACTGAGGCATGCCCATATAGCGATGGCGTGCTACCGATAGGGTGTTCCCACTAAGCGCTGCTAGTACTATGAGCTGCTAATGATGCATGCATATTAGCTCTATGCGCTGGTGGCTTCGGCAGCTCTGGTAGATGGAAAGAACGGCTGAGAGCGAGCAAGGCGAGGTAGCTGAGGTGAGCGGCCGAGATCGTTCGCTACAGTTGTCGGTTCGTGGATAGAGTGCTAATGACACGTCCCCAATGCGTTCTATATTATTGTCGCTCTATAAAAAATCACTTTTCAAATTGACTATTATTTATCGACACAAACTATGAACGGGTTTTCCATTTTTGTTCCTTTTCAAACTAATTTTGAAACTAACAAACATCACAGCAACACTCGAAACAAACATACTAACACACCCACGATGATCTTACCTTGCTGATGGCATAATTTTTCTATCCACATTATATATCATTTTAGCCCTCAAATATTCATTTTTCAAGCCGGCTATATATATTTTCAAACACGGCTAAAGCACTAAAGTTTGCTACTCGATAATTTAAATGCAATAAAAAATCATGCTTCGAATTTTACTTAAGTACTATATATCTATCGTATCATATTTTTGTTTATAAAATTCATTTTTTGTGCTTAATCAAATAAACAAGCCATTCGCCCTTTTATTTGCTATCAGACATATTAAGCACTAGTCCATACGTCATACTAACTCGTAGAAACAAAACATCTAGGAACTAATTAACCCATTGTTTAGTATAATTCACCAAAATGACACTTTTAAACATAAGTTAAATTTTAAAAACTCAGGAAAATCATTTCGGTAAATCCTCTTATGTCTAAACCCTGGTGCTAAGCAAGCTTGTAACACCAGAGGTGTTACAACCAACCCCCTTAAAAAGAATCTCGTCCCGAGATTCGAAACAAGAACCAAAATAGAGAAACACAATTATATTATGTAGATCAGGGATTACACGAAAGATTACATGACTTTGGATGCTAAACCACACAGGGATTTAGGGATACATGGTTCAGAGCAACCTAATACAACCGTGACTTAATCCAGAAGTTAAGATAGACAAGGACAATGGATAAACAACAAGATAATGATTATCCAAAACATGACGTATGACCAACAGATTCAAAAACAGTCAACTGAGAAGTCAAACATCGTGAACCCTAAGACTAAACTAACCAGCGGTAGAATCGAACTTCTTTGAAAACCATATCCTTTCTTCTCCTTAGATTACACCATCACCTCAGACTAATGAACCTAGCTCCACAATAATGACTAGATCTCGTAGCTCTGCGTCAGGTTCGAAGGGATGGGGATGAAGAAGAAGAGCAAGGACCAAGGGTATCTTATAGTGATGAACGGAGGTGGAGCACAACACACTAGAAGTGGTGGTGACATGAATGGCATACATAGACAAGTCATGCTGTGGGGATAAACATGGCCATGGTGCGCTTCATGTGTGAGCGGTAGAGGGGAAATAAAGGAGAGGAGAGGGGGGATCCGCTCAACAAGGTAGGCATGTGGGTGGCTGTGTCCCCAAAAGAAGGAAGAAGGGAGGGGAAAAGGGGGTCCGATATGAGGAACAAGGCATGGGGGTTGAGAGCCGACCGGATGCTGGAGAAAAGGAAAAGCGCATAGTGCATAAGGACAGCGAGTGCGGCACAATGCCGCAGCCACGTGAAAATGGGGTGCTAATGGGCCCGACACAGACGGCGTCCGCAGGGCACGCAGTGCAATAACCAGCATGCGTAGTGTGGTCTACAAAACACAGGGTTTCAAACATGACGTCCACTCAGGCTTTTATAATCGCTCCTGACTATCCGAGGCTAACTTTCCTTACTATTCTTCTTTTTCTTTCCCTTACTCGACCACATCCGTCTTTTATGTAGACTAAAACCGTGTCATACTTTCTTCCTCTAAAACCACCTCCTCTTGTTTACTTAGAGAGAATACTATTTCATCAACCCGTTGTGGATTTCCCGTTTGAACATCTGAACATTTCCAAGGATTTTTTTTTGTAGCAAAAGCGGTACGGCGGTGTAACTTGGAAAAAGGTACTTGGTCAACAACCTCGATACCAGCACGTGCCGAGCAGCATCACCATGTGGCAGCTGTTCCATAGGGAGCCCTCAGTTTCATCGTGGCACCATAAGCTTTTAACTAGGCAACTGTTACCAACTTACACACCATGAAGGCAGTGGGGTCATAGACCATAGAGTAAGGGAAGTATTGCAAGGGAAGATTCAAACTACAAGGGTTCTCTTCACAACAAAGGAATAAGGAATTCAAACCCAATGGCGGATTTCATTTAAAGAGAATTCAAGTGTTCTGCTAGGACAACCACAATTAGTCGTCATAGTGTCCTATGTTCTCCAATCACAACTAGTCTGGTAACCTTTGAATGGTAACTTCTCTTGTAACCCACTTAACATCGTCTTTGAAAACTCTAAGCACGTCTAACGAAACTTAAGGTAGATGCACGCAATAACACAACAAATAAATAAAATGCATATTTCGAATAGTCTTATACAGGTACAATGTATAGGCATTCAGTCTCCCATTCATTACACATCATTCACCCTCCCTACTACAGATGATCTCAACAACTATGGATGACTACAACGGCAAGAGTACAATACTGGAGGACAGCGACGAAAAACACTACTACTATGGGTATAGCATCCCAAGGCGACTAATCTACTCGGGACCATGCATCTTCATTCCCGAGCTCGGTGGATTCTTCTACCACCCTAGCTATGGATCTACCTCTTCTCTTGGTAATGGCTGAGTGAGAGGAATCAAGGGTTCTACTTCTGACACTTTCGAGGGTGGAGGTGCTGGCGGCACTTAAACACCAGTTCTTCTTCTTTCTGGTGGATGGATAGGGATTCCTTCCAAGATCGAGGAATCCTACCGTTCCACAACCAGCGTCCTCTGCTTGGCCCTGGTGATAAGATATGCCTCACTGAGCTGATGGACATGCCAATCTTTAGCCTCCTTTAGAGCTTCTAACATGGTAGTCTCCTGACTTTCTATGGCTGCCACACTGGCATGCAGTTCGGCAAGTTTCACCTAGAGCATCTAGGTGAAGATCTCGGCTTCCTCAGCTCGACGGAGGCACTTCCTCATCTTCGAGGCTTACCGGTCATACTGCTCATCCAGAGCAAGCAGGTACGTGGTCAAGTACACCACGATAGGACTATCTTCTTGCGCATCCCGCCCTTGTAAGGCCTCCATGTGAGCCAATTCTTGTCCAAAGGTGGAAAGAACCTCATGGGGGTACGGGCAATGGGCTCTTCATAGATCTAACAAAGGTACCGCAAGGCTTTGTGGGCCACAACCTGGTAGGTGTTGATAAAGTGAAACCCAGTCGCGGTCACATTCTAGGCTTCAGTGAGGTCGGGGAACACTTCACTCTTCCCGATGTAGATGGTAACCTCACACCACTCGATGCCATGCTTCTTATACTCATGGCCCTCATACTCGGGATGATCTTTGACTCTGAGCTTTTGCAGGGTGGCATGTAGGATTCTAGGAAAACCCTCGACGTTTAGGCAGTAACTACTAACCCAGGCTCCTGCCATCCCTGGTGATGGTTGCAAGGAAGGCTGAGTGAAAAGCTTGCTAAAAGGAAAAGCTAGGCAAGCTAAAGTGCACCGAATGGTCGTACCAATGGCTAAGCCAGGCTCTACTTATAAAGGTGGAGCGTTCAGTGGTCTTGGCGTAGTCCACCAGGGTTCCTGCACGGGATTACTATGAAGGAATTGACCAAATTCCACATGTTTGAGGCGAGCAATGTCTGAGGCCATTACTGACTAGTACAACTGCAGGGCCAGTGTCTGACAAGAGCATAGAAAAGGGGTACAGGAGACGTGGGTCATGACAGACGTGAACCATGGGTGAACGTGGAGCATGAAGTCATAGTGCAGAAATAACTCTAGCGCAAGGACGGACCAAACGTGTACAATACGACACACGTGACACCTATGGATGTTGTATCTGCAAATAATATGAACACTACAATGCACAAATAGGATATGCATGAATGCACGTCCTATATGTCCTTCCACTGTTGCTAACATATAGGGCAACCGTTCTTAGATTTTTAGTACATCGTTCTCTCCCTGTAGCTAGTCGATACTATCGGACTATGCTCGGGGTTAGTGTACCTGTAGAAGAATTGATTAAGCCTACCTAAGTCAGCAGAGTGCCATCTATCCTGGGTACATAACCATAGTAATAGGGCTACTTATATAACTTCGCATAAAAACATCCTATTCTTTGAAAAGAATTTGTTGTCAAATTTTATTTTTGAAATAGGTTCTGAAGCTTTATTTCCTCATTTATGCTCTGATACCACATGTGGTAGAACCGCCTAATCTAATGCCTCCTAGGAGTGCTTGTCTTCCATTAGACACTAAGCACTCAAGGGAGAACACTAAATTACACAGTTTTGTCGGGCACACCCCAAGGGAGAACCCAAAAATCCACATTTTTCCATCAGGATCACAAATGAGAGAATAAAGCTTACATCATTTTTAACCATTTCTTACATCACTTTTAATACACCATTAGAGTGCATTATTTATTGTTATAACAGCGGAATGTAATCATATTATCAGAGTTATGAACAATTTAATTGAATAGCGGAATATAAACATGTGAACAGAGTTACAGCGGAATTAAACATCTATTCATGACATGATGAAGCATCGATGTATAAACTATGACAATAGATTATAAAACTTTCATTTATAAAAACATTTAGTAAGAGTTATAAATAGAAACTATGATCACAGCGTAAAGGAAATCCTCTCTGAGCCCACCAGGAGGAATCCACACACAAAGGTCAGCTCTAGCCTCCACCTGTCACTTGCAACAGGGGGAAATAAAACCCTGAGTACTCAATTGTACTCGGCAAGACTTACCTGACAGGAGGAAAGAAAAGACTCTAGGGATATGCAAGGCTATCTGGCTTATGGGTTTATTGCATTTGCAAGAGCATTACTAAAAGTGTGTCCTTATATTCACTTTTTATTAGCAGTGCATTAGTTTATTTACTAACCATTCTATGTAAGCACATGTGCTACTTTCAAGCAGGTGGTAAGCAATCAGATTTCCTTTTTCCATCTTTCATCTTCCTGTTCTTACTACGGTGTTAGACCACAGACAAGCCATATCGGATTGCCCAACGATTCACAAATCAATGCCCCCAGCTAGGTACCCCGAAAACACATGCCCCGCTTGTACCCTAGGCACAAGCAGGACCAACCCACTACCCTCCTATCATGGGGTCTAGGTCCCCATCCAAATTGGGACTCCAAGCCCCCACCCCTGAGTCCCGGACTCAGTGCAATGCAAGGATCTCCTAACCCAAAAACCACTCTGATAGTCGGTCTAAAAAGAGCCAAAACCCATGACAAGAGAGTAACAAGTCTTCCAAGCGCCCATACCCAAGTATGTGCTCGGGATAATAAGTCTGTGACTTGCCTAGAGTCTTATGCAATGTTCGGTCCTTAACCGACACGGACAGGGAAAACAGTGTAACCAAGTTATGCCCCGTTGGCCACATGACATAACCTCTTACACCCACCAATACTCCAACCATATCCCTACCCGGTCACCATTTTTCTTTCCACCATTTTATATATTCCAAGTGATAATAATATAGTAATATATTTTCTATCTCTTGTGAGTGACAGGCAATCACTCAACTTCTATCGGAGTCCTATAGCATAGCAATCTACATGATCCTATCATACTAGTAAGACTCATAGGCTAAATATTTATATATGCAAGTGAGTTTCACTTAACTCATTAAAACTTAATGCGCAAATATAATTTAAAGTGCAGAAAAATAGGGGTTATGCACTGAGGCTTGCCTGGATAAAATATAATCAGAAGTTAGCTTTCCAACATGGTGACATGATCTCTAAAGCACAATTTCTCCAGCAACTCCTGATGACTCCGTGATCCATTGACGTCCCTATTATGATATGCAATGCGATACAATAAAAAGACATAATCAACTACAACCGTGACTCGTAAAAATACGATTTACGCCTTTCAAGTTAACGAGCTAGTTCTAATGACAATCGTACTTCAGCTATGTATCCACGTTGTCGAATAAGGTGTTACTTCCCAACAATTATTTTAGTTATATAAACCCAAGTTGTTTCTTTATTCTATCCTATCGATTTAATCTTTATTCAAAATAGGGCAGCATTACCTATCTAGCAAACTAATTATTTTAGAACTACAAAAATTACAGTGAGCATCTAATAATATTAGGAATCTACCATAAAATTTTTAGAGTCAACACTATCACCATTTCCCCACAAAAAAATTCCTACAAGTTCACCTTTTAACAATATTAAGCATGTTAAAATAATTACAGCAACCCTAAAACATACCAGAATCTATGTGAACAAAATACACTATTAGATAGATCATAATTTTAGGAACTCAACAAAATTGGTTTCATAATTTTTGGACAACTACACAAATTTATAACGATTTTATAAGTTTATTTCCGCAACTAAATTAGCAAGTGCTTCATAAGACTAAAGGACCAGCGGCCACCCCTTCGGCCCACGCAGATGCGTGGCCCAGCAACGGAAAAGGTTGGTCTAGGGCGCGATGGCAGTCCCCACAGTGCGGCTTGGCCCATGGCGTGCGCGGCCCACTGGCCAGGTGCGGCCCAGTAGCACAAGGCCGGCCTAGACAGGGCGTGCGGCCAGTGGCCCTGGTCGCAATGCCGTCTAGGCCTACTGGGCAAGCCTAGGGTGCGATGACAGCTTTGCAAAAATGTCCCCAAGTTTCTATCTATTTAGTATGTTACTGTTTCTACTATTAATTTGAGTCATAGTATTTACATCTAGCCCCTTAGAAAATCTTGTATTTACATTTATACGTCCTCACCTCCTCCTCTAGAGCAGAGTTCACGTGGGGAAACCATCATCGGCGGCCGAATCCGGCATGGGAAAGGCACGGCGGTGGCAGAGAACCGGCCGCAGGGTGCGCAGAACCGGCCCGCATCCCTAGGTGCCAATAGTATGGGACAAGGTGGCCCACAACAGTGGGGCGACGTGTAGTGGCGGTGCGACATGGCGACCGGATGCGGCTGCGGTAGGGGAGGCAGTGTGCCAGCTGACGGAGATGGGGGGGCGGCTGTGGAGCAACACGGGCCTAAGCGCGCTTGCGCGCACAGCAACATGCGAAGGAAGAGGACACACTGGCAGGGCGGCTCCATGGCGAGAGCGCGTCGGTGGTGAAGTGGTCATGTGGCTTGCCGAGCAAGGGCGCCTACGTAGCGGTGAAGGAGAAGGGTGGAGTCGTGCGTAGAAAGGTAGCGTGGGGGAGGCATTGTGGTTGCACACGCCAGTGACGATCGCCGCAAAGCAGGCTATGCGCTTGGTGGGGCAGTGTAGTGGAGCTCACGTGCGCTCGCAAAGGGGGAAAATGACAGGTGGGTGGTGCAGCGACGGCGGTTGTGGTGCTGGCAAGCCTCTCTGCACCGGTGGACATGGCGCGGAGGTGGAGCAGCATGGGAAGGCATCGCCGGGAGGCTAGAAGGGCAGCGCTATAGGGCCACAGCTCTAGCACGGAACCCAGGGGACGTGGGCGTGCTCGCGCTTGGTGGCCGAGCAACGATGGTGCCGTGGAGGCGCGGTGTGGCGGCACGTAATCCTGATGCTTGCTCGGTAGAGAGAGGGGGCGAACGGAGGCAAGGAAAAGCAGCGCGAGAGCGAAAATGAGGAGCTGGGCAACGGCGCAACAGTTCGGCCTCGGTGGCAATGGAAAAAGGGAGGGAGGGAGAAGCAGGTCTGGCTCAAACTTGACCCTATCTTGGCGTGACGTGACTGAGCAATAGGGTGGCACACGTGTAGGCGTAGATGGCGTACACGACAAGGATGTGGTGTTGCTTGCTTGCGTGCCTTGCTCTAGTAAAAGGAAAAGGAAAGCAGAGAAGTTGAGGCAGACAGAGGCAGCAGAGACAAGCGAGGCAGGCAACAGAGGCGAGGCATTGATGGTGCTGTAGGGTGATGCGATGACGCTGTCAGTTGGATGATGGCGTTTAGCAGGGACAACAGCAACTGAGGCATGCCCATACAGCGATGGCATGCTACCGATAGGGTGTTCCCGCTGAGCGCTGCTAGTACTATGAGCTGCTAATGATGCATGCATATTAGCTCTATGCGCTGGTGGCTTCGGTAGCTCGGGTAGATGGAACGAATGGCCGAGAGCGAGCAAGGCGAGGTAGCTGAGGTGAGCGGCCGAGATTGTTCGCTACAGTTGTCAGTTCGTGGATAGAGTGCCAATGACACGTCCCCAATGCGTTCTATATTATTATCGCTCTATAAAAAATCACTTTTCAAATTGACTATTATTTATCGACACAAACTACGAACGGGTTTTCCATTTTCGTTCCTTTTCAAACTAATTTTGAAACTAACAAACATCACAGCAACACTCGAAACAAACATACTAACACACCCACGATGATCTTACCTTGCTGATGGCATAATTTTTCTATCCACATTATATATCATTTTAGCCCTCAAATATTCATTTTCAAGCTGACTATATATATTTTTAAACACGGCTAAAGCACTAAAGTTTGTTACTCGATAATTTAAATGCAACAAAAAATCATGCTCTGAATTTTACTTAAGTACTATATATCTGTCGTATCATATTTTTGTTTATAAATTTCACTTTTCGTGCTTAATCAAATAAACAAGCCATTCGCCCTTTTATTTGCTATCAGACAATGTTAAGCACTGGTCCATACATCATACTAACTTAGAGAAACAAAACATCTAGGAACTAATTAACCTGTTGTTCAATATAATTCGCCAAAATGACACTTTTAAACATAAGTTAAATTTTAAAAATTTGGGAAAATCATTTCGGTAAACACTCTTATGTCTTAAATCCCGTTGCTAAGCAAGCTCGTAACACCAGAGGTGTTACACGCACTCGCCTACCTGGCGCGCTAACTGTCGATAAAAGATGCTCGACAGTCCTCTAAGGGGTATCCCATGAAGATAGATTGATCGGTGGAGGTGCACGTGATAGGAACCGGATGGTGACACAAGGCGTAGAGACAGCGATTTAGACAGGTTTGGTTCGTCTAATCGATGTAATACACTACGTCTTATGTCTTTGTTGTATTGTATTGAATATGAGATGATTTCGAGAGGGGTCCCTGTCCACCTTATATAGTCTGGAGGGGCAGGGTTACAAGTCGGTTAAATCTAAATCTAGTCGGCTATATGATAAGTATTTATAAGGAATATGACATCTATCATATCCGAACAATTTCTTCTCTATCTTCGAGATTCTTCTGATTGCCTTGTAGTGCACGCCGACCAGAGCTGAGCATCGTAGGTCTTGATCTTATGGGCTGGACCTCCCCTGGTGGTGTGGCCCATGTCTTGTCTTATGGGTACCGGGGGGGTATATCCCCACATGCACCCATACTTTGTCAAATCTCCAAATTCCCCAAAGTCCATCGAATTTCTCACTTCCCTTTCGGGATCCAAACCTTCTTGTTGCTCTTCATGTTGGAATTGATCTCCTTTGGCACCCAAATGTGTTTGCCCCATTGTTGGCTTGCTTGTTCACCTTGATGGCCATCACCTTATCATTTTTCTTCTTCTTCAAGAGATAAGGTGTGGAGGCCTTTTTGCCCACCTTATTGGTGTAGGTGTTGGAGAGTATGCTTGTTTCCTTTTTATTTTTCTCTTTCTTCTTAGCTCCTCCCCCATTCTTCACCTTGCACTCATAGGACTTGTGGCCTTCCTTGTGGTACACGTAGCAAACCACGGTTTGTTCTTCATCAAGCTTCTTCATTCCCTTAATGGTGTTATCTTGATGATGTTGGGCTTGCTCTATTTTGCCTTTTACTTGAGTCAAGTCCTTGGTAAGGCAGGCCACTTCTTGCTTGAGTTGCTCATTCTCCATTGCGACCTCTTGTGTGCATGTATCTACAATAGCTTTGTCAACACAAACTTAGTTGCACAAGGGTGAGTCTAAACATAAATCATTGCAAGAAGTAGAAGCATCCTTTTTAGGCATGTTAAAGATAGAACTTTTCTTTTTAGGTGCCTTGGTGAGGGTTGTATCGATAGCTTCAAGATTAGCAATTTTATTAGTTAGCTCATCATAATGTTTGCACATGGTTTCCATTTTAGCAAGTAAACTTTTATAAGCATCTTGTGAGCTAGCTAACTTTTCTTTTAATTTTTCATTTTTCTTTACAAGTTGCTCATCATTGATTGTGCATGCATTTGTTGTTGCACTAGCCTCAAGTTGCTTAATTTTAGTAGATAGTTCAATATTGAGATTAGCAAATGTCTCATATTATTCAAGCAAGGTTTTATATGCTTCTTGTGAACTATCTATCTTTTCTTGTAACATTTTAGCTTCTTTTGTTGGTTAGTGCAAGCCTTAGCATATTTAAGATTTTCTTGCATAAGTTCATTAAAAGAAGGCATTTCATCATCACTATACCTCTCACTAGAGGATGAGCTTTCATTACCTCATGCCATAAGGCACATACAAGAATTGATGATGAGTGCTTGTGGCCTTGCCTCTTGTGATGGTCTTCTTCTTCACTTGAAGAATCATCCCATGACCTTATTGATGTGAGGGTTTTGTCCTTGCATGCCTTATTCTTTGTTATGGGTGTGTGCTTGTTTGGACAAACTTCCACAAAGTGCCCCAACTCACCGCATCCATAGCATCCTTTCTTTCTTTACTCATTTCTTGGATTGGTGAAGATGAAATCTTGAATTTGGATGGGCACACCCTTGTCATTGAGCCTTTGGATCATCTTCTCCACCTTGTTGATAAGTTTGATTGATTCTTCATCACTTGAATCTACATCATCATCCTCATCTTCTTCTTCTTGACTTGAGGAGCTTGAGCTTGAGCTTGTCTCAACTTGCTTGCCCTTTATTTTCTTTTTCTCACTACATGAGAGAGCTTTGCCTTTGCTTGATGATGAGGCTTCTTCTTGACCCATCTTCTATGACATTTCAAATGCCACTATCTTGCCAATGACTATGGCCGGGGTCATGGTGCTCAAGTCCTACATATTGTGAAGGATGGTGATGATGCTTGCATATTTCTTTTGTGGTAGCACGGAGATGATCTTCCTCACGATGTCCGCATCATTTAGCTTTGTTAATCCTATTGAATGGAGCTCATTAATAATTAGATTCAAACGAGAATACATTTCATGAACAAGCTCATCATCATTCATTTTAAAGGAATCATAATTTTGTTTAGCTAGACAATGTTTTTGCTCACGGACATTAGTTGTGCCATCATGGAGCTCTTGGAGTTTTAACAAAATTTCATGTGCAGTATTTAAAGTGAACACTTGGTTAAACACATCCATACTAAAAGATTCAAACAAGCATTTTTTAGCTCTAGCATTGAAATAAATTTCTTTTTCTTCACTCTTTGTGGGTTTATTAGGATTCTTAATGGGTTTCATCCCGTCACGAGTAACTCTCCAAACACCCAAATCTACCGTCTCAAGGTGACAAGCCATTCTAGCTTTATAATAGGGGAAGTTAGTGCCGTCAAAGTGCGGAGGCTTAGAGGTATCTATCATAACCACTCTAAATAGCGTCGACTCAAGGCGGTAAAGCCAAAGGTCCAAATTGAGATAACCTGGCTCTGATACCACTTGTAAGGGACTGTGATGCCTAAGAGGGGGGTGAATTAGGCAACTTAAAACTCTAACCCTAAACTATAGCATCTTTTTCTATCCTTAGCAAAAACCTATGCAAAAGATAAACTATTTAAATGTGCAACTACGGTTTTGCTAGTGTCTTGCTATCTCTACCGCAAAAAGGAGTTATTCAACCTAGGTTCCAAACCTATCAACTAGCCTATCACTAAGCTAGGAAAGTAAAGCACAAACCAAGATTGCAATGTAAATGCGGAAGCTAAAGAGTAAGGTAGAGATATGCAAACTCCCGTCGATGACTCCGGTATTTTTACCGAGGTATCGAGAAGCACACAAGCTTTTCTCTAGTCCTCATTGGAGCCCCTCGCAAGAAATCCCTCGTAAGGGCCAAGCTCCCAGTCGAATAACTCCGTGGATAGCCCCATGCCTTTCCCATGCGTAAATAGGTCTCTAGTGTGCATTTTGGCAAGCCTCTCCCGGACCGCTCCTCGCTGTCTTTATTATCAAGCTTCTGATCGAACCACCGTGGGTCTTGTTTCCTTCGGTACATTGTGGTGGCCACACCACAAACGCAATTGGTGTGATCTTGCAAGACTACAAGCCCCTCCGATGTACAACAATGGTGCACGCAAGCACCGAGTGGTAAGAGGTGTACAAACCTCACTAAACACTAGGCCTAAACCTAGAGCAAGCGCATAAGCGGTGGTCTAATCAACCTAAGCACTTCGAAAAACACCTACGCTAATCACCTAATGAATCATTAAACACTATACAAGTAGAGATCACTAAAATATTGTATCAACACCCTTGGTATGTTTTCTCAACTCTCCACATCTTAAATGGTCGGTTGAGGGTCTATTTATAAGCCACATGGAGAAAGTAGCCGTTGGGGGCAAAACCCAGTTTTCTGCTACTGACCGGACGCTGCTGTCGTCCTGACCGGATGCGTCCGGTCGTCCCAATCGTTGAGCGCGCGCGTAGAGATCGGACGCATTGCCGAGTTCGGTCATCATCGACCGAACGTGTCCAGTCGCATTTGTGCCGCTCTAGAACCTCTTTGGACATGATCGGACGTTGCATTTTATGCGTCCGGTCATCCAGTGCCGCTGCGTCTGGTCCTCACTGAGTTGTTGCCGCGACGATGAATAGTGAAGTTTGTGCGTCCAGTCACTGCCTCGCTCAGCGTCCGATTACTGCTGCTGACGGCTGTCGTTGCCGAGCAACTGATCGGACGCATCCGGTCCTCATAGGGCCACGTCCGGTCACCTCTGCCGAGCTTGTTTATTCGCAATCTTGCGTCCGGCTTGGTTCCCATCTACGTGCTTGGATTTTGCTTGATATCTTGGATCTTCTCTTGTGCTTCTTAGGTCTTGCTTATGATGTTGATTGTGGGATCATCATGTCGCCTTCGTCCAAGTCACGTTTGCACTCTATTGAACTACAAAATAATTACTTGTAAATTCATTAGTCTAATTTGGCTATGTTGGTCATCAAAAACCAAAATCTAAAGTCAATGGGTCTAGGGTCCATTTTCCTTACAACATGTTTCACTGTAATTGTCACATTACCCACCACTAATTAAATAGTGCCATTTTTGTTGAATAAATAATTTAGAAAAATGTGAGCACTAATGCTAAGACAAAACCAGTACTTCATGTTTGGGTTGCGCTCCACAAGGAATTAACCAATCAAGCAAAACTCAATTGTCAAGAATATCTTTTCATCACATGAAACAACGCTCATTGTTTTTATCTTGCATTTAATATTGAACGGTACTACCAAAAGCCAGTGAATTGAAAAGTTGTCTTTTGAAGTTCTTTTCACATCGCACGGGTCATTTTACAGACAACCATCTCAACATTTTGTGCACGCCTATATATATACGAAGAACGTTGTAGTTTGGCTAAAATAGAGTTTAATTTGGTGGGCCTTTTTGTGCCTCCGCCAAGAGAAGTAGTGTGTGGGCCTTGCTAATTACATGATGTTAGTTGGGCCTCAATGATTGATCGAACATAAAAACCGCCAATTCGGAAGATCGAGTTAAAAACCACCGGCAAAGTCCACTACGTAGAAAACGATTTGTAGCAACAGTTCAATTTTTTTGTAGGGGCGGCTGGTGATGGAGCCGCCCCTACAGTGGCGTGCTCGGGTGCCCAGACACCAGCCGCCCCTACAAATGGAATAGCAGGGGCAGCTGGTGATACGAGCCGCCCCTACAAATGGAGTATAATTTTTAGGGGCGGCTCAATCATCAGCCGCCTCAAGAAATGGTATTTGTAGAGGCGGCTGGTGATTGAGTCGCCCCTAAAAATAGCCCGTATTTATAGCTTCTATTTGTAGGGGCGGCTCAATCACCAGCCGCCCCTACAAATGACCCTCATATAAAACTGAAGCAGCACCTTCTTTCTCCTCGGGTCATTCACTCCAACTCGTGAAAGAAAGTTGGGGAGGGCTTGGGCACCTCCCAAAAATTACTCTACTAAGGGGGGAAGGTTTTAGTCTCAAATCCTTTAGTGGAGAGGTTGTAGAAGGTAAGAAAATGCTATTCCACACTTTTTTTGAAGTTTTAATGGTTGATTAGTGAATAATTAGAGTTTTGTTTTTCTCTCTCTTCTATGGTGCTTGAGCTATTTATGAGCAAATTAGATCCAACTTTTAAATGTACTAGGGTAAATTAGGGAGGGGAACAAGATCATACCCTTATTTGGTCCATGTTTCTTGATTTTAGTGAACCATTAGTTAGTTTTATGGATGTTTCATGTGCATGTGATCTAGATCTAGGGTTTGGTTTTTTTATTAATTTCATTTTTGTAAATTTATGTTTGATAAAAATTGGACTAGGGTTTGTACGAAAGATATTGTGTAAAGTATAATTATTGCTAATTGTTGTCTTTGAAATTGTTTATTGTAATCAATAAATATGTATTTTAATTATTTATGGATAAATGGGCCATTAATTAATTTTCCTCTACCATGGTGTGTTTGTATGCTTCATGTAATTATATTAGATTTATATTCATATATCTAAGGTATATACAATTATTCTCAAATAATTATTACTTTGATTAATTTTTATATATATCTGAATAAGTAGTCCTTTAATGTTTATTTTGTTGTTGTTGTAAAAGATGGAGTACAGGAACTCTTGGATGTATGGTTCGTTAAGGTTCAAGGCAGGTTTCCGTGAAGAGGTGGATAAATTTATTGAAGCCGCAACGAAGCATGCAACGACATTGAAAGAGAATAAGGATACAATTATTTGCCCCTGTAAAGATTGCAAGAACCGTATGGCATGGACAGATGTGACTATCATTAGATCACATTTGATTATATGAGGATTTGTTGAGGACTACACAGTGTGGATTCATCATGGTGAAACGGTTATTGTTAACGACGAGGATGAGGAGGAATACGACGATGAAACCATAGAATCCCTGTCCCAATATTCAGTCGAGCTTGATGCACAAATAGATTTCGAGTTTGGCAATGAACAAGGTGGTGATGCTGGTGGTTGGGATGGTAACGACGAAGGTGGTGCCAATAATGATGGTGGAGCACGTGTCGGAGTTGAAGATGATTTAGATGACATGATTCGAACCCTTGGACCAGAGATTTTACTAAATAGCCTGAAAGGTCTAGAAAATTTGGAAAGAGTGACAAAAGCATCGAAGGAGACTATGTATGGTGTTGAAAAGGGTTGTCCGACACATTGGACATTGCTACGTTTCGTGCTTGAGCTGCTCATCCTGAAGGCTAAGTACGGCTGGTCAGACTGTAGTTTCAATGATCTATTGCATCTTCTGTCATGGGTGCTGCCACAACCAAACTCAGTTCCCGCCAACACATACCAAGCGAAGAAGATCATAAGTCCATTGACAATAGGGGTTGAAAAAATACATGCATGCCCCAACCACTGTATACTTTTTCGTGGTGAAACATTCAAGTCATTGGATAAATGTCCCCAGTGTGGGGCCAGCCGGTACAAGAACAATGACCTTTACGGTGGGGACGAACCATCCACGGGAAAAAAGAGGAATAAGAAGGGTACAAAAAAGGTGGTACAAGAATCTCAGCCCCCAGAGGACACTCCATTAGGCAATGATGCAAAGCAGAGAAGAATTCCTGCCCTGGTAATGTGGTACCTGCCAGTGACCGACCGCTTGAGACGTATGTTCCTAAACCCTAAAGAAGCCGCACTCATGACATGGTGGGATGATGAGCGCAAGGTGGATGATGATAAAATTGCACACCCAGCTGATTGTAGTCAGTGGCAAAGGTTTGATGAGAAGCACAAAGAATTCAGCGATGACCCAAGGAATGTACGGTTTGGCCTGAGCACCGATGGAATGAATCCCTTCAATGAGAGGATGAGCAACCACAGCACATGGCCAGTGATCTTGACCATGTACAACATCCCAACATGGTTGTGTCAGAAGAGAAAGTACCTTCTCCTCACTATTCTTATTTCTGGCCCTAAACAACTAGGCATTGATATAGACGTGTTCCTCGAGCCCTTGATGCAAGAAATGGAGAGACTATGGAGGCATGGGGAGTAGATGTACGATGTGTTTCGAAAGGAGGACTTCATATGTAGAGCAATAATATTTGTTACTACCAATGATTACCCCACGTTGTTTACTTTGTCTGGACAGATCAAAGGGAAGACGGGATGCTTGGTTTGCTTGGATGGTACTACATGGGTGTACCTGGATGTATCCAAGAAGATAGTTTACCTAAGGAACCGATGCTTCTTAAAGACAAGTCACAAGTACCACAGCAAATTGTTCTTTAGATTTTATGACAACGCCCTAGAGACTGAACCCCCTCCGGAGAGACGTCATAACGGAGAACATGTGTACAGAATGGTGAAAAATATACGCGTCATCTATGGAAAGAAGAATCTAGATGGGACGAACAGAGATAGAAGCACACCTCCTATCGAAGGCGTACCTTTCAAGAAACAATCGATCTTCTTTCAGTATCTGCCTTATTGGCCAGACTTGGAGGTCCCCCATGCCATTGATGCTATGCACGTATAGAAGAATGTCTTTGAGAGTCTCATTGCTACCTTGATGGACACAGGCAAGTCAAAGGATGGTCTGAAAGCACGGAAAGACATGGTGCAGCTAAACATGATGCCACAGCTTCACCCGGTACCTGAGGCTAATGGAAAATACACTCTGCCCGCGGCGTGCTTCAACCTAACACCAGACGAGAAGAGAGCTATATGCACTTTCCTGAGGGGGATCAAAGTCCCAACTAGGTTTTCAGCAAATGTGAAGAAGCTAGTGTCGATGAAGGACTTGTCAATAACACACTACAAGGCTCACGATTGCCATGTGATGCTGACAGTGTTTCTACCTATTGCAATCAGGGCTATAAAGCCAGAGTTCTTGAAAATGACCATCACCCGCATGTGCTACTTCTTTTCGAAGATCTCACAGAAGACGATTGGCAAGGAAGAGCTGAGTGACCTACATGAATTTGTGGTGGAGACACAAAACCAACTGGAGATGTGTTTACCTCCTGCTTTTTTTTTGATATAATGCCACATCTCATGATTCACATGGTTCATCAGATACAGGCGCTTGGCCCTTGCTACTTGCATGAAATGTGGTCCTATGAGCGGTTCATGTCGGTTTTAAGTTGATACGTGCATAATCGAGCATACCCAGAGGGCTCCATGATAGAGGGTTACAGTACTGAAGAAGTCGTCGAGTGCTGTCAAGAGTACCTAAAAGTATAGAAAGGGATTAGTAAACTCGATTCTCGTCACAAGGGTAGGCTGGCTGGGAAGGGCACCAGTGGTAGAAAAGTGTTCATCGACCATGATTACAAAGAGGTGAGTCGGTGAAAGGTCCTTGTTTGGTTTTGGTAATTGAGTGACAACTTAGGTGGACTAATTATATTTATGTGAGATACACAGGTGATTAGTCCACAGGTACATGTGTGTGAGCAACATATAGGTGAAAATAGCTTGGAGATGTTGCAAAGCTCACACATGTGATGATGAAGGAGCTTAAATGCACATGAGACATGACATTGAGTCATGTGATCAAGGTGGAGAAGATCAAGACAAGACTTGGCTTGATGGACCGGTTGCAAGCGTGAAGGGCAAGTCGAAGGCCTTGGAGTGATGGACCGCGTGATGGTGAAGCTTGAGCAAGACTTGGCGCCGATGGACGATGGCAACGGTGAAGAGCAAGTAGAGTCAAGATCGATGAACCAATATGATCATGTGATGATATGAAGTGGATCATATCATTGTTGATCGTGTTGGTGCATGTGTTGCATCAACATTGAAGGAGATGGAATGGAATGCGCAAGGCAAAGGTATAACCTAGGGCATTTCATTTCACCAGTCATAGGTGTGTAGAGAAGTTTATGACCGGGTTTAGGATAGATGGCTGTACTATCAAGAGGGGCAAACTTGTTTGCATATCGGTCATCTAGTGCCACTCGAGTGATCTAACTTTGCATTGTCGCTAGGATTGAGTGGCGTGGCAAGTTGAGTGGCTAACATCCTTTGGGAAATGATTGTGAAAATGCTAACACACATACACATGGTGGTGTACACTTGGTGGTGTTGGCACATTCGGTGCTTCGGGAAAATGGAATGCCTATTTTCTATTGCGCCGGATGCAAATTCTTGTGGTTAGCACACTTGAGCAAGGGTGAAGAGAATGGAGAAGATGCTGGCGTCGGTCAACTGACCGGACGCTGGATCCGAATGCACCAGACACTGGCAGGCTGCGTCCGGTCGCACTGACGTGGAGTGTAGCAGTAGTTGGAATGTGACCGGACGCTGGCTGCGTCCGATCACGTTCGACCGGACGCGTCCGGTCATGCTCGGGAGCTTACTAGAAACGACCAGACGCTGAGGGTCCAGCGTCCGGTCAGTTGAAGCTGGAGCATCCAGTCAGGTCAAGTGACCATTGGAACCGGGACACGTGGTCGTCTGTGGGCGACCGGACGCTGAGGTCCAGCGTTCGATCAACACGACCGGAGCGTCCGGTCGGCCCGACCGTTGCCCAGTGAAGGGGTAACGGCTAGTTTAGCCCTTGGGGCTATAAATAGAAGTGGCCCTTGGCCATGGCTGGTGCTGAGCACCTCAAGGGACTTAGTGTCTATGCTTGTGAGTGCTTGGAAGCCCTCCATCACACATATACTTGATAGTGATCATTCGATTGTGTGAGTGAGCGATTCTAGTGCGATTGCATCGTGAGGTTGCATCGAGTGGCACTAGGTGATTGAGTTGCAAGCCGGTGGTGCTTGTTACTCTTGGAGGTTGCCACCTCCTAGATGGCTTGGTGGTGGTCTCCGTCGAAGCACGCAAGAAGCTTGTGCGGCGCTCCGGAGAAGTGCTTGTGAGGGGCATTGTGCTTGCCCCGCGGGAGCTGCGAAGAGCAACTCTAGTAAAGCATGTCATTAAGCTACCCTCACTCAAGGGGTAGGTTCTTGCGGCGCCCGACGTGCGGGCTTAGCGGGTGATGCCAATTAGCCACCAAACCACCAAGTGAGCGGTCGACACAACGGGGACTAGCGTGTTGGCAAACACGTGAACCTCGGGAGAAAAATCATCGTGTCAACCTTGTTCTTCCCGTTGGTTTGCATCCCCATTACACAAGCTTGCAATTACTTTTATACATATTAAGCTTGTGTAGTTGCTCTTGTAATTAGATAGCTTGTGTAGCTTGCTAATTACCTTCTTGCTTGTGCAGCATAGAAGTAGCTCCCTTGCGTGGCTAATTTGGTTTTAGTAACCTTGTTAGTCACATTGCTTAGTTTGTGTAACTAAGTATTTATGCTCTCTAATTAGGCATTGGTTGCCTTGTTATTGAGCATTGCTAGTGAGCTTAGTTAGCTTTGTGCTTTTGCTTACTAGCATGTGTAGGAGCTCCCTTATTGTTTAAAGTACTAGTGGCATAGGTTTGTATGACCTTGCTCCTAGAATTGTTTAGGAGAGCTCTAGCTAGCCCGGCACCTTAGTTGCATAATTGTTATCTTTGCAAGGTGCTAGTGAACATATATAGTGGGGTATAGTCTTGACTAGACCGATAGTTTTAATTCCGCATTTGTATCGGTTAGCCGATGAGATTAAGTTTTAGAAAAGACTATTCACCCCCCCTCTAGTCGCCATCTCGACCCTTCAGTCGGGCGCATTACAGTGTCTTGCAGAGTACACAACTGATGCAACCGTATATTGATGAACACTTGGCTATCATTATGGTGGAGAGAAATGGCCGTTCGGATGATTGGGTCATGAAACAGCACAAGCAACGACTAACTATATGGTTAAAGGACCAAAACATACCGCCTGGAGAAACCATAGACTCTATTACCATCAGTAGGTTGGCGGAGGGGCCATCGAGACAAGTGACATCTTGGAATGCTTATGACATCAATGGGTACACGTACTATACCCATGCAAAGGATAGTAAATATGTGAACCAAAACAGCGGCGTTCGAATAGAGGCTCTCGATGGATTCGAGCGAAAGATCTAATACTTTGGCATCATTGAAGAGATATGGGAACTTGACTATGGAAGGGATATAACGGTGGCCCTGTTTTGATGCCGCTGGATCAAACAACACCAACTGAACGAGATCGGATTGAGAGTCCTGGACCTCAAGAATCTAGGCTACCAAGATGACCCTTGGGTGCTCGCTTTACGTGTCGCACAAGTTTTCTATATGTCTGACCCACAAAGTAACCTCCCCCCGAAGAAGAAGACAAAGCACGTTGTTGCCTCTGGGAAACAACACATTATTGGAGTTGATGGCGAGGACGATGTTGAAGCTTACAATAACTATGATGAGATGCCGCTATTCATAGACTTTCCTAAGAAGATCAGTGGTGTGGAAAAGAACATCCCCAAAGATATAATGCCATGGGAACGAAAAGGTGTCAAGGGGAAAGTCGTTACAGCGGGCTAGCTAGTTGTGTGTGTTTGTAAGGCTTCATTTATGCATGCGTGTGAGACTATATATTTGTGTACGTGCGTAAGACTATATATTTTTGTATGTGTGTGAGACTACATTTTATGCATGTGTGTGAGACTACCCTTTGCAACATCCAGATGACTCTATTTGAACATCGACTCTACTTGGTCAAACTTGCTCAAATGAGACACTAATGACCTCAGATGAAAAAACTCTGAATACCAAGTTTGATCATCTCAGCAAGATCTACAATTGTTACATAGCTCATTTTCCCATTTGATAAAGTTTTATCAAACACTAGTCACAAATTCTTGAATCTCATAGACTTTCTGAAACTATGTCACACACTTGTGAAATTTGAACTACATTTTATTCAAACTTTCTCAAATGAAAAAATGGACTATATAAGTATTGTAGATCTTGATGAGCTGAATAAACTTGGTATTCAAAACTTTTCAATTTGAATTAACCTAGGGTTCTGAAAACTAGTTTGTAGGCGTTGAAATTTAAAAATCACAAATTTGAACCATCCAAACTTTCTCAAATGGAAAGTTGACCAAAACAACAATTGTAGATCTTGATTCATTTAACAAACTTGGTATTCAAAACTTTTCAATTTGAAGTCATTTACAGTTCATAATACTAGAGTCAAAGTGTTGTTTTTTTATTTGACCAAATTTGACTTGGTCAAACTTGCTCAAATGAGACATTACATGACCTCAGATGAAAAAACTCTAAATACCAAGTTTGATCATCTCAGCAAGATCTACAATTATTACATATCTCATTTTCCCATTTGAGAAAGTTTTATCAAACACTAGTCACAAATTCTTAAATCTCATATAGACTTTTTGAAACTATGTCACACACTTGTGAAATTTGAACTATATTTTGTTCAAACTTTCTCAAATGAAAAAATGGACTATATAAGTATTGTAGATCTTGATGAGCTGAACAAACTTGGTATTCAAAACTTTTCAATTTGAAATAACCTAGGGTTCCGAAAACTAGTTTGTAGGCGTTGAAATTTAAAAATCACAAATGTGAACCATCCAAACTTTCTCAAATGGAAAGTTGACCAAAACAACAATTGTAGATCTTGATTCGTTTAACAAACTTGGTATTCAAAACTTTTCAATTTGAAGTCATTTATAGTTCATAATACTAGAGTCAAAGTGTTGTTTTTTTATTTGACCAAATTTGACTTGGTCAAACTTGCTCAAATGAGACATTACATGACCTCAGATGAAAAAACTCTAAATACCAAGTTTGATCATCTCAGCAAGATCTACAATTATTACATATCTCATTTTCCCATTTGAGAAAGTTTTATCAAACACTAGTCACAAATTCTTGAATCTCATATAGACTTTGTGAAACTATGTCACACGCTTGTGAAATTTGAACTACATTTTATTCAAACTTTCTCAAATGAAAAAATGGACTATATAAGTATTGTAGATCTTGATGAGCTGAACAAACTTGGTATTCAAAACTTTTCAATTTGAAATAACCTAGGGTTCCGAAAACTAGTTTGTAGGCGTTGAAATTTAAAAATCACAAATTTAAACCATCCAAACTTTCTCAAATGGAAAGTTGACCAAAATAACAATTGTAGATCTTGAATCGTTTAACAAACTTGGTATTCAAAACTTTTCAATTTGAAGTCATTTACAGTTCATAATACTAGAGTCAAAGTGTTGTTTTTTCATTTGACCAAATTT
The DNA here is from genome assembly GCF_019320115.1 of Miscanthus floridulus. Classification (NCBI taxonomy): domain Eukaryota; kingdom Viridiplantae; phylum Streptophyta; class Magnoliopsida; order Poales; family Poaceae; genus Miscanthus; species Miscanthus floridulus. Next base: position 172,390,066 of record NC_089587.1, on the reverse strand, counting down.
GACTTGTCAAACTTGCTCAAATGAGACATTACATGACCTCAGATGAAAAAACTCTAAATACCAAGTTTGATCATCTCAGCAAGATCTACAATTGTTACATATCTCATTTTCCCATTTGAGAAAGTTTTATCAAACACTAGTCATAAATTCTTGAATCTCATATAGACTTTCTGAAACTATGTCACACGCTTGTGAAATTTGAACTACATTTTGTTCAAACTTTCTCAAATGAAAAAATGGACTATATAAGTATTGTAGATCTTGATGAGTTGAACAAACTTGGTATTCAAAACTTTTCAATTTGAGATAACCTAGGGTTCCGAAAACTAGTTTGTAGGCGTTGAAATTTAAAAATCACAAATTTGAACCGTCCAAACTTTCTCAAATGGAAAGTTGACCAAAACAACAATTGTAGATATTGATTCATTTAACAAACTTGGTATTCAAAACTTTTCAATTTGAAGTCAGTGTCCAACTAGAGAAAACAATGTCATGTTAATTCAACCTGCTTGCTCTGCTTGGTAAGGCATTTGAAACCATCTAAAGCAATGTGCTGATGCCGAAACAGTGTGCAACCATTTAAAACAATGATCTTTTAGCTATTATATATTTTTGGCCCTGGTATATAGTTCCAGCAGCCCTTTTCTTCTCATATGCTTGCTAAATTGAGTGATTCAATTATTGCATATGTTTCTTTGCACTGCCACTCGACACATGGCTCCTATTTGAACTTAACAGAAATGTGTTAACCTTGCAGCTGCTAACTTCGACTCTAGTACATCATCAACCTGCAAAAGGACCATTCCTATAAGCTAAAATAGTTCTTTTCTGCTCTTACAATTTTACTAGATAAACTTGAGTTGAAAATCAGTAAAGATAATTTTTAGGAATAAGTATTTTTTGGAATGCTTAATTTTTATTGTTCTTGATTCTAGTTTCCTCTAGTAATTTTGTTAGTCATGTTTGTTATATGTAGTTTTTGACATGTTTGCTGAACCAAATATGCAGAGAATGGTGTTAGTGCACATTGAGGGGTATCACTCTCTTTGATTTTTAGCTTTGTGAATGTATTGATTTAGGTCAGAAAATGTGACAAGTGTGCAAGAGGGCTCACTGAAACATAAGTCTGTAGGTTAAGTCTATCTCACTCATTTGGGTGTATTTGGGATGTAGTGTTCTCTAGCCATAAAAAAGAAACAACTATGATATACTTTAGGAGACTAATACTTCATAATCCATCATCTATCCTTAGAGTAAGCACATCACCCATTTCATTTTAAAGCTGCAACTTTTCCAGAACTAGGATTCTGAATGCATCTTGATTGAAAACTTCTGGTTTCAGTAATTGTGTATGCAAGTCACTTTCTACTTTCTAGTATTCTTCCATATGAGATGGAGCTAACATATTTCAGTAAAAATTCCCAACAATAGCTTGGAAAGCTCTCACTTGATAGTTGTGCATGACATGTTTCTTTCTTTTTTACTAAGGCTTTGTAGAATCTATTTATGGAATCTGACCTTCATGCTAGTGCCTAGTGCTCCAAATGACTATTGGAGTTTCTGTCTATGTAAGTGTATCTTTGCATGAGGACAATTACAGGTAGCATTGTTTGAGGTTAAAATATTTGAGTAATTTAGAGTTTAACAACCCCTCTCTGGCCCTCATTCTTCCAAAATGTAGGTCATTTTAGTTATGTTCTAGGTCAAACTTCTCTAACAATTGCTGTGGCCCTCATTACTATTGTTGTATATCTTGTGCTGATCATTCGAGCACTTTCAGGGCAATTTCATTGCTAGATGCATCCTACTTGTCTTTTCCCCCTGCTTTTAGAATATTTGAATTTGACTATCAATTGCTGTGGTACTTATTGATTGTGCCTTCCCTTTTCACCTGGTACTTTGGCCTGTTCATTTTGTGCCTTCCCTGCATACTAAATTCAAGTAGTTGTTATCAGTACCTTTATCTGTTCAGAGTATTTTCTACTTATGTAGTGAGTAAACTTTTACTTCTTTCTTCTGATGGAGTCTGGCTACTAATTATTGTACTAATTGTTGTACAATTCTAATAGTCTTCTCTTTTTTGATAATCTTAGCATTGCTGTAGCTTGGGGGCATAGGACCAGTGGGCCACTACTATTTTTGGCTAGTTTTGCCATCATCTACTGCTTTATGTTTGCTAAGTAGTTGTTGCTTTTTTTGCCAAATCTCCCCTCTCCTCTCCTCTCCTTTGTTTTACCGATGATGAAATTGTCCAAGTCCATACATTATATGGAATATGAGCTGATGGTTAAGAACTTGTGAGGAACTTGGCATCATTAGCAGCCGCCCCTACATTACCTTCTCCTCTCTTCTCTGTTATGATGCCTTGATGCTCCAAGTTTAAGATCAGATGATGATTGACATGTTTCTGAGGCCTCTACCACTGCTACTTCTTGTTTTTTTATATTATTGTTTTATAGGACTACTTTGGTTTATAGACCTTTTTGATTTCGTATACCTTCTCGCGTACCTAAAGCACACTTTCTTGCATCTTTTAGAACAAAGCGCAAAATAATGTTATGGACAACAGACCGTGCAGCTCGATGCCCCGAGCATGATGAGCAGCCAACCCTTGAGGAGCAAGCACTAGAGGACCAGCTTACTCAGGAACAATTCGATAACGAGGTAGAAAAAGATCTAGAAGTGATGCTTACTCAGGAGGAGTGTGACGAGGAGGAAGGCCCTGAAGGAGAGGCTGCTGAAGGCGAAGAAGAAGAGGATGATGAGTCAGAAGAGGGATATGAAAGTCCCGAGGATCCTTTCCCACCTGAAGCAAGAAGGAGGCCAACGGAGGAAGATTTGGACAAGGATTTTGACCCGAACAGAGGAGGTAGGGAAGAAGCCTTAGCTTGTAAATTTTGCTAAAGCTTTGGCTGTGTTACCTCTGCTAACACTTTGACCTGTCCTATATACAGGTCCCTCCTGAAACTCAGAAAAGACGACGTCGACGTCCGCGACATCTCGCTGGACAAGACGGAGTAGAGGAAAGGAGAGCAGAGGCAACAACCACAGAGACGAATCACGATGCCTCTGCTCCACAAACTCAAGACACAACCACGACTACCAAGCCTAAGAGGAAACAAGGGGATAGAAAAGGAAATCTATATCCAGATAAGGCTTGCTATGTGATAACGGAGGTTGGGCCAGCAGGGGAGATCCTTGAGCCGAAGGAATTAAGATGACGATTCCGTAATGCGATCGGGGCCCTAGTAAGAGATAAATTGAACCCAGCAATCCCTAACTAGAAAGAGGTACCAGAGAACATAAAGAATGCACTATGGGATAGGCAGCTGAAGGTCAATTTTAGATTTCCGGAGGGTAAGCACGAATTGATAAAAAAATGCTATCAGGATGATGGGAGAGTCATTGCGACGTTGGAGGTCGGAGCTTAACATGAAGTATATCCAAAAGAGGTTAACTCCCTTCAACGAGTTCGGCAAAATAACTCCTAGTCAATGGGAGGAGCTCGTGGCTCAGAAGACTTCAGCGGAGGCATTGGAGCTCAGTGCTCGTAACACCGAGCTAGCGAAGAGGAACAAACACCACCATCATCTAGGCCCTAGTGGCTACTATGCTAAGGAAGAGCAGTTTAGAAAGATGGATGAAGAGGCCACAGCTGCTGGGAATATCGATGTGACGAAGTTGAAGGTACGCTCAAGGAACTGGATATATGCGAGGAGTACAGAACCATCCGGCAGTAATCTTAAGTTTGATAAGCCGGAGACCCAAGAGGCGGTATCAAGGATACTGAAATATGCTGAAGACAAAGAGAAGGGCTCATTCAATCCTTCTAGAGAGAGGGACGAGCTTAGCCTTGGCTTGGGAAACAAGGAGCATATAGGCCGCACCAGGGGGCTAGGGAAAAGGATGACTTGGAAGCAAGGATTCGAAGAGGACAGGCACATGTACAAGAAACATGGCCGAGACCGGGAGACTAGTCTTGAGCTCCAAGTGAAGGCTCTAGTTGCGAAGGCGCTGGAGGAGCAAGGAATGTCTATGGAGCCACGTATATTAGTGATGCCACCGGGAGAACTGGCATTAGTTGGCAGCCCTCCGAAAGTTCCTAGCAGCCAAGGTTCCACTGCAGCCACAACCTCAGTCAATCTCATACGGGAACCTACTAGTTGCACCTTGGTGTTTCTCAGTGGCCGGCAGAACACTGTGATGGAGGTGGCAACGGGTGTTGCATATCCTCCCGGTGGCTTACACCACAATAATAACATACCGCCGGACTACACTAGGGTCGAGGTGCATACAGTGAAGCCTGAGTTCATGCAGTGGAGGATAGACTATGCAACTCCCGAGGGGCTGGTGTTACTCGGAGACGTTATGGGGCAGTTCATCCTCTGGCACAAATGGGACATTATATTGACTGCTTCTTCGCCGCCTCCCCCTCTCCCAAATTTGGAGTGAGTTGTTGAGGCCGGGGAGATATTTTCACCGTCTCGTGACCCCCACATTCCTAAGATGCCACATTCTTTCCCGCCTCCTATCGAGCATGTGCCTGATGAGATGCCACAACCTTCTCCAGCTCATACCGGGCAAGTGCATCATGAGATGCCACAGTCTTCTCAACAAGCACAACCGATACATGAACAACGAGTGCCTCCTAAAGAAGGTGATGCACAAGAAGATGAGGACGTGCCTGAATGGGAACTCCGAAAGAAGATTCCAATCCACATAAGGCCAGTTTATGTTCCAATCAAAGACGTCTCGTCGGTGTCCAAGTGGTATTCCCATGATCAGTTCAAGCCTGAAAACCAAGTTAAAAAAGTCCCATCACGGGGTTCTGAGGAGGCCGTCAGTAGCAAACTTCACCAAATTGCAAAGCAGTATCCAAATGTTGATGCCATCGAATGGTCAAAGGATTGCCCGAAAAAATATGAAAGAGGCAAGCCCTTCCTACCAAACCGGGACATCCAGCGCCTACCACTTGGAATGAGAAGGTTCCATGATTGGTACTTGCGTGTTCTCCCAACGAGCATAGATATCATACAAGCATGCTTTCCCACCGGCACATTTGGAAGCCTAGCCGGGAAAATTGTCTTTGACTTCAATAACATGCACACATGCTTTCACCTGGGAGAAATAGAGATGAATCTAATTCGCACGTGGTGCCTGTAAGTCCTTGTCCTCCCGATATGATATGAATGTAATCTTTGAATTTTGTTGTAATTAACCCACGCCGTGATTTATAGAATGCAAGTGCACATTGTCAAACAAATGCCAAGTGTGAAAGCCGGGTATATAGACCCTCAAGCTATAGCCCAAACAAATTTTAATTACCCTAAACGGTGGACACTGGATGCCAAAGAGCTAGCAGCTGCAAAGACTCTTCGGGAGAAAGAGCGCATCCGTAGTGCGAAGCTAAGGGAAGAGTCCCTTAAGGTTGCGGCATACATTGCTCTGGCTTTCAAAAATCTCCAACAACACTCTACTATATGGCTACCATACAACTTCGAGTAAGTTCAACTATAACTTAAAGCTATGTTCGATATATTTTATTCGATGTAAAAGAGCTTATCTAGTTCTATGATTAAATCCATGCAGCAACCACTGGATTTGTATAGCCGTCGATGTCGGGAAGAGCATGGCATGGGTCTTTGATTCAATAGATAAGGACCCGGCGACATACAAGACTTCATATCGATTCTCAAGACGTATACATATCGACAATCCTCATTAGCTTATATGTCTGTATACATACTTGTAACGTTCACTTATGCATACTAACAAGTTGTATTTGCTAAAATAATTCGAACAGGGCATTTAGGTTCTATGTCTCTCATCATCACGGAAGGCATGATCTAGCGAGGAAGAAAAAGCTGGCTATAAAAATACTATGTGCGGTAAGTGTAACTTACTTCTTCAGTACTCCGTTACATGGCTGTCAAAAGCATTACCTAATATTTTCATATGCAAAACACACAGTGCCCCAAATAGAGGCCTGGGAGTGTACATTGTGGATACTATATATGTTCTATGATGAGTAACACCGGTGCCTACAGGAGACACCCCTTAAGGGTAAGTTTAAACCTCTTCACCCGTAGTATAAAAACTTCATAAATGGTATGAAATACTAAACTGAAACTTGTTTTCTTGTAGTGGAGAGAAGAGAAAGGAATGAAAAGAGACCCATACAAGGATGACCAACTCTTAGAGCTCGTCGGCGACCTTTGCAACTTCATATTGGACCAGATTATACACGTCAGAGGCGCCTACCATGATCGAGAGTCTGACTTAGGTACAAATCCTCAGTACCAACACCTTCGTGAGACTGAAAGGCTAGCTCTAGGACGTTGATAACAATGTGTATGAAATTTGTATATTTAATGATGGATTGTATATATATATATCATTACGAATTGGACTTGTAATTGTACTTTATATAATACTATTGTGCTTGTAGTCGCGTTCGGAACGTTGGTCGCGTGGCGTTCGGCAACGCGAACGCGGTTCGAAACGTTGGTCGCGGGGCGTTCGGCAACGCGGATGCTGGACGGAATACGCAGAAACAAACAGTTCTGGTCGAATTTGAATTGTAAATTTGATTTTTTTTGCGGGAAAACGTACTGTAGGGGCGGTTCTAGATTGAACCGCCCCTACAAATAGGTATTATAGAGGCGGCTGGTACTACAGCCGCCCCTACAAATAGATTTATAGGGGCGGTTGGTTCTTGAGCCGCCCCTATAAATAGATTTGTAGGGACGGTTCGTAATACCAGCCGCCCCGGCTCAATCACCAACCGCCCCTATAAATCGATTTGTAGGGGCGATCTGAGAACCGCCCCTACAAATGTATGATTTGTAGAGACGGTTCGGTAGGGGCGGCTGGCCAAATCGTTCCTACAAAGGGTTACCAGCCGCCCCTAAAAAATGCTTTTTGTAGTAGTGATCTCTTGGGTCAAAGTCATCGTCTAAATATCTCGCCAATGAGAGCTTTATCTATCGATCGATCATTACGCTTGCTTGCCTTCCAAGTAGCAGTGCCGACTAATGAAACAAGGCCCTTCTCACAAGTGGCTGCTACTTGCAGATTTACCATTCGTCCTGTTCCTGTCTGTCAGTACTAGAGAGAAACCACACGCTTCTTTTTCCTGTTTCCTATCCCAGCATCCCCACAAAGCGGCTCCTCGCTTGCTACCTTTGGAGCTCACTAGCTCAGTCACAAAACAGAGCAGCAAAGCAGAACCATGAGGGTAAATATCTCCTCCCCAGCTTCCTTTAATTTTGTGCTTCTCTCGTAGTCTTGTACTGTATTTCAGATTTTCTATCTTGAGCATATTCAGAAATATTTATGCACCTGTCATTTGTTTTTTCAGAAGGAGATCATAATCCGGATTCATGTGAAATCCGACAAGTGCCAGGCCAAGGCCATGAAGGTGGCAGCAGCCGGAAGCGGTATGCATGATGCGTGCTCTGTTCTTGTTTCTGATGAGAATTCAGAAGCAATCACATCGTTCTTATCATTCATATCAGCGACAGCAAATCATTTTTCCCACTCTTGGTTGGAGCAGGAGTGGAGTCCGTGACGCTGGCCGGTGGCGACAAGAGCCTGCTGCTGGTGATCGGCGACGGCGTGGACTCGAACAAGCTCCTGAAGAAGCTCAAGAAGAAGGTGGGCGAGGCAGAGATCGTGGAGCTGAGGACGCACGACACGTTCGAGGCGGCGGCGCTCCCGCTCCCGGGGACCAAGCAGGAGCTGGCGGCGATGGCGGCGGCGGCGCGGTCGCCCTACAACAACCAGCACCAGCAGTGGCAGCACAGCTACGCCGCGGCGCCCACCAGCCCGTACTCCTACCACTACTACCCGTCGCCGGTGGGCGGCTACGGCTATGGCTACGGCTACGGTGCCGGCGGCGCCGCGGTCAGCAGCTACTCGCGGGCCGTGGCGCGCAGCCATCCGGCCAATTACTCGCCGATGGTGGAGAGGCACGACTACCAGCCCATGGAACACTCCTCCTCTTCCTCCTCCGGGAAGCGGAGGGAGACTATGGCGCTGCCGCGCCATGGCAGCGGCACCAACAGCTGCACCATACTCTAGTGCCTGTGTGCCAAGTCGACGCGGCCTAGCAATCTGCAAAGCCTTGCTGCTGAAGCTGAACTGCTGGCTGCTGCTTGAATCTTGATGCCTTCTCAGGAACTGGAAACCGTGTGGTTAGTTACTCCTCCATGTGTGGATTTGTTGTGTTTTAGGTTTTGTTCGGGTTTGGATTAGGCGTGGACGAAGGTTGTCAATCTTGTACATGTTTCTGTGGATGGGTCCAAGTGGAATTAGTCGACCTGTAAACATACTACATGTATGCAACTATGCATTTAGGAGTTAACTACCAAAGATGCTTTTGTACACTAGACACTACCACTTCTGTTCTGTTAATAACTTTTGGGTTTCCAAATTAACCTAATCCATTTGAATAGCCATAATTCAACATTGTCATTTATGGCATCGTTATCTAAAACAGGCAAGATTTGATTGCGTCAAAGTGATTTATAGATGCTTGAATGAGGGGTACATGTGTTTTCCCTCTCTCTGCTTTAGCTGTCCTAAAAATCTTAGAAGTCCTTTGGCACCTTTGAAGCCTATGGAACGTATGAATTTCATAGGATTTATATAGAAATTTCCCACGAATCAGTTTAATTTGACATGAAAAATGCTAGATTAAAAAAAAAAACTGCAATCCAAATGGGACTGAACCTGTATTTTTACTGGCCTCACCGTTGCACTTCACTGGTATTTTTCAAAACGGCACCTTTGAGATTTGGTGCATAAGCATCTGACATCTCTGAACTTTGCTGCTGCCATCAATCATGCTTCATGCATCGTAGTCAAGAGTTTGTCCAAAACTAGAGACGCTGAATATAGTAGTATGACTAATCACAAGCCGTCACTCACTCACTACTGTGTTCCTACAAATGGCCTGTTCGCTTGAACTTATCAGCCGGCTTATCAGCTAGAATCTACAGTATTTTTCTCTCATAACAAAAACAGTTTCAGCCGGCTTTAATACCAGCCGAACAAGCCCTGAATAATTAGCAGTTGAGAGAGACGCAAATAACAGAGCCCATCCTAGCTACTCAATGGACCAGGATGGGCAATCGACGAGGTTTCGTAGCCGTGCAATAAACTCTCTATACCATCCGATCAGTGGAGCGAATTAACGAATAATCACGCGCAGTCACTCACTCCACTGCAATAAACTAACCAGTAACTGTTTGTCAACCATTCTCTTTCTGGCTTCAAGAAAATGCTAGCTGTCGCTCCAAGTGCAACTGAACCGGGCTTCTTCGAACTCGAAATAAAAATATATAATCAGCAGTAGCAGGCCATCCCAGTTACCAGTTAGCCACGCAAACTGGATATTTTAAATCCGCTGATGATGATGTGCCAAATCTAGCTAGCAGGTGTGTTCTACGTGGAATTTTTAAACTCAGTGCTTTTCAGTGAGGCCGTCGGCCTGTTCGGTTGGCTGGTTCGTATCGTTGCTGGTTCGTGAAGAAGTACTGCTGGCTGGTTTATGTGAGAGAAAAATACTGTTCCGACTGGAAATTTACGATCGTTTACGACAAGCCACAGCCAAACAAACAGGCTGCGTGCCTCTCCATTGGTGAGGTCAAGTCAGGGGGTTTTGTCCCTTAGCTGCCACTTCAATCAGCTGCCTCTAGATCTTCTAACTACTACAGTACTGGAGTAGGAGCAGTACGATCCATGTCGGTTTCAAGAAGCAAAAGTTTCCTGCTCGTGAGGTGGGCCACCGAGAAATTTGGCGGCCCGTTGACATGGCAAACAGCATCGCTGATGCATTCTGCATGCTACGCTCCTGTCAGGTACCAGTAATGTGCACGAGTTGGGCTGTGTTTAGTTCACGAATTTTAGAAATTTAGCTACCGTAGTATTTTCGTTTTTATTTGGTAATTAGTGTTTAATCATAGACTAATTAGGCTCAAAACGTTCGTCTCGTAATTTTCAACCAAACTGTGCAATTAATTTTTTTTCCTCTACATTTAATGCTTCATACACGTATCGTAAGATTCAATGTGATAGCTACTGTAACACTTTTTTGAAATTTGGTTGGGAACTAAACAAGCACTTGAATGCCCGGTCCCTGAAGTAACCTCCGATGCAAGACTGACAGCATCCTTCATCGTCATCGAAGAAACTTGGCACCATTATACACCGTTAGTTATATGAAAAAAAATACACTTGGCGACGCAAGGCTGAAAAGGACGGCAAGGAGCCGAAAGGGCCTGACGAACTATGAGGCCCATCATTATTTAAACGGGCTGGAGGACTCGAGGAGGCCCATGAAATGGGAAGGCCCACTATTCGAAGGGCCTTGATTGGATTCCTCGTAGCTGCGGCTTGCGGTGTTGTACTATTTTTCTCTGTCGATCGAAATCGGCAGTCTCTCTCCCCTCCGGCGGCACTTCCTCCGATCGACTCGCCTGCGGCGGCGCCGGCGACTAGCGGCCATGCGGGTGGCACCCAGGGTGCTCTTCCTCGTCCGCGACGCCGCGGGATACGGCGCTGCCCTCGCCGACGCGCTCCGTCCGCGGCCCGGGCTAACGAGGTTTTCGCTCCCACCGAAAACCCTAACCTATAACTTTCCAACGCACGTAGGCATCCGCTCACTGCCGCTGGATGTTTCTGGCAGGGAGTCCTCGCCCTTCGAGCTCCCCCTCGGCAAGTACGGCCTCGACGGAGAGAAGGCGTCCGGCGAGCTCCTGAGCTTTTCCGATTCCGGTGGCTCTCCACAGGTAAGGGCACCAGAGGATTTCTAGGTGTCTCATTTATTCGATTTGATTCGTGTTCTGCCAGTTGAAATGTAGCAAAATGAACGGAAATTTGTTGCTTATATGGTTGGATAAATGGCTGCAAGGTACTACACAAGCTAACTGTAATTCTGTAACAAAATGAACTTGGGGCACAACAGATTTGCTGCTTAAAACTGGAAGATCAGTACTCCCTCCGTTCCAAATTATAAGTCACTTTGACATTTTTGGTTCATCCATTTTGCCATGTATCTAGACATATTATTTATTTAGATACGTAGCAAAATAGATGTACTAAAAAAGTCAAAGCGACTTATAATTTGGAACGGAGGGAGTATCCTTTAAGGATTTTGCTAGGACATTTTTATTTCGCCTTGAAGGTTGAAAGTCCCTTCTCATATGGAAACATAGTTGTGGTTACAAACCTGTGAGCACTTCCAGGACACGAAAAGTCTCCCCTGTCACTGCCATTTTGTTGAACTTCCCTGCAAAATGTAACTTCATGGAAGCTCCAGGGTTCAGAAACTTTCCACTCCTCGGGGTTTGGTAGTACTGACTACTGAGTGTAGGCAGAAACCTTCATCGGTCGAAAAGAGATGAAGATTTGTTTCGCATATCTCATTATCAACTTGTCATGATTTAGAACATATTACTAATAAACTGAAGCTAGGTGGCGGCTGTTTGTTTTTGTGGGCTTTCATCCTGGCTGATCCAATTTTTTTTTATAACTGGCTTGATCCCATTGAATGCTCTGTGAATGCCACCCTTGTTTTTGTTGCTGTCGTCCTGTTTACCTCTTTACTTGCAATAGTCTACCTGATGCATCAACACTAAATATGGTTTAGCAAGTATTACATAATACTGACGTTTTCGTGGATTTCATTCTTAAATCCCAATCAACTTATCATATTTGGACAGAATTAAAATGATACTGCACAGTACTGATTGTGGAACCTATGCGCTATGCCAATGGAAAAAAGGATACTTTCCTACTGGGGTTCACATTTCTTGTTTTTTCTTGCTTGAGTTTTATTAGATAGAGTAAGGAAATGGACAACATTTTGTGAATTTTAATATGTGCTCTATATGCAATTGGTTTCATCTTGTTTCTGCTAACAGTGTTCTATTCTTTGTCAATGTGGTCCTCTTGCAAGTTGAAACTGTTGTCCAGCTGTCAGTAAGCTAACGTGACTTCCAAATTACACGACCCATGGGCTGTTGGCTGTCGAGCTGTTAGTCTACTTTGATGATCATCACTAGTGAAAAATTGGCTATATTTTTCTATGACATGAAACATCAATTATGTTTCTGATGGCTAATATTGGATATACACTGTCTTTCCTTCCTCATTCCATAAGGAAATTGTTGTATTTCTTAAGCTATGTTGTTTATTGCCAGGTGTCCATTTTTGTTCTGCCAGACTATAAGCCCCCTCTTGCAGCATGTGTTGTAAATGAGGTCTTGGAACTGATTTCTTCTGAAGCTACCTCCACTGAGCGAGTTCTAATTGTCCCATTCAACACAAGATCTTTAAGCTATCATCGTGGAATGGAACATGCAACAAAAGCATCGCCTGTACTTCATGGTGCTGAAATAGGGGCAACAACTGACTATACTCACTCGTTTGTTGGTGGGACCACTAAACCTCCTACATCCTTGCAAATACGTAGTGAACCAATATTATGTTTGCTGGAAATGGTGCGCGTGTTGAAGATGCCTACAGTTTCTTGTCACTTATGGTGGGCAGCACCAAGGCAAGAGCTCTACAGTTTCTGATCTTGAGGTATATTTTGACTTTTGTATTGATTTAAGTGAAAACATTATTTTCTTTTATTCAAGTGCTCAAGGCTCTTGCCATGGATAATAATGGTGTATTTCTGCTTTGCTTTGCTTATGTTTGGCCCCCTTTTGGTGGAAAGCTCTGCAGACTTTGTGGTCCTGAAATTTTTTAGAATTGTTCTGATCAAATGGGAAACATCAGCAAAACAATAGGCATGCTAGGTAGTGGCAATGTTAAAATGCGTTAGCCTGTGACCTTGGTACCATAGTAGCCTATAAGGATGCAAGTACAATTCAACTCTCTAAAAGTTTATGCGGACAGCAGATAACATTGTTTTCTAGTTCTCTTCTGTAAAAAAGAAAAGAAAAGAAAAGAAAAGCAATACACCATGTTTTTGCTATGGTCATCTTGTCTGGTTCTTGGTGTTCTTGAGCTGTCTATTTAGTACTGCAATGTTAAAAGTTTTGACTTCTGAATTTATCATATTGTAATATGATGTAGTGTGCATAACCACACATAGCTAGCATTAAAAGCCTGCATGCTATGATCGTCCAGTTCAGTTCTGAAGAATTGGGAAAAAAGGGTTTTATAATTTATACATGTATAAATGTGAAGAAGGGCGGGCTTGGTGCAAGCGGTAGAGTCTTACCGCCTGTGACCGGAAGGTCCCGGGTTCGAGTCGCGGTCTCCTCGCATTGCACAGGCGAGGGTAAGGCTTGCCATTAACACCCTTCCCTAGACCCCGCACAGAGCGGGAGCTCTCTGCACTGGGTACGCCCTTTTTTTTATATATGTGAAGTTTGTTGAGTCTTAGCTCATCCAATTTCTTCCAATTGTCAGGTACTACAATGCTTAGGAGAGCACTTGACCAAGCACATGGCTTTGGAGTTCTCCAGAGAAACTGTTATCAAGAGAGGGATCGAAAAATCACCAATTGATCAGGAGCCCTGGCGCGAGCTGTATGGGTGACGGTGCCGTCAGATAATCAGATATTATGCTTAATTTGCCGTACATGTTTGACTCGGATGCATGGTGCTGTGTTATTGTGCTGGAATCACGAAGGATCTGGTCTGTTGAAATCACTATATAGTGTGGCTCCTTCCATCTTTCGCCTGGGCAAATCAATTCATCAGCAAGAGATCTGATGTCTTAGAACTTGTAGACTCTTTGCAGTGAACATTAAACGAAATACCTTTACACCTCTAACCTCTTGGCGAATAGTATTCAAAGGTCAGGTTTTTTGCCCTGACTCACTGGAATGTTTATAGCTAAGCTTGAATTTTGTTTTGAAGGCTATACATATACTCCCTACGTGTTTTTGCCCTGACTCACTGTAATGTTTATAGCCAAGCTTGAATTTTGTTTTTGAAGGATACACATACTCCCTACGTTTTTCTTATAGAGCATGGCCGCACTGGCTTGCATCTTCCTAACCTGGGTCTAGGCAGGCAAAGTGGCCTTTGGGCCGTTTCGTCCCGCCGGCCCAGCTTAAGGTGATAGCAGCCACGGCCGTAGGATGCAGATCGACGGCCACTGTTGAGTGCCCCAAACCCACAGCTAGCCAGCCCCGACCCTTCGCCGGTGCAGCAGCGCACGCGCGCGTCGACCGGGGACGAGGCCTTCACCGACGCGGCGGCGGATGACGGCGGCGACTCCAAGCTCTCCGCGCTCCTCTCCGGTACGACCACATCCGCATAGAACCCTAGACCTCTCGTCATCTTACTTGCTCGCTCGCGGTCCGCTTCTGCCGTTTACTTAGTGCGATCGCCCTCCCCCCTTCTGCTCAGCATCCGCGATGCTGGGTTCGAAGCGATTATTCGGCCTAGATTTGTGGTTGCTGATGCGGAATTTCCAAATTCGTGCTTCCTTTCAGGAATATTTGGTGCTGGGGTGCGGGGATTGAATCCCCCGTGGTGTCTCGTTGCCTGGTTTCGCACGAGCATGTGGCCTGCTTAGAAATATGCTTGTAAATTGCTAGCTCGATTTGTATCTGCTCGAATGGACGCTACTGGAGTGACTTTGGAAATGGGGCTCTATTACTCTGCGTCTCTGCCGTCGAAGTCAGGGTTACCCTTTTGATCCATACCATACCGTGTCCATTTGTTTGTTTCTGCATCCCGTTCCAATTTGATGCGACATTTAAGGCAACTCCCTCTTGATAAGTTTACTCGTAGTATTTGAATTTCTGTCTTAGATATTTTGGTAGGATGATCTTCACCAGTTGGTGTAACGGTTAATTGAGCCCTTGATTGTGCCCTGATTGGGGCGCTCAGCCGGTTCTCTTGGCTGATGGGCCCCCGTCGCGCAGCGCCATAAAGGACGGTGGGGGCTGGGGCACAAGACATGAGGTCACCGGTAGCCGCCAGCCCCACCCCGAAGTTCCTAATCCTAGACCGATCGAGAGGGGCGCTGTGAACGGCAGGAAGCGCCATCCCCTTCGCCGCCGCCACAGCATCTCACCTGCACTGCTGCTGCGTTCGACGACCTAGCGGGCGCCTGTACGGCTTCCCCTACTACGACTCCAGTGGCCATGTCGCGTCTCCCATCTAAGTCAAGTTTATCCTCTGATCTACGATCTTAGAGGTTATATTTTCTATCAATGGTATCAGAGCCAGGTTCTCCTAGTATGTAGATCGAGTCTGGGGTAGAAAAGTGAAAAGAAATTAGAAGGAGATGAAATATTTCCAAGTTTTCCCAAACCCTAACCCTAGATCACAAGAAGAGAAAGGAAAGGAAGGGGGTTTTCCTACCTGGGAACCGCCCGCACTATCACCACCGCCGGTCGTCGCCTCGACGCCGCGCGGGAAGTCACCCCGAGCCGCCGCAGGCGCGAGGAGAAACCGCCTAAACCTAACCCTAACCCTAGAAAGCGAATGGACGGGGAAGGGGAGGACCTACCCAATTTTTCCGCCGTCGCGTGGGAAGAAACCTGTCGTCGCGCGGGCAGAACAGGCCAAGCCACCGCTCGACGCTGGGTTGTCGGCGCGCGAGCTCAGGGCGTCGACATAGGACCGCTCGACGGCGGCACGCTCACCCACTGGGGAGCGCGTGCTCTGGCGAGGGGACCTGTGGCGGTGCCGCACTCTTCTTCTCCGACGTCTGTTGCACTGAGGAGAAAGGGTAAGAGCTAGGGTTTAGGGAAGAGCGCCACCGCAGCGCGTATGGGGGAATAGGGCACCATCGCCCAGACCGCTCGACGGCGGCGCACTCAGCCTAGGGCGAGCGTGCTCACCGACGAGGGGAGCTCTCGTTTTTCCGCCACGGCATGGAGAGGAGAGGGAGGGAGAAGAGAAAATGAAATTAGGGTTTCTGGGAGAGCGGCTACGACATGGTTTTATTCGAGCGACATGCGCGAAAAACCGTCCGATGCGATCTGACGGCTGACGTTGCTCGGGCTGCTTTCAGCCTAGGCGGGATTAGGAAATCCCGGCCCAGGCACAGGTTGCGGCCTAGGCGCGGAGGAGCGCGGCGCGAGCGGCCGCCGTGGGTCGGTTTTCGCTGCTGGGCCGCGACAGCGCGCAACGCGCGAGTGGTTTCAGCCCAAATGCACAGTTAAGTTTTTAGTTTTCATGTTTATTCATTTTCAGAGGCAAATTTTGATGATTTTTGTCTAGTTTAAATCTCTGTCAAAATCTGAACCAACGGGATAATTTTTTTCAGAGAGTAGATGAGTACAGTAAAATACTGCTTCTGAAAAGTAGATAAAGAATTTTTTTATGTTTCCGCTGTAAAGTTTAATGCTGATTATGTTCTAATTAAATTCAAACCAATGGGAGAATTTAATTTGAAGAACAGTTACTTTTAGTAAATTATGATTATGTTTATCCTCTAATTAAATTGGAACCAACGGGAAAATTTAAATTAGAGGAATAGTCCGATTATGTTTATGTTAGATTATGATATTGTTATTTTCTGACCAACGTTGATGATAACAATATTATAATGAATTTAAGTTTGAAGTTTAAATCTCTGATAAATTTTACACTAACGTGGTCAATTTTTCAGAGAGTAGATAAGGGCTAAGAAATGCTCCTGAACTAAAAGAATGTATTTTATTATCAAGTTTTCGTTGCAATGATGTTGATTATCTTCTAATTAAATTTGAACCAACGGGAGAATTTAATTTTAAAAAGTAGTTATATGTATTTCAAGTGGATTTATGAGTTTTATGCATTAATTCTATTTTATGCCCAACGGTGATGTAGAATTGATGCAGAAGCACCTTATTTATTTAACCAACGAAATCACTCGGCTGCATACCAACGGGATGCAATGCTAGGCTATGTGAAGGAAAAGGCTTGAGTCAAGCCAGTTCAGGATTGTTTTTTGTTAGTTTATTAATTTTTTGATTAAATTGGAACTAACGGGAAGATTTAATTGAAAAATAAAGTATAAGTGAATGTTTTTATGATAAGAGTTGCAATAAATAACATGCATGTCTAATTTGATCAATGTTGGATTAAGCATGCGTGTTTGTATATATATTTATCCCGCATGGGGAGAAGTTTGGCGTAGTACTTATGCCAATCAATCCTATATGGTGAGAAAAGTTTTATGATGACTCATATATTTTTGTATCCTACATAGCAAGAGAAGTTTATATAGCTCTTATGCTATCCTAGTATTGACCATGGCACAATAGAAATGCACTATCATGGTCAATACTAATCAAAGGACAAGAAAAAGATCCAAGCGTGACTTACAAAAGTACAGTTAATAAAAGACCTCGTCGAGTTCTTGAAGTGGAATAAGGACAGTGTACTCCTATATGGATCAAGAAATAACTTTATTTGCATGGTATAATCATGTGAATGAAGTAAGTCATAAGTGTCTCCACGTTCATAGTTTTTCTGAATAGTTCTTGAAATTATGGCAGTAAAGTTCATGCCACATTTCGAGGGGGAGAGTTGTGAGATGAATTAAGATCAATTAAGAAACTACTCTTCATTAAGAGTGAGATAAAGATATTGATGAATGTGTACTCTTCATTAAGAGTGCGATAAAGTTTTTGATGAATGTGACAGTCGGTCACAACAATGATACCCCTAAACAGATAAATAGCTAAATTCTTGGACCTTTTAAAGTTCCGACAGGAAGGTAGCGTAGTCAGCCTCAAAGATGTTAAGGTGGTGCTTAAAGCACCATATGAGGTTTTAACAGATTAAACCCAAAATAAGATATTTAAAGATACACCATCTTTAAAAAAGATGGAATGATCTGGGGAAGCATGGTATGTAGATATATGTAGAGACCTAAGATTTGAAGAGAAGATGGACTACGTGCCAACTCCAGTGACTCAGAAGCAACAAGTTTCTCAATACCTATTGATGTTGTATGACTAATACAACACCTGTTGTTAGCTCTTCGAAGAAGATGAATAATATAAATAAAGATCTTGTAATATAGGAGCCTGTAGAATCAATTGCCTCTTGGCAATGAAGAGTAACAACAACCCCATATGAAAGTGCCAGTACCTAAGGCCTCAGGAGGTCTCAAAGAATTAGTAAACTAGTTTTTTTTTATGACTATGATGTTTATGTTAGTAAAGAAATTCAAATAAAGGGTGATCCCACCTCATTTGAAGAAGTCATGAAAAACGTTTACTCATTTAAATGGTAAGAAGCTATGGAAGTTGAAATGAATTCAATAAATACTAACGATGTTTAGGACTTAGAAGAAATTCCTAATGGAGTAAAAACAGTAAGCTGTAAAAGGGTCTACAACACAAAACGTGACTCCAAAGGAAATGTAGAAAGATATAAAGCATGACTTGTAGCAAAAGGCTTTACGCAAAGAGGATGAATAGATTACGATGAGAGTTTTCTCTCCAATCTCATGCAAAGATTCTTTAGAATCAAAATAGTGTTATTAACACATTACGATTTAAAGTTACATCAAGTGGATATAAAAACGACATTCCTCAACGGGGATTTGTATGAAAACGTTTACATGGCACAACCCAAAAGTTTTATTGTGGAAGCAAAAGAACGTATGGGATGCCGCCTGTTGAAATCCATTTATGGGTTAAAACAAATCTCTAGACAATAGTATTTGAAGTTGATGAAACAAAGAGAAAGTTTGGGTTTTAAAGAAAATGAGAAGGACAATAGCGTTTACGTGAAGTTAAAGAATGGAAAATTTATTTTCCACATCCTGTGAATAGATGACATTCTACTCACTAGTAGTGATGTTAATTTGTCATTGGAGAAGGAGTTTTGTCCTCAAGTTTCAATGTGAATGGTCTTGGTGAAGCGTCATTGGTTCTAGGAATCGAAATTCACCGAGATAGAAGAAAATGGGGTATTAGAACTATCACAAAGGCATACTTAGAAAAGATTATAAAGAAATAAAATATGCATGCGGGTAAACCTACGCCTACGCCTGCTCCTATAGTCAAGGGTAATAGATTTGAAAACTTTAAGTGTTCCAGGAACTGATATGATATCGATCAAATAAACATGGTTCCATATGCTTCAGCTGTTGGAAGTTTGATGAGTGTACAAGTACAAGTAAGAACTTACCCTGACATAGTTTACGTATCCGGGATATTTTGGCAGAAGTCCAGTCCAGATATAGATCACTAAAATGGAGTTAAGAATGTCTTGCAATTTTGCAAAGTATCAAAAGCCTCATGCTGAGTAAGAAAGAATAAATACTCTCAAATAGTTGTGGGTACAAATGTTAAGTTTTGACGAGATGTGTAGTGAAATCCACAGTAGTTGCTAACACTCGCAGTTGGAGTATTATTGTGGAAAAGCTTCAATGAAACAGTTGTGGTGTCGTCAATGATGCATACCATAGTATAGCTTGTCATGAGGCCCCAGTAATAGGCAAAAGAAGGTTAAGAAAATTAGTACCCGGATTTAACAATGGTAGTCAATAGCAATGACCATTTAAAGTAGTTAACTCCTAAGATAACAGGTCAAGTGTGCTGGCAAACACATTGACATTGAGTTATATGTTGTAAAGGAGAAAATTCAGAATCATTTTGAAAGCATTGAGCATATGAGTTGTACTTGCGGATCCGCTTACCAAAGGTTAACCACCCAGTGCTTTCAGAGAACACACAATCGATATGGGTTTACGGGAAAGCCTATGATTTCTGGATACTAAGGGCCTATTTGAGAATCTGTTTCAAAATAGAGAGGTGCATTGTAGCTGTTTAATCTAGTGGTAACTGACCGTGACGATGAGACACGCTCTATGCACTGATTTGTGACGGAATGGGAAAAAGATAAAGTAAGTTGAGTTTAAGTTATAAGGTGAGATCAATGGGGAGAATGTTAGGATGATCTCCACCAGTTGGCCTAACGGCCAATTGAGCCCTTGATCCGCGCCTTGATCTGGGGCGTTCAGCCGGTTCTCCTGGCTGATGGGCCCCCGTCGCGCAGCGCCATAAATGGATGATGGGGGCTGGGGCACAAGACATGAGGTCACCAGTAGCTGCCAGCCCCACTCCGAAGTTCCTAACCCTAGACTGATCGAGAGGGGCGCTGTGAGCGACGCGAAGCGCCATCGCCTTCGTCGCTGCCACAGCATCGCACCTGCACTGCTGCTGCGTTCGACGACCAAGCGGGCGCCTGCACGGCTTCCCCTACTACGACTCCAGTGGCCATGTCGCGGTGGCGCCGTGGCCGTGACTGCGTATGGCGAGGTATATCACCAAGTCTCCCATCTAAGTCAAGTTTATCCCCTGATCTACAATCCTAGAGGTCATATTTTCTATCAGATTTTACATAAAGTCAAACGAATTTCATCTACAAATCACCTCTGTTCCATAGAGTACATAGCTTACTAAATTCTATATACCCAAACTACTGATAGTTCACAAGTGCACACTGCAATTGCTTTGCAAACCATTAGAAGAACTGTTGGCACCTTTGCATTCCCTGATACAGTATTACTCATGCTAACACGAGCGTGAACTGTTTTTGCGTTGCGCAGACGTGTCGCAGCAGGTGCAGTGCGGTCTCCAGAGCATGCTCAAGATGAGCAGGTGAGCACCCGTCGCGCTGCGCATCATCATTTCAGATTCCCGATTAATCCTTGCGAAAGTCATCCGGCTTGGCCCTGACGCCCGTTGTGCCATGCCTCTTGTGACAACGGTGGCAGCGAGATCGCGCTGTGTGACGGTGAGATCGGTGTGGAGGTGGAGCGCGCAAGGGATGCCGTGGTGGAGAAAGGCCGGGCGCTGCACGACGAGCGGGAGAGGGTCCAGAAGGCCGCCCTCGCCGCGCTCGACATCCTCAGCGGCGGCCGTGGTGCCATCTGATGGGATGCCCACCAGACACCGACACCAACGGCATGCCCCCACGTCAGATAGATCACCCACGGTTCTTGCAAGACCCCTGCTCCCATCTGTGAATGTCACCGTCGGTGTTAGCCTGTTGCAGTAGTAGTAATAACTAGTTGCTGCCGTGCGCCCCTGCACGTGTTGCGGTATGGTTTGGAACATGTGAAAACGAAGTTTATTTCTAGAGATGATAAACCATATATCTAAGAAGACTATACGTAGGCAATATACATTTTGATGGTTAAGTTTTGATACTTGCATTACATAAGGGTGGATTTACATACATAGTGGTTAGGATCCAGAATTGTTTGCTCGGCCTGCATTGACATATTATACAAAAACAAGCATATAACAACCTTCCATTAACACTGCAGTTGTGAGAATGTTTTAGTTTAGTACTTATTTTGCAAAATAAAGTTAGTGAGAAAGCTATTGATGTGTTTGTTCTGTGTATTGGGATATCTTACTGGACATCTCGTAAAGACATGCATTCTTTGTGATGCTGCAGCCCATGGAGTAACCTGCTTAGCATATTTCAGTATGTGTAGTTGTGGTGGAAATGCAATTATTTGATTGTTTCAAGTATTCTATGTACCATGCACCATGCACACCTGCTGCAGAGGAAGTGCATCGGCAGAATGTAGTAATAGTATAATATGTGTTGTTATAGTGTGGGATGTGGAACTGGACATATTTACTACCTCTATAAATTCGTTCATAGGAGCTTGCTACAGCGGCTGTCTACCGCTGAGCTCCCAATTATTTGTTAAATGGTAAGAATAGATACTATGGATTTTGCTATCTACTGTATAAAATAGAAGTTATTGATAAGTTAATAGATTTTGCGCACCTCTGCCTTCAGATTGTTCCTCTGGCAAACTGTATGCATTATTTGTCTTCAGTGTTGGCTGGCGCACTTGTTTCAAACCAGATTGTGCGAAATCAAAGTGATGTTCCCCATGTGCGCGTAGTGTCGTAGGTTTCGGGAGCTGTTAGATGATCTCATGGGTCGTTCACTAAAAGCATATTTCAGTTTTGAAGCATAAACCTATGTCTTAATTAAGGCATGGTTTACAAATAATGTATGGTTACACTGAAGAACAAAACTTACAGCTACTAAGTATGCATTCGGTGGCAAACTTACAGCTAGGGTATTATAATAAGAAGTTTGCCTTTTTCTAGACTGATTACTCACACATAGTAAGGATTTAAATAAGGCAAGATAAAGAGTAAGTTGTCAGAGTTCTCAATTTTGATAGTCCAGTAGATAGGTGCGACATCGACCGATGGCACCCAACAATAATACAATATATAATGTGATTCTGTAGACTAGAAAGGGTCGAGATCACAGATCATATTCCACGGCGGCCCTATCTAGCAGCAACACCAGAGCAAGGTAACCCAAGCCTGGGAACAGGCGGACCCTTTTTTTCGCGAACGGGTACATGTACCCATATTTCATTAAGACGAAAGGAATTGTTTTACAACATCGACGAACTCCGGTTGCTTCATGCCCACAGGCAAGATGCTAGCGTGCATAAGTAGCCAGGATTCGTCGTCGATCAGCTAGAGCAAAAGCCTAGCAGGTACAACATGTTAGAATGATCTCAATCCCGAGTTGGGCCCAACGGCCCAACTCGGGCCCCTTGACCCACGCGCCCTGATCGGGGGCGCCCAGCCCACTATGGCTGGAGGGCCCCTGTCACCCTGCGCTATAAAAAGAAGGTGGGGGCCGGCGGCTCAAGGTACGAGGTTCACCGTGAGCCGCCACACCCACCTACAAACCCTAACCCGATCCTAGGGGCGCAGCCAGTGACGGGAAGCACCTCCGCCCGCCGCCACTGCACTGCACCATCGTCTACTACTTCACCGACCGACGCACCTCCCCTCTGCCCCGACCCGATGGCCGAGGGCAGCTCCTCCGCCGCCGGATCCTCTTCCTCCGTCCCTGTCAAACCCTCTGGTAAACTCCTCCCACTCTTCCTCTACTTCTCTCTGTCACTGTCTACCGATCCCAAAGTTGTACTCGCTAGATCATTGCTAAACGATCCTAAAGTTATAACAATGGTATCAGTGGCCTACCTAGTCAGTGGATCTCGAGTTTGGGTATACAAGAATCAAATCAAAGTTGTTGACCCGATTTCAATCGGATCAAGAAAGTTGAACCCTAACCCTAACGGATCTGGGAATGGGAAAGGAAAAGAAAGGAGACGGGAGGTCCTACCTGGGCCTACCTGTGCTCACCGCCACCAGCACCACTCCCTTGGTCCGGCGGCTGACCGCCGCCGTTCGCCGGCGCGCGGGTCAGAGGGCAGCGCCGCCGCCTATGTGCGGTGTGCGCATGCGCCTGCTACTGGGCACCGTCGCGAGGCGGATCGACGGCGGCGCGCTCCGCCTAGGGCGAACGCGCGCGCCGGCGATGAGCCACGCGGTGGCGCCGGTCTTCATCTCTCGGGCCGCCATGGCCGGCTACTGCTGCTGCTCCGCGCAGAGAGAGAGAAGAAGAGAGAGCGCGCGGCGCTTGAGAAAGAAGGAAGGAGAGCACAGGGAGCCGCCGGCAACTGCTCCGGCCGGGCCGTCGGTGAGCCGGCGGCGGCGACCCGCAGGCGGCCGCCATGCGTGCTCGCCTCGCTCTGCTGCTCGGCGGCTGCGGCTGAGAAAGATGGGAGAGGATGGAAATGAGGAGTTAGGGTTCCGGGGCGCCGGCTCGCTGTTTTTGATCCGGCCGAAATCGGC
Source organism: Miscanthus floridulus (assembly GCF_019320115.1). Taxonomy (NCBI): domain Eukaryota; kingdom Viridiplantae; phylum Streptophyta; class Magnoliopsida; order Poales; family Poaceae; genus Miscanthus; species Miscanthus floridulus. The sequence continues at coordinate 172,366,449 of NC_089587.1, read as the reverse complement.
GCTCGTCCGTCGGATGGGTTTTGGGCGGCCGAGAACGCTCGGGCCAACCTTTTGGCCCAGGCGGGCAGAGGAGGCAGGCCGATTAACCGGCCCAGGCCCACGTTATGGCCTGGGACCGGATCGGCATGTGGCGCTGGCGGGAAAGGCCGGCTGGGCCGGGCCAAATTCGGTGTCTTGGGCCGCAAACAACGAATAATAATAAAAAAAAAGCGGGGCCGCTGCGCTGGCCGGGCCGCCGAGCTGGGCTGGGCCGCCAGCAGGCAGCCGCGCGCGCGCGTGCGGGAGGCCGTGGGCCGAGGCTCCGCGTTGTGGGCCGAAATGTTTTTTTTGCCTTTTGGAAATTACAGTTATGGTTTTTCTATTTTCCAGAATCATTTTGATGCATATTTGAATGCATTTTGAATTGAAAGATGATATTTTTTCTGCACAAATTTGTCCAACGATAATTTGTTCAGACAACAGTAAAGTTATTTCTCAAATGTTTCTGGAAAATTGATTATACAAAAGTTAAAGTTTCCGCTGCGTATTTAAATTGTTATCGTTTTCATTATTAAATTCGAACCAACGGGAGAGTTTAATATTTGAAAATGGATAATTTTACTGTGATTATAATGTTGTTATTATTCTGACCAACGTTGATTAATAGCAATATTATGATGTGGATTAATAGTTGTTGCCTACATTAATTCTATTTCTACCCAACGGTGATTTAGAATTATTGCAAAGTAAATTTTGTATTATGTTCTCACCTCATATGAATTGTAATTTCAGGTAGTTCCTCCCTGATGTCTGCCCTGAGAGAGATTCCACCACTGAGGGGAGACAACTACCTTGAGTGGAAGAGGAAGATTGACTTCACTTTCACTATAGCTGAGGTTGACTGGGTGCTCACTGAACCGTGTCCCACAGTGCCTGTGGAACCGGTGCGGGAGGCCAGTGAAAGTAATGAAGCATGGGACAAAAGGGTGAAAGATTTTGGACCCATAAAGATGGCTTATGACATAAAGCATACTCGATGGGTCAGTGACAACAAGAAATGTTGTGCTGTCATTGAGAATACAATTGACCCAGCTCTTACAGGGTCAATTGAAAAGTGTGACACTGCTGTTGCTTACTTTGAGAGGATCAAGAACCAGTTCACTGGTTCCTCCAAAGTGTATGCTACCCATTTGTTCAGGCAATTGACAAATGAAAAGTTCAAAGGAGGTAGCATACGTGACCATATCCTGAAAATGAGTCACTTGGCAAATAAGCTGAAAGGAATGGAACTGGAAATACAACCACAGCTCCTTATCCATTTTGTTTTAGCTTCCTTGCCTAGAGAGTATGAGAATTTTGTCATAAGCTACAACATGCAACCTGAGAAATGGGACTTAGACAAGCTCATTGCTCAGTGTGTTGATGAGGAGCTCAGGATCAATGGCCAACCTGGTGGCCAAGCGAACCTGGTCAAAGGGAAGGGCAAAAGGCCCTTCAATCCTGGCTCCCCAGCAAAGAAAGGTCCTATGCCACAGAAACCACACTTTCAGCAACAGAGCAAGCCACAGGCAGGTGAAAACTTGTGCTAGCACTGTGGAAAGGAGGGGCACAAGAAGACTGACTGCCCTGATTGGTTAAGAGAGCTCATGAAGAAAAAGGGTGAGAATATTATTTCATTTGTAAATGAATCTCTGTATGCAAAGTTTTCAAAGTCAACATGGTTTATTGACTCTGGTGCAACTATTCATGTTGCAAACTCTTTACAGGGATTCATTTCGACGAGAACTACGCTAAAAAGAGAAGAGGCCATTAGCGTTGCGAATGGCGTACAGGCTGCAGTAGAGGCAATTGGAGATGTAGCATTAGATTTACCTAATGGCTATAGTCTTACTTTGAGAGATGTTTTTTATGTTCCTACACTGCAGCGCAATTTAATAAGTGTAATAAAGTTGGATGATTCAGGTTTTACCTGTAATTTTGGACATGGCAAATGTGTCATTTGGTTTAATGATATTTGTGTTGGTCTTGCCTTCCGACAAGACGAATTATATATGTTATCGCTATGTGAAAGTGTGAATTCCATATGTAATGTGAATGATAGCGTTTCCTCGTCTACAAATGAGAAAAGAAAAAGAAAGCGAACTACAAACGCAACGGCGAAATTATGGCACTGTCGTTTAGGCCATATTTCGAGGGGGAGAATAGAAAGACTAGTAAAGAATGAAATTCTTCCTCCTTTGGAGTTCGCTGAATTAGAGCAATGCATCGATTGCATAAAAGGAAAATATGTAAAGCAAATTAAAAAGAATGCCAAACGAAGCACAGGAATATTAGAGATCATTCACACTGACATTTGTGGTCCCTTTCCTGTAAAGAGTGTGGATGGCTATGACTCGTTCATTACATTCACAGATGACTACTCCCGGTTTGGCTATATTTATCCAATTAAAGGAAGAGATGAAGCATTGGATAAGTTTAAGATATTTAAGGCTGAAGTGGAAAATCAGCATAGTTTAAAGATTAAGCTAGTCTGGTCCGACCGTGGGGGGGAGTACTATGGTCGGCATACCCCATATGGTCAAGTTCCTGGACCTTTCGCAAGGTTCTTACAGGAAAATGGTATAGTTGCCCAGTATTCAATGCCGGGTGAACCTCAGCAAAATGGAGTAGCTGAAAGGCGTAACCGTACCCTGATGGATATGGTGCGCAGTATGATGAGTTACTCTGATTTACCATTGAGTTTGTGGATGGAGGCATTAAAAACCTCCATTCACATTCTCAATAGAGTGCCAAGTAAATCGGTGCCCAAAACACCGTATGAATTATGGACAGGAAGGGTACCTTCACTAGATCACTTGCGTGTGTGGGGGTGTCCTGCTGAGGCTAAAGTGTTTAACCCAAATATTGGGAAACTTGATCCCAAAACAGTGAGTTGCCATTTTATTGGCTATCCTGAAAGGTCAAAAGGTTATCGTTTCTACTGTCCCGATAGACTCACAAAGTTTGTGGAAACGAGACACGCTATATTTTTAGAGGATGAAATGATGAGGGGGAGTATGGCTGCTCGGAAAATTGATCTTGAAGAGAAGCGGGTGTGTGCACCCAATCCTGTGATTCAGGAGCCATTTTTCGAGCTACCTATTGTTCCTGCACCAATAGTGCAAGACACTGTGGAGCAAGAACCTGTTGTTGTTCCTCCTGTGGTAACAACAGAGGAAAATGAGGAACCTGTTCAGCAGGAACCCATTGAAAATGTTGCCACAAATGAGGGGGAGCAATCTCAGCCTCCAATAGTAGATGTGCCAAATGTAGAGGCCCCTAGAAGGTCTCAAAGAGAAAGAAGGCCAGCTATCTCCAGTGATATATATGAGTTAAATAATATCACTGAAGAGTATCAAATGGAGGGTGATCCCACCTCATTTGAACAAGCCATGAGAAGCGATCATTCATCCAAGTGGTTTGAAGCCATGGAAGATGAAATGAGATCGATGAGTGCCAACGATGTTTGGGACTTGGAAGAAATTCCCAAAGGAGCCAAAACAGTAGGCTGTAAATGGGTCTACAAAATAAAATATGACTCCCAAGGGAAGATAGAGAGATTTAAAGCGCGACTTGTGGCTAAAGGTTTCACACAAAGGGAGGGAATTGATTACACTGAGACCTTTTCTCCAGTCTCATGTAAAGATTCTCTCAGAATAATAATGGCATTGGTGGCACACTATGATTTAGAGTTGCATCAGATGGATGTAAAGACGGCATTCCTAAATGGGGATTTGGAGGAAAATGTATACATGGCACAACCGAAAGGTTTTGTCGTGGAAGGCAAAGAAAAGATGGGATGTCGCCTAAAGAAATCTATTTATGGGTTAAAGCAAGCTTCAAGGCAGTGGAACTTGAAGTTTGATAAAACTGTAAAGAATTTTGGGTTTAAAGCAAATGTCGAGGACAATTGTGTTTATACAAAGTTTAAGAATGGGAAATACATTTTCCTAGTCCTGTACGTAGACGATATTTTACTTGCAAGTAATGATATGAGTCTACTACAGGAGACAAAAAGATTTTTGTCCTCAAAGTTTGAGATGAAAGATCTTGGTGAAGCTTCCTATGTTTTGGGCATAGAAATTCACCGAGATAGAAGAAAGGGGGTATTAGGACTGTCTCAAAAGGCATACATTGAAAAGGTCTTGGAGAAATTCCAGATGCATAAATGTAGTCCTTCACCTGCACCTATAGTCAAGGGCGATAAGTATGGGGATTTTCAGTGTCCCAAGAATGAGTATGAGCTCAACCAAATGAAAAGTGTTCCATATGCTTCAGCTGTTGGACATTTACAGTATGCTCAAGTATGCACACGCCCTGACTTGGCTTATGTAACCGGGTTGCTTGGCAGATTCCAAAGTAATCCAGGTGTTGAACACTGGAAATTGGTAAAGAAAGTTTTGCGATATTTACAAGGTACAAAAGACCTGATGCTAACATACAGAAGATCTGAATCCCTAAAGATCTTAGGATACTCAGATTCTGATTATGCGGGAGATGACAGAAAGTCCACATCTGGATATGTGTTCACTCTCGCAAAAGGAGCTATATCATGGAAAAGCTCAAAACAAACAGTTACTACAAACTCTACTATGTATGCCGAGTTTGTGGCATGTTATGAGGCATCAGGGCAGGTGAATTGGCTAAAGAAATTCATATCCGGTTTAAAAGTGGTCGATGACATCAATGGACCAATGACTCTATACTGTGATAATAATCCAGCTATAGAGTATGCTCACAACAATAGGTCAAGTGGTGCTGCCAAACACATTGACATAAAGTACTATGTTGTGAAAGAGAAAATCCAGGATCGTGTTATAAATCTTGAGCACATAAGCACTGAAAAGATGCTCGCGGATCCGCTTACAAAAGGCTTACCACCCAAAGTGTTCGTTGAACACGTAGCCGGCATGGGTTTAAGGAGAAGCCTATGATTCCTGGATAATAAGGGCCCAAAGATAAAGTATTTATTTATTTCAAACCAGAGATGTGTATTGTAGCTGTGAAATCCAACGGCAATAGACTGTGACGATGAAACATGTTCTATGCACAAATCTGAGATGGAATAAGTAAAATGAAAGGTTAAAGTGAAAGAGTAAAGTTAAAGATAAAGTTAAAGATGAGATCAAGGGGGAGAATGTTAGAATGATCTCAATCCCGAGTTGGGCCCAACGGCCCAACTCGGGCCCCTTGACCCACGCGCCCTGATCGGGGGCGCCCAGCCCACTATGGCTGGAGGGCCCCTGTCACCCTGCGCTATAAAAAGAAGGTGGGGGCCGGCGGCTCAAGGTATGAGGTTCACCGTGAGCCACCACACCCACCTACAAACCCTAACCCGATCCTAGGGGCGCAGCCAGTGACGGGAAGCACCTCCGCCCACCGCCACTGCACTGCACCATCGTCTACTACTTCACCGACCGACGCACCTCCCCTCTGCCCCGACCCGATGGCCGAGGGCAGCTCCTCCGCCGCCGGATCCTCTTCCTCCGTCCCTGTCAAACCCTCTGGTAAACTCCTCCCACTCTTCCTCTACTTCTCTCTGTCACTGTCTACCGATCCCAAAGTTGTACTCGCTAGATCACTGCTAAACGATCCTAAAGTTATAACACAACACACTCAAAGGATTATACGGCCATGGATACAACGAGGCAAAAGCGTTGGGGCCGCTTAGCCTAATCGATGTCCACCTCGCTTGGCGTAATCGATGTCCGTCGACACCGACCTCTCCCCGGAAAGAGGGCCTCCATGGCTTCCCGCCTTCCAGGGGTCAGCGGCGTGGTGAAACTCTGCTGAAACTCCTTAAAGGACGCCTCATAAGGCTTCGCCGTCTCGACCTCGACCTCGAGCCTGAGCTTTTTCAAGAGCACCTTTCTTGCCTGGGCATCCGGCTTCGTTGCTTTGAACTTGCTCTTAGCAGCTAAACGGGCGCTGCGCTTGGGAACGATATCGTCGTCGTCAGCAGCCTTTGGGTCCTTGGTGATGCGGAGCCTAGGCGGTGACATAATAAAGTAGCTTGATGGCGTCGATGAAACTCTACGCTTCGCTGAGGTCTGGGGAGTCCGCCGAAGGATCCGAAGCCAGCCCACAGCTACGCACAGGCGAAGGTGGCAGTTTGGGGGCTTCGTCCTCCGTGTGGGCGCAACAAGCACGGGAGACGAAGGCCCCATTGTCTGGGCTGCAGCTGTCTGGATCACATGGAGCGAGGTAACGAGCTCCACCGTGATCGGATCCTCTGCCACATCGCGGCCGACATGCCCCGCGCCTAGGCGCAGCGACCCACAGCTACATGCAGGCGAAGATGGTAGTAAGGGGGCGTCGTCCTCCGCAGTACCATCAAGCACAGTCGGCAGTGCTCCAGCTATCTGGATGACAGGGAGCGAGGTAACGAGCTCCACCATCATCGGATCATTTGCAATGTCTAGACCGTCATGCCCCTCGTCTAGGCGCATCGACAACGTCAACGGATCGAGCCCAGAAATGACACGACCCGGCTCGTCGTGGCAGCCAGGTGTCGTGGCACCGACAATCTCGGCCGAACCACCAGCATCCAGCGAACCCATATGCTGTTCATGCTCCACGGAAAGCTTACGCGTTCGCGTTCGCTTCCGTCTCTGCTGCTGGCGCCTCCGACGTATGTGGAGACGACAACGGACTGAAGCTTCGAGCACAGAACCACCACAGTCATAGGGACACAGGCATAGCTGTGTAAAAACCAATGTTTTAAATCTCCGGCTAAGCCTCTTAGCTGCTGACCTTCTCAACAGCTAAGCGCAGATATAACCGGATATAGCTGCAGCTAAGCCATTTAGCTGTTTTTTCAAAAAAAAAATGAGAAAAAAACACATGATCTTGGCATAACTTGATAATCGATACTAAATCAGATCACCAACTGCAGACAAAACCAGAAGATTCACATCAGTGCAGAAGAAAGCCTAGCTCTGACATTTTTAACACATTTTACATGCTTACAATTCAGCACCACCCTCATCAGGCAACAATGCATTAGACTTGCTACAAATGTAAAAATGTCCTGGTTTGGTGATCAATTAAGCCATCCGCAGCAACTACAATAACTAGCATTTCCAGTGGACCAAACTAACAGTTCAGATAGCAGCAACTGATCAGGACTAGGATAAATTTAGAAGTAGCATTCAAACATATTCCTCATGTGAAGCACAAGGGAAAATTACTGATTGAAAAAAAAGATTCAAGTAAGCATGACATTGGCATAACTTCATAACCATTACTGATTGAAAGGAGTACATTACAACAGGCTGCACTGGGCCATTTAAAACTAACAGACAAGGCAATAACCAGTTGATAGTTGATACATAACCAGTTGAATAAAGCTAACAGTACAACACAAAAGGTCATCAAGAGTTCTAGTCTCACTAATCACTTAATCAGATAATGCAATATTACAATCAGACAGATACTAAATTACTAATACGAGGCAATATTGCAATCTTCATTTCTTCTAGTCTCACTAATTAGACTCAGAGACATAGGGAGAGGAAGACTTATCAGAGTTAGTAGTCTGCATTAGAGTACCATTAGCACAATCTTCTGAATCGGATGATGGAGCTTCAGGCTGCACTGGGCCATTTCTCATCAAAGACTGCAGGCTCCTGACTTTCCTCTTCTTAGGGTGCACAGGCCTTTTCCTTTTAGCTTGTGGTGTGTGCTTGTTGTGGTGTGTGCTTATGTGATTCTTGTGTACATTGTTGTTGTTCCATTTCACTTGGCAAAGGCGTAATACCAGTAATGAATTCATTATCATCATCTGCCACAACATCATCTACTTCTTTCTCCAAAGGATCTCTATCCTTCTTCTCTCTCTTATTCCTTAACTTATAATTAAATTTAACAAATACAAGATCTCTCATCCTTTCATGAAGTAGCCTATTGCGCTTCTTTGTATGAACCTACGAGTCAAGTAGTGAAGACAAGGCTGCAGGTCAGATTTAAATTCCATGAACAAACCTTAAAATTCAAAAAAGATAGCATGCACACAAAGATGCATGTCATAATTTTCTTTTTACCTGTTCAAATACTGACCAGTTCCTCTCACAAGCTGAGGAGCTGCAGGTCAGACTCAGAATCCTTGCTGCCAATTTCCTAAGATTTGGTGTGCTTGTGCCATGGTGCAGCCACCATTTTGCTGCATAAACATTAAACAAGTTAGAATTTGAACAGCCACCATCTTTGTAATGTTTGGAGTGGCAAGGTTGCGGGGGTGCTGCCGACTGTGGGGTGGAGGATACCTCAGGTAGCAGCTAGAGTTAAGTGCTTTCTATGTATAGATAATTAAAGCTATTGAGGTGCAAATGTGCAATGGCTTTAAGCCTATTGCTTGCAGTCACCTAACTGTAAATAAGTAGTCTACCAAATACATGTACAGACAATGGGACTATAGGGACACCAAACTATTAGAAGAATCAAACTCAAGATTTTTTTCTAGTCTACCAAATACATGTACAGACAATGCTTGAGCTAGAAAACTTCCTGTCCTAATCAGCAGCAACACACCTGGCACAGAAACTATGAGTCTATGACTAATGCAATAAGTAGTCTACCAAATCACTACTGTGTGGTTCACACCAGGCTGAATTAGAATGGCTCAATTCTGCAGCAAGAATATAAGACCTCCACAACCTAGACTTTCAACTACAACAGTTCCATCCTGCTGCTATTTTGTACAAGCAAATCTTTTAAAAAAATGGTATCCCACAAGCAACACTATTGAACAGAATGTGGCAAAGCGTTTTCAAAATGATGGCTGAGCATGAATAGGAGGTGAAGCGATTCAGCAACCTCACCTGGATTGAAATTCTTGTTCTTTCGCTGCCTTGTGGCAATTTCACTTCCAAAACTCCCTTGCTGATTTTGATACAGGTCGAGTTCTTCAATTATCTTGTCTTGGGTTTCTTCATCACCGGCCACCATCTTTGTAATACAGGAAATCACACCTGCTGCAAATGATCCATCTTTCACAATCTCTGACTTATTTGGGTATTCTAAATTTCTAATACTGAGCCTTTTGTATTGCCATTTATTCATCTTCTCAATTAATCTCTCAATGTATTTCTGAATACGCTATTCTGCTCAACTCAACTGGACTAGTGGAAATGGAAAATAAATAATAAATGCGATATATACACCAGGCAGGCATCAAAGCAATCGGACACCATCTGGTTGCTAGTAATAAATTGCTGACTGTTGACACCATATCATTATAGATATGCTCATAGTTATCTCAAATAACATGCTGTGAAGCATTCATGATACAATTATTGTCATTTATTTACATACTTGTGAATGGCTGTGCGATAACCATTTTGAATCAACTTCCTAGTGTTACTGCCTGTGCTTAACATGGATAATTTCTGCATCTTTTGGTTACCAACAAAAGGTGGCTAATGTATTCAAACTGGTTCGTGGGTGACTGGCTCAAGTGGCTATACATGAGATCTCGCTATACATCGATGTCACTTAGAAACTGGAAGCTAAAGACTACTCAACACTGCAAGAAGCAGTTATTATCAATTACCACCTAGGCCAAACAAGCACGGGAGGCAAGTATATGAAATATTGAAATTAGAGGTAACAAATATTGACAGCTTGTTTACATTTAGTGAGATCTACGAGACTGCGACATACAAGCAAAAAAAGAGAGGAGGTTGTGAGCACTGACTAGATTGTTGTGCCATGCCGTCGCCGTTGGTGCTCTACTGCTACTTTAGTGCTTCTGAGACGAGGAGCACCCAGCTGCCACTTGGATCTCCGGCTGGCCGTGCCGCTTGAAGCTCTGGCTAGCTGCGCCGCTTGGGGGGGTGCTAGCTTGAAGTTGGACCTCTGGCTGGCCGCGCCGCTTGGGGGCCCCTCACCGGCGCGCCTCCGCCGCCGCCGCCGAATCAGAAGGAGGGGGGGGGGCTAGCTTGAAGTTGGGACTCCGGCTAGCCACGCCGCTTGGGGGCCCCTCGTCGGCGCGCCTCCGCCGCCGCCGCCGAAGCAGAAGCCGCCTCCGCCGCCGCCTCCTTTTCTGCGATAGAGAGTGAGAGACCGAGAGAGACGGGTCACGGGCATGGGAGTGAGCTAGGGTTGCTGGGTTACGGTGGGGGTGGGGGAAAATTGGGCTAGGTGGCCAGCCGGAGGCCCAACTCATTTTCTGGCCCGCGAAATTTTTGGCTGCCGCTAAAAGAAGATCAATTTAGCGGCAATCTCCGCAGATCTCCGGCTATTAGCGGTTTTTGTTTCTTAGCGCAAAAATTTAGTTATCTTAGCTTCTACGTTGTGCAGCAGCTATCTCCGGCTATAGCTTCAGCTATAGCTGGAGATTTAAAACTTTGGTAAAAACACCACGGACTACGACACCGGAAGTGGCCTGTCGGGAGCCAGGCTGATTGCACCATTGCCAGTGGCAGCCGAGCTGCCCCGAGCCAACAGGCGTGAATGCCTGCAATCACGCGCAAGGTGGCGAAGGGCGATCATCGCGATGGCAGGTTGCAGGTCGCCACCCGATGCGACGATGAGAGGCAGTTGAAGCACTTGTCACGCATCACCTTAGGAATGCGCCTGGGCGGCCCCGGCCCTCTGCACTGGACGCGTTGGAGCAGCCCCCTCTCCTACGGAGCAATCCGAAGGCACACGCGCCAACACCTTCTGCCAGCCCTCGGCATCTGAAGCATCCCATGTGCACCAGATTGAGCAGCACAAAACCTTCGAGAGCCACCACCACCACCACCACGGCAGTGAAGCACATGAGGCGCCCCTACTACAGCCGCTGCCGACGGTGACACTAGAGGAGCACGATCGTCCTCCTCGCCTCCTCCGGCATGAGGGACCAATAGAGGTCGACCAGCTTCCGGCGGAGGGACCTGAGCTCCTCGTCTTGCTTGTACTGCAGTCACTAGTTCATCTTGTCCATGCGTACCTTGTTTCTGATGGGGTGGAGCTCCTTGTTCAGATCATGGAAGCGGTGGTGGCGCGTCTTGCGGATGTAGCGGTGGTGGGTGACGGACCAGACGCCGTAGCGGTTGCTGATCAGTAGGCTCGGGCTCCCTTCGAAGGTGCTGCGCTCCTCCAAGTATGTCGCCTCCGCCGCAGGATGGGTCTCCTCTGCCTGATGCTGGCCGGGGAACGACGGCCGGACCCAGTGGCGAGCTGGCTCAGTCGTGTCTCACACAACTCATCGTCATCCCCCGTTCAACGGGGAATTTTTAACTTTTTGCCATCGTTACAGATGGCACATCTCTAATTACCAATTTTATGCGTATACCTGCAGATTTGCCATCTAAATAGTGAAACGTCTAAGATTTTGCCACTTTTGCTGATGTGGCACGCCACGAGGGCATGCCAGAACGGTAGCGTCCCCGAGAACCACTACTGGGCATGGGAAAAGACAGTTTTACCCCTATGGTTTCTCTCCTCCACTCAGTGATGCATGGGCCCCACTCGTTAGATTCTCCTTCAACCTCTAGCCGTCACCACGCAGTGAGAGAAGGGGAGGAGCTCATGCAGTCCATACCAACACCGCCTGTCAGACGCCCGATACCCCAATGATGTCGCACCCACCGCTGGACCCGGCCATGCTCGCTGGAGCCCCGGTCAGGGAAGGGGCGGCATGCCAGATCTGGACCACAGCATGCCGTCGCGCAGGGCCCCCGCATGCCCATCAGAGAGCTGCTGCTTGTCCACACCGACTTCACCGGTGGAGCGCCCATTGGCCCAGAGGAAGAGGACACGCCCGCCATGGCACCGACCGTCCCCTAAAGAAGAAACGCTCGCACACGGTGGAGCTCGCTCGCGCCGGCCGATGGCGGCTAGCTAGAGAAGGTTGCTGGGGATGGAGAAAAACACGGGCCAGGACTGCACAAGCTCTCCCCGTGCTACCCCGCGTAGCGGACAACAGCGGAGCCGGGACCAGCCGAGCGCCAAACCAAGGGAGGAGATCGACTTCGGCACAATCGTCCCATCCCAGGCAGTTATCCCTGCTTTGACCAGCCATATAAGAACCATGGTAACGGGGGGCGCTGGCTTTATGTGTGAATTTGTCAGCGCTGATGACTAATAACTGCATGGCGAGGTTGAGACGTTTGCATGGCTCCGATTGAATGGCTGGGACTGAGAGGTTGACCTTGACCTCCTCCCACGCGAGCGCCAAGAGATGGCTAGAGATTGAATGAGGAGCTGACATGTGGGGCCCACGCAGCAGCTAGTGGAGGGAGAGAAACAGTAGGGGCAAAACGGTCTTTTCCCATGCCTAGTAGTGGTTCCTAAGGGCCCTGCCGTGCTGGCCGTGCCACCTCAGCAAAAGTGACAAAATCTTAGGTATTTTACTATTTACGATGGTAAATCTGTAGGTGCACACACAAAATTGGCAATCGGAGAGGTGCCATCCGCAAGGATGGCAAAAGGTTAAAAATCCCGTTCAGCGGAGATTGAGGCGGCGGAAGAAGAGCTGCGGTTGGCATTGGTCGTCGTCGTGTGGGGACCCGGACGCCTGTGTCGCCTGCCATGGTCCGTCAGCTCCTCCTTGACCACTATGGTGTGCCTGAGGAGTGTTGACACTTCTTAACGTCACTACTAGGTTTGTCCCTAGCAACGGCGCTAGAAATGTTTGCTGAGGATTCTGCAAGCGCACAGAACTATCGTATAGCACTTCGCTTGGTGAGTACCAAGTGTCAAATTTATATTTTCCCAAAGGAAGGCGGGAGGACATGTTTGGGCACTGTGGTTAGGTAGACTAAGTAAGTATGTCTAGCAACACGGGGGTGATGAGGGTAGTATGGATGATGGACGGGAAAAGATAAAAAGGGTTGATCACACAAACAGAGGTAACTAGAAGTGTAGTGTAGCTGAGTGTAAGAAGCAGAGTATGTAATCTTAAAGCAACAAATGTAACTCAATGATAGTGAGATCGTCCTTAGTACGAGGGGCGTGCTTGCGTTGGATTTAACTGAACACGAAGCACAACGAGCCCTACGTTTTAATAACTAGACCCAACATGGTGGAATACAGAGGAAGGACATGGCTGTCACCACCTGCCAACTACCACAATCTATCCGGGGATCTAGCCGTACCTACAGGCAAGATATATCCTAAGCACCACGCTTAATCTATAAACTCGTTGTTTCGATCCGAGCTCTGGTGAAATAAGATCGAAACACCCTAACTAGACGGTAGAACACGTACTAACGATGAACGGACTAATCACTAAGATAATAATGATGCAAATGACAAAGGACAAGCACCTAGGCTCACTAATGATATATAAGAGCAAGATAGGACTTGAACTAAGCAAAGCTATATTACTGAATAAAGTACTTGACAAAGTAAAGTACTAAATAAAGTAAATGCTAAAAGAAAGATTATAAGAGGAGCTATACCAGACCAGAAGACTTTTCTGGACTCTGAGGTGAGCTCCGCTCTACTCTTATCACTGCTAGCTAGCTACTACTTCTAAGCTACTACTCTTGGAGAGCTTCTGACAGCTTGGAACACTTGGAATGCTTAAAAGCTGCTGAGTGATGATCTCCACCGAGCACCACAACCCCTTTTTATAGTGTGTAGAGGGCATGGGGGTACTTGTAGGCGAAGATGAGGCGGTTTGGGGTGACTTGGCCGTCGGGCGATGCCAAGGGGCATCGGCCGACCGTCCATCCCACCGCCTTGCCATCCAACGACGATGGTTGGCCCTTGGAGGCGGTTGCATGGCAGGTAAGTCGGTTGTCGTGGTCAGAATGATGGTTTGGAGGTCAGTTTGGGCCTCCAAGTGTATGACGGTGGACCCGGCGATCCGTGGGAGCTCAACGTCCATCCTTGGATCAAACCGACATGGATCAAGCCTGGTGATGACTCCTGGAGGTGCCACCTTGCATATCATGCGGATCAGTGACGTGGTAGGCCAGGTGGGGCTTTGGGCGATGCCACATGGCGTCGGCCAACATGGCCTATGGGCCCACGGCCCCCCTGCCACGTCCCATTGCCTCCTATGCTTCATATTTGTCCATTTTTGTGATTTTTCCTGCATACAAATAATTTTTCTAAGTACAAGTGGAACTAGGTGAATTATAAACATAATATAACACATGTGATGTTGTTTTACCTTGATTTGGGTGGAATGTTAATGGTCAAATTAGGTGCTAGTGACCCTCAACAAGGAGGCAGCCAAAGTCCATCGTCACGACCTAGAGGACTTTGTCGTAAGGTTCTGTCGCCGAGAGGACATGGAGCGCGTCCTCGGTACCCCGGCTGTTAACTCGCCATTCTCGCTGATCTGGTGTCTGTGGCGGAGGACATCGATCGCATCCGCGGGTGCGTTCAGGTTCAAGGTGCTGATTGGGATGAGGTATGTCCCGCTTCATGTGCGAAGCTCGTCAGTCGCGCAGCTGATTCTTGGCTCCTCGTGTACCGGCGTCGAGCTAGCTCCGCCGAAGGTCACGCCAACAGAAGACGACCGTGAGTTCTTAGTTGCGGCCTGGTGCATCCATCCGTGACTCATTCCTAATGTGAAGATCATCAAGATCCCGGAGCCACGATCTCGCGTCCATGAGGACCCTCTCTACCTCCGTGCCGATGATGTTGTCTATGCAGAGCTCCCCGGATTGCGCTACCTTGTTCGCCTGCGGCTGCGGGTTGTGGAGTTTTAGGGCTGGACCACACCGCCGGTCTCATCTGACGACGAGGGAGGTGCAGATGACGACGATGACGACTTCGGTGACAGCAACTACAACAGGTACCACCCAGGCCTCGATGGTGGTCGTGGTCGTTCGTCTTGGGGCCTGCGGTCGGTGCGGCTCGCGAAGATGGCGACGACGCCCCATTGCAGGGACGGGGATGTGGGCCCACTTTCAGACCTCGTCGCCAGGCTATAGTCGTCGGCTCCATGGACTGCCCGCTTCCAAGATCCGGTTGGTCGCGCGGGAGCATGCGGGCGCGTGCATGCGGGGTTCCGTGAAGTCATGGTGATCGAGGACCTGCAATTCGGCGGAAACTTGGAGCAGGACAGCTGTGACCCTTCGGCTTGTCTTGTCCGGCTATCCCAGGACGATTTAGGCAGGGATTCGGACCCAATGCTCATTGAGGTGGCCATACCACCTTCCAGGTTGGGAAAGGTGGACCTGCCGCGTGCACAGTGCCTTGATGACGCCGCGTCCATCGGCCATTGCGTTGCGGGCGTCGAGAATCTAGGTTTCCTCGGGAGACTCCTGTATGAAGATCTCACGCTGCACGTTGGTGGGACGGGTAGCAGGTCCGTGGACCCCGTGGATGGTCCGGACTTTCTGCTAGTATTTCCAGAGGCAGGATACAGCACGGTCCAGCAGCAAGATAGCTGAATGAGGACCGAGCGCCAGCCCGGTTGGTTGAGTCTCCCGGTGGTGGAGCAACCGCTCGTGGGTTAGATCCCTGGGATCAGCTCACGTGCCTCACCGGGGTTTTTCCCCATGAATAATCAGGTGTGTGCTGTGTAGCATCTTGCCTCTCTCGCGTGATGCCACAATGGGATCGTGACGTGCCCGTTGCCTACGAAGTCAGTGGATTTCGGTGATCTCAAGAAGGACGTGGTCTTCAGATCTGAGTGTAGCTATATATTTTTGTTTGTACACGGATGGTGTGAGTAGTGTGCGTGTGTGTTGAGTAAGCGTGCGTATGTATGAACAGATGCTACAATTGTAACCAGATGAGAGGTAATAAAAAAAAGCAAGATAGCTGGACCCCGGCCTGGGAGCTAATGGCCAAGTGGTAGGAAAGCCTAACAAGGCCATCGAGCCCAAGGCTTATGGAGGCCTAGAGCCCAGGGTTTAATTGCTCGATCAACCCGGCCGTCGTGGAGGCGCATGCCGCACGAGACCCTGCGGTACTAGCTGCGGAATTTGCCAAACAGGTCTGTGCACCGCTGGAGACGCCGGTGATCAAGGCGTTGCCTCGCCGTCGTAAACATCGCTCGCCACCCTCCTCCATTCGACGAAGTAGCCACCTTGCGGCAAAGTGTGGTTCGCAGGTTTGGACCTTTTATTATACATAGGCCTCTCAGATTTCCATCATACACTTATTATATATTGGGTCTCTCCCTTCCTTCTCTCTCCTCTTTTTGACAGTAGCAGTAGTTGAAATGGATATTATGGGTCAATGCATGCGTGTGTGCATTGCTTTGAATCCTACCAAACACAGTAGCAGTTAGTAGTGGATTAGAGGGAGTTATTTATAGACGGCCAAACTGGCCACCCGGCATAGCCATGGGCCGGGTGAAAGCATGGCCCATAAGCACAGGGCTAGGTCATGCCGATCGATCAAGGTCACAGGCCTAGCCTTTGGCCCAGGCCAAACCAAGTAGCCCGCCTCAACCAGCATGTCGGGCCGGCCTGGGCCCAATAATAGTGTCGCATCTCATTTTCTTTCATTTAACTTCACCATTACCAAAATCAAATTCACCGGTCCAAAATCTCTACAAAAGCATTCTTTCAATAATCAAAATTCATAATGGTAAAAGACAATAGATCAAAATGAAACCAAAATAGCAAATATTATTGAGTTGTTCACTTATATAGTGGTGGTTGCCTCATTAAAAATATTTCTAGAAAAACTCACACCTCGTGAGAAAATCCTAGACAAGAAAATAGAGTACAACCCAACTCATAATTTTGATTGTTCAAAGTCTTAGTGTTTTACAAATTAAACCAAACTCTTAATCTCTCAAACTAAAACTCACTCGCAGTCTTACACTCACTTTTACACACACAATGTCAGTCTCATCTCATAGGCTCACACACACTTGCATTCTTAGTCTCTCACTCATTAGCAGCAATAGAAGCTTCATCTCGATCAAGGTAGAGATTCTTGAAGGATGCTTAAAATTCTTTGTAATCAACGGCATGTTGTGATATTTATTCTCCAAACTCGAAGTCCTTGATGCAGGTCAATATCTCCACAATTTTAGGGGCCAAGAACCATTGCCGCTCCTCAATAATCCTGCCAGTCAAACTAAAGCAAAACTCCAAAGAAATAATTTAAATCGGAACTAACATGGCATCTTTAGCCAACATAGATAGAATGAGGTAGGTAAATTTGTGCTCAAGCCAACAATGAAGGATGTCAAAATCATCCTCTATCCAGGTACACTAGCAGCTCAGAAACATAAGCAACACAAGCAAATGCAGATCTAGAAGATGAAGAAGTATTGACAGAGACAGGTTAAGGACCAATGCAACTACACCGGTTCCAGGACCTCCACAAATTATGCCCCATGCTTTCTTTTTCTTGCATGTAAGACTTGTTGGTTGTGAGGCCCTCCGTGACCAAGCTGCACTTTTCATACTTGTTACACATCTTACACAATTCGGTCTTAACTTCACTAAAATAATCTAAACTGTAATAAGTACCAATAGACTCAACAAGCAGTTGAAAAACATTATACAAACCTCTCATCTTAGCTCTAGGGTCAAGAATGAATGCATATGTACATAAGAGAGGGATATCCTACTAGTACTTGAGAAGCTTCATAGGAACAATGACATGTCTAAGATTATCATCATTTTCATAGGCCAATGAGGAGCAGTCAAAGAAGGAGAGCAGACCACATGTGACACCAATCCATCCTTCCTCCCTTTCCTACACTGGCCCAAAAACCTCCAGCCCCACACTGGCCACACACGGTGGGACACACATAATCTAATTTTGCACTAGCCAGCCATTTCTTCACTGTTGGCTAGATCAACCAATTTGGTGGTAAAAATAGTTTTCACCGCTAGCAATAAAACAATCAATTATGATCCAATGGTAAAAAGATTTTTCGTCAATCCCAAGTTATGTGCAGCCCTTTTGGACCGGAAATCGGCGGTGAAATATTTTCACCGTCGGTTTTAGAAAAAAAATGTCGGAGATAAGGGTGTGGTTGTGATAATGGATTATGTAGTAGTGTACTAGCT
The DNA here is from genome assembly GCF_019320115.1 of Miscanthus floridulus. NCBI lineage: Eukaryota > Viridiplantae > Streptophyta > Magnoliopsida > Poales > Poaceae > Miscanthus > Miscanthus floridulus. The sequence continues at coordinate 172,348,504 of NC_089587.1, read as the reverse complement.
CCAACCTAGTAATTGGGAGAGGCTTAGAGTTCTTCTCCTTTCTTGCTAGAGAGAGACAGACAGGGGTGTAAAGATAAATGTGCTAGAGAGGGAGCGAGACGGGGGTGCTGATGCTACTCGTGTTGACATATGGTCCTTGAAGGGTGTAGAGGAGACACCTCACAAACAACGTGTCTTAGTTGCCACTGTGTTCCAGGGAACTATTCGGTGGTGTCACTACCAGACCATCCATTGGTGCACCACTCTGACCAACAAACAAAGCATTTGCCCGGCCGTTCACTAGTGCGCAAATTTGACGGTTCAACAATGCATAACACGTAGATTTTTCTTATAAATTAGAAGTTTTATGTTGCAATTCTCATAGTGATCATGGTTATGAACACAATGCACACTCGGTCGTTACATTAGTCATAGAAAAAGGTGTTCTCTTAAAAAGGTAGCCATGATAAAATTGGGATTAGATTACATAAAAAATCCAAGGACAATGTGGGTGGTAGAGGAAACACGACATCATTTGTGTTTACCTCCTTAGATCCAATTCAGTCCTCCTAAGTCCATTTTTTGTTCCAACCATTCCAATGGTTTCTTTGAGGTAACTAGTTCTATGGTTTCATAAGTGAGCAAAACGATGATCTGTATCTGTTGCATGAACAAACCACACTATAGCATAAATTTGTGCAATCACCTCGTTAGACCAATCATACTTGAAAGCCATAATATCCCTCATGTTGTGCCTTTCCAATAATATAGTTGTCATAAATCATCGAAACACTTACCACGCTTATTACCTAGTGGTCTAGATGCATACATGACGCCATCTTAATGTTGGAAATTGCATAATTAATGGAAGCGGTGAAGGTGTCGCAATAATGGAAAGTGCATCCTATTAAAGAATAGGAAGCTTATGTTTGGTAGCATGAATGAAAATATCGTACCTTACCTTCAAAGAATGACCATGGTTAAGGATGGCCAAAGCAAAGAATACATCTAGAATCGATACGTGCGTATCATAAATTTCAATTAGTCATTGAAAAGTGTGTAATCTCATAAAATGTAGCCATGATAAAATTGGGATTACATGGGAGATCCATGGACAATATTGTTTGTCTCGCTCCTCGGATCCTTTTATTATATAAATAAAGGCCTCTCAAATCTCTCATTAGGCACTTATTATGTATTGGGTCTCTCTGTTTCTTCTCTCTTCGCTTTCTTAATAATAATATAAGAGAGCGGAGCCTGGCTCTAGCTATATATGGAGAGGACGAAGGAGGACATCGTCGTCGCAGCAGCTGCACCAGCATTAGTAAAAAAATGGATATTATGCATGGATCAATGCATGCGTAAGCATATGGTAATGCATTGCTTGGGAAGTTGCAGGGATCCAACCCAAGCCCCAGCCCAGAGCAGCAGTAGGTCTGCGTGCCGGCTTATTTGGCGGTGTAGGCGGTGTTGGGCTTCCAGTCTTCGGGGATGATGTCGTTGTAGACGCTCTTGGTGCCTCCCTCGGTGGTGATTTGGACGGTGACGGGGAACTTGAGCGGCTTGTCGCTGTCCTTCCTCCAGATGGCGCCCCAAGAGTGCTTGAGGGGCTCGTACGCGTCACCGCCCTTCTCCTTGATGTCCACCGCCACAATGTCGCCGTCGCCGTCGACGTACTTGACCAGCAGTGCTAGGTAGTTGGGGTTGCACCCCTTCTCCACGTGGAAGGTGACCTTTTCGCCGTACTTGCACTTGACCCGCCGGAACTGCATGTCGATGATGCCCGCCTTACGCAGCTTCTCCTCCTCGCCCTTCTTGGCCATGGCGCCAAACGCCGTGCCGGCCAGGTCGAAGTGGTACGCGGCGATGGGCTCGTAGTTCATGTCCGTGATGTACACCACCACGGGCTCGCCGGAGCACTCCGCTGGCTTGTCGCACTTGATCTCGAAGCAGGAGCCGCAGCCAAGGCCGTCCTTGAAGATGGGGACGTTGCCGCACGCGCCCATGCTGTTGAAGGGGGCCTTGTTCACATCCTTGTACCCGCACCCGCCGCCGTTGTCGTCGGGGCCAGCACCCATCGGCTTGCCGTACCACGTCGCCTTCGCTTCCAGCCAGTCGCTGCCATAGGTGGCCGTGATGTTCTTCCCCGGGGGAACCTTGGGTGGACCGCACCAGGCGCCACCCACCAGAAACGCCAGCGCCACTACCGCCGCCACCTGCATCGTCGACCTCGACATGATGATGATCGTCGGTGGATATGATGGTATGTAACTGCGATGCGATGCGATGAATGAGCAGGCGGCCGAGGCTCGTATTTATATTATGGCCGCACGTGCCAACGATCGGACGAGCTTGCATGCACGCACCGGAGACGGAGACGGAGAGGTCATGCATGCATGGCCGAGCGAGCTTTGCTCTTGGCCGCCGGTTAATTGGTTCCATATGCTTGTCGGAGGTGACAACGGGAGGCCCTACTGCACACCTGTTCGATTCGCCGCGATCCGAGGCAGCCGTTTTCGTGTCGTCCCCCTCCTGATGGTCTCTCGTCTTGCATTGCAATATGTGTCGTCGTCGTTACACACACGTTGCGGCCAACTAAACGGAAGGAAGGAAGCAGAGATGGATGACCGGTCGAGAAGAGAGGACATTACATGTCATATTGTTGACGACCGTTAGGAACACTTGAGATTTCTGGTATGGCCTATGGACCATTTTCAACAGATTTGGCCCAGAGCCAGATTGAATTGAGATTTTTTTTGCGAGGTTTTTTTTGTTTAGAGGCCAGGTTCAATTCAATCAAATCTGGGTTGACAGAAGGTACGATATAGACAAGTTACTACCAGGAAATCGAATATTCTTGGCTGCTAACGATTTCTTTGAGGGGTAAAATTGAACACCACCAAGAAATATTGTCATTACTTGGAGGTCGTAGCAAAACCTCCAAGAAAATGCATACTCTTGACTCTTGAGTGCTCAAACCGCCAAAGTAATTTTATATTTCCTTGAGTGCTAGTCCATACCGCCAAGGTAATTCCTCATTTTCTTGGGTGCTATTCGAAACTGCCGAGGTAATTTATATTTAGAGATACAAATATTGGTATTGTTTTCTATATATTTGGTCAAACTTAAAAAAAATATTTTACTCTTCGAGAAGCGAGATACGCATTAGTTTAGGACGGATAAAGTAGACAGTAAGATGAGGCATATATACACACATGAAAAGTGGTGTCACGTGCTCCGAACGCGATGCTTCAGGCACAGAAGGTGCTGACCACCAAATGGGAAGCAAACGTTGCTCCACGCCAACAGTCATCCAAAGAGGCCGTCGAAGCATTCAAGGAGGCATTCCAGGATCCTCTGGACTCCGCTAAGAGGAAGGCCCTGCGGGAGCTGATGAAGTTCGACCTGGCCGAGGTCGAATGCATGTTCGAGGAGGCATGCTAGCCCCCAGGTCTGCAACGTCGTTGGTCGCACATTGTGTCGATTATGTCAAGCAAAAATGTTATTGTCTGGAACGTGCGTGGCTTGAATGCACGTGCTCGTCCCAACTCTGCTAGAGAGTTCGTAGTCCAGGATAGGGTGCCCCTCCTATGCTTGCAAGAGACCAAGATGGTTGATGTACCAACAGCTTTAGTTAATGAGATGCTAGGACCACTATTCGACTATTGCTTCCTCCCCTCACTGGGACTCTCTGGTAGGATTGTGATGGCTTGGCGTACCGACATATGGTCGATGGAGAATGTCTCCGTTCAGCGGTTCTCTGTGACAGCAAAAGCTACCATGAAGAATGTCGCTGGTGGGCCCTGGTGGATCACAGTCGTTTATGCCCCCAGGGCGACGACGACAAGAAGGTGTTCCCGGACACTCTTGTCGCTGTCCGCGCCGCGCGCCCTGGCGCTTGGCTCCTATGTGGTGATTTAACATGATCTATAAGGCGGCTAACAAGAGCAATGGTCGTCTAGACCGTCGTGGCATGCGTCGTTTCAGAAGTTTCTTTAATCGAATGGAGATCGATGAGCTGCATCTCTTCGGTCGTCGTTTTATGTGGAGCAACCATCGCGACAACCCCACGCTCGAGCGGTTGGACCGAGCTTTCGCATCGCCGGACTGGATGACTCTCTTCCCAAATCATCTGCTCAAGGCGCTATCATCTAACTGCTCGGACCACTGCCCGCTCTTGTTGCAGACCAACACCATGCTGTGGGCACGGGGCCGGTTCAGGTTCGAACCTTTCTGGGCAAAGCTGACAGATTTTCTCGATGTCGTCGCGTTGGGGTGGTCAGCGACCCTTTTCACGTCGACCCTTTTCGAGCGCTAGACTTCTAGTTTCGCAGCGTGGCTAAGGCGCTGAAGTCGTGGGCTTCCAGGAGAATAGGCAGCGTTTGTTTTTAGTTGCGCTAGCAAGAGAAGTAATCTTCAGATTAGATGTTGCCAAGGAATCTCGTGCACTCTCCGACGAAGAGAAGCTGTTACGAAATGAACTCAAGATGAAATGCCTGGGCGTGGCGTTGCTGAACAGAACCATCCCCCGATAGCGTTCCAAGATTCTATATCTCGCCGAAAGTGATGCCAACACTAGATTCTTTCATCTACAAGCTTGCCACAGGAAGAGAAAGAATACGGTGACAATCCTGAGGGTCGAGAACTCTGAATTAGTACAGAATGAGGACATGGCGTCCGCTCTGTTCACACACTTCGACAACATTCTAGGCCAACCCTTCCTGAGGGCTGAGGCAGGGAAATGTCGGGTTCCACACTGTCGGTTTGCCAACCCTGGAGCTTGCGTAGCTTGACATCCTATTCTCCGAATAAGTTTGGGAGACCGTTGCAAGCCTGCCATCCGACAAGGCGCCGGGGCCCGATGGATTCACAGGGCTTTTCTATAAGCATGCCTAGCCGATCATCAAGGACGACGTCATGCGGGCTTTCAACGCCTTCTGGTCGAGAGATTTCAGAAGTCTCAACCTTCTGAATGAGGCTTTCATGATACTTTTGAGGAAGAAGGACAATCCAGAAGAAATCAAGGACTACAGACCAACTAGTCTCATCCATAGGTTTGCTAAGCCGGTTGCAAAATGCCTTGCCAACCGGCTAGCTAAGTTCCTCAATGCACTGGTGCGCCCCAATCAGTTTGCTTTCATCCACGGACGAAGCATTCACGATAATTTCTGAATGGTCCATCTCACTTGTCGGTTTCTGCATTCAATCAAGCAACCGTCTATGCTATTGAAAATTGACATCGCAAAGGCCTTCGACACCATCTCCTGGGCATTCCTTCTTGAGCTGCTTGAGTTCATCGGATTCAGTCGTCGGTGGCATGATTGGATGTCAGCCTTACTATTGACGGCAAGCACAAAGATCCTTTTAAATGGCAGATCGGGAAGCAGGATTGCCATGCTTCAGGACTCAGGCAAGGCGACCCCCTCTCGCCTATGCTGTTTGTTCTTGTCATGGAGGTGCTCAACGGCCTCATTATGCGGATCAGAATGGGTTCCTCGGCCCTCTGCCTATCAGGGCATCAAGATGTCGTGCTTCCCTATACGCAGATGAACTGGTCGTCTTCTTAACCCCGGTGCAAGGGGACGTTGCAGTCATGAAGGAGATCCTACGGATTTTTGGTGAAGCTTCAGGTCTCTTCACAAATGTGGACAAGCTTCAGGTCCCAGAGGCAAGACCTACGTGTTGAGAGAAGCTAACAATCCATGTCATAGAAGCGGTCGAGGAAGCCGAAGTCCAAATATGAAGATACCGTAGAAATCGATATCGTGGCACTTGGAGTCAGTGGCTTACTGAGTTAGCACTTGTATAGACTAGAGTCGTGTGTATGCTCTTTTCTCCATGCCCTTTTTCTCATAAGGTTTTTGTGATGGAGTTTTTAATGAGGTGCACACGTGTAGGTTGCGAAGGGCGATCATCACGACCAGTATTCGAGTTCTAATTGCACCTCATCTAGTACAAGCATCTATTAGGTCGTGCTGTGTCATCCATAGCCCAAAAGTTGAGGGGCTACTGTTGTGGGAGCCCATGAGATATATGGGTCAAATCTCTCCCTAGAAGAGGCCCAACTAGCAGCTGACATAGTGTCATATAAAATCCAACCCCACTAAGGGGCCACTTGTAAGTGTCCATTGTCTGTATAAGTGATCAAGGGTATGAGGGCAAGGGACCTCACCTCCCACTCATTTCCACTTGTTCAAAACCTTATGCATCCCTCTCCACCATCGAGCTCTCTCCTCCCTCCCTCCCTGTCCTGTCTAGAACCATTAGTTCCAACACATTATTTAACATTCATCATATCGATCAACATACTGTTGTGATCAACACTCAATAAACAACAGTTCAATAATTATATAATGGTTTATTACATCATTTATTAAGTAAAGAACCTAAAGGGAGAGACATAAATTATAGTTCATAATAACAAATATCTATGTCGGTCAGGATTAGGGTGCTAAAAATATATCATGGTTACACTAAATAGCAATGTTTAGTGGAGTTAAAATGTCATTACTGGCAACAGTGGAACAATTGCCAATAGCGTAGCGGTAGGCCCTTAGAAAAGCTATAGTGAAACTATAGCGGAGGTATAGTGGCCTATTTAAAAGCATGATCAGAAGTCGCGACAGCGAAGCCGCTCGCGACCTCATGCTCGACCTCATCCTCGTTGTGCTAGTCGATGACCCCGTGCACATCCACGGCCACAAGAGGAAGATGTCCCACGCCCCACAAAGAAGCCTTCCCATGGCACCATCCGCTACCGCAAAACCGGTGCCGCCGACGATGTCGACGTCACATACGAGTAGTCGTGCACAAGGCCATGTCCGTCGCTGTTGACAGCGTGCGACCAAAGATTTAGGATTGAAAGGAGGAAGAATATGGCGAGGGCGTGATGCTGCTGGTGAGGCGTTGTGGCAACAAAGGAATGGGAGAGATCGACGCGGTGTCCCCCCTCATATACCCGGTGCCAGAAGTCCTCAATGGCTCAACTCAAAGGCGGTGCGGTGGGTCGATGGCCATGGCGGTTACCATGAGTTCGTTACCACCGCCGCCGGTAATGTATGCCTCCCATGTCCGGCTACCGGACCGGATGACCGGACAGGCAAACCCTGGTGACAAGGTCGGGTCAGCTCCTAAGCTAATAAGGGCACCCGCGTAGGCGTGCTATAGTATATGTAGTTTGCTCTTTATTACAACTCTCTTCACGTCATCTATATAGAGAACAAAAGATTAGTCATTCAACAATCTACCTAAAACATGTATTTTAAAGTTTGGTAGCACCTACACATCAAACATTTGTTGACGCAAAGATCGGTCACACACCAGGTAGGGCTAGATCGCCTAGGTCGCCACGGACTTGAAAAATGCGACAGATTACCAACCTGCTTTCGCGGTGAAGAACAGCAAGGTTTACAATCAAACTAGCAAAGGATAGCTATTGCGCTTACGTGACGAAGAACGGGAACGGCTAGCTTCCGGGCAAACTAGCAAAGGAATTGTTAAAGCTCTCACCTAGGAGGAACCCCTTTGGGGCAAGGACGTCATCGGGTTGCCCTAGGTCGGCCAACAAGCCTAGGGCACCATCCTTGGTTGTCGTATCAAGCGATGAATAGCAACATGGAGGTTGGAAGAGATTAGGGCAAAGAGATGTAAAAGTAAATTGTAATTTGATTGATTGTGTGGTGGCACCTCAGTCGGCTGTGCCCCTTATATTTATAAGGAGGGGGTGGTCTTATCCCATGCAGGGTCCAAAACCCATGCAAAACACGTCAAAACCATTTTAGATCCAATGTGGCCCGTAAAAACCAGTCTGGTTGGTTTCTCCGGGTGTAGGGCAGAAAACCTTCCGAAAATCATAATTAATTGATCGGGACTCCAAATGAGGCAATCCATATATGTTTTTAGATTAGCTTGATGAGAGGACCAAACATAAACTGCACTAAATGTAGAAGAAGCACCACCAGATGATGTGGCCACAACGTCTTGGTCTTTCACAAAATAATGTTTAATCAAACCAGTAAGGAATTCATGGGCCTTTGTAACGTACTTTCGAGCTTCCTCTTCTCCAAAAAGAGCAATGTAGCAAGCATGTAACATTGTCATCTTAAGTCGCAGATCAAGAATAACAGCAACAACCATAAGACCATGGATCTCAGACCAGTACTTATCATACTTTTCTATCATGGAACCAGATATTTTCCTAATAGTTTCATCTTCATCATGACCCCAATAGTTGATTTTAAGTTTAATCTCACATATTTTAGGGAAGAACAGGTTAGTTGTCGCATTCTTTGTCCTAGGAAAAAGCTCACATACTTCGTCCTAGAAAAAAGCTCTAACTTCTCACAAACAGTAGTAGCAAATTTCTAATCATTTTCTACTGGACAAACATAGTTCTTATCGAGCTCACCCAAATGTTCAAAAGCCTTCCTATAAGGTATACCAATGCTAAGCATGATATAGGTTGAGTTCCATCTAGTTTTGCAAACTAAATGCAACTTCTTGTTCAATTCAACATTTTCATCTAGAGCAGTTTTCTCAAACTTTTCATACCTCTTTGGTGTAGCAACCCAATAATCAACACTTTCTCGAATGTGTGCAACAACACTTCCAATTAGTTCCATGACATGTTTCACAATGAGGTTGAGAATATGTGCACAGTAGGTGGAAGGAGATAAAGGAGATGACACGTGGGGCCTACGTGCCAGTTAGTGGGAGAGAGGTAGTATCGGGGGCATTTTGGGCCATACAAAAAGTCTACAACTGTATGTACATCTGTATGTGGGCCTAACATCGTTGGATACATAAATACGGCATGGTTCACACAACACACGAATTGTAATGGTACCGCTCCAAATTGACAAATAGTAATGGTAGTTCTCAAAACTTGCAAAATTTTAGTGGCACCAATCCAAATAACCCTAAAATAAACCACCACATTTCACAACATCGGCCATGATATATATATAACGTGGGATGAAACATGTTGGGAAAAACAACAAAGATAAAAAAGTATATGGACCCACTTGACCTGTAGTTGTGGAACATGCCAACATGGAAAACAATGTTTAAAAAGATCAATAAATTATTTTGTGAAAAACAAAGTCTATCATAGATTGATGGCATTTGTAAATTACACTTTGTGACACAAAATGCCTCTGTGACATAGAAAATATCGTCATTGGATGAAATTGGAGTAGTTGTATGATGTTTTTTGTGACATACAACTTTTTATTATCATTGAGTTAAAATGCCTAAAATATAATGTCATAAACTGGACGGTATAGTGACATTATGACATGTTATACTAAATACGTCAAAAAGCCACACATTTATTGAAGTGTGTGCAACCATTTTCCTTTCAATAGCAAATTAGCTGCCCTAAGCCTTGTCTCTATTAAGCCAATCATGTTATCATTGGCACTGCAATTGTCAAGAGTCAGTTGATACCCTCTGATCAAGATTCCAACTCTAGAGGCATTTATGAAATGCATCACAAATAACCTCTCTAGTATGAGGGCATGGCACATACCTACATCAATGAATGTAATGATTCAGCTGTAGAGCTCACAAAAAGAGATATGAGTAAACTGAATAGCAAGCAGAATTAAGATATTCACCTCAATATGCAGCTTCTAAGCGTCCAAGAGTCCTCTATAAAATGTCTAGCCATTGCCATGTAGCCTCTTTTTTTATTTTTGGCTGTCCAAAGGTTAGTTGTGATAGCAACACGACAATTGGTCCTTTGTAAGAATATTCTAGCTTTCCTTTTCTCTCCCTGAATATCCTAGCTTTCCTTTTCTCTCCCTCATAGAAACTCACGATGTCCCTTCTAATAGTGTTTCTAGTTCCCATTTTGAACAAAGGTTGCAATGCACTAAAAATTTACGAAAGCCATGGTGATCAACAATGGACATCGGATACTCGTGTGGTACAATCATGGAATAAAGAGCTTTTCTAGCCACATCTTGATTAAACACATAGTTTTCTATAGCTATTGTCCCCTTTTTCAGTGGTTCCAAACATCAAATTAGTTTGAATTTTTGTTCTTGCCTTCTTGGTATTGTAGGGACAAGTGTAAGGATCACTGCTTAGCCTAGAGGGGGTGAATAGGATTGTAAAAATTCAACTCAAACAAACGTCAAATGCTACGTGCGGCAGCACTGATCGGGGAGCAGCACTGCTGCTCTGCCTGACAAGCGTGATTATAATTAAAAAATCTACCCAAGGGAAAATAGACTAAGTAATTTACTAAACTTCCTAGGGTAGTGTAGAGCCTATTCCACCACCTGGATGTTGGAGAAAATGCACAAGCAAGTAGATTAGGACCAAACCCTAGAATCACCACAAATACAAATATTGCAAAGCAAAGAGCAAGAACACAAGTGAGACAAAGACTTCCCGTGGTTCAGCTCACCACTAAGGCTTGCCTAAGTCCACATTATTGAGGAAGCCACAAAGGCTTGGGTTCCAACAAACCCTATACTCGTTCTCAAGTTAAGAGAGTGAACTCTTGAGATAAGGGGTTTGTTACTCAAGTAGAGGGTGATTACAAACGTCCTAGGGCTGCCGCACAAGTTGGCAAGCTCTACGGGCGATGCCCTAGCTGGCTAGGAGCTAAGCTCCAAGAGTAACAAACACAATCCACTAGCTTGAACGTGAACCAAGTGCTCTAGGAGTTGAAGGTCACGTTGGAGAGCTCTCTAGCATAGTTTGGAGGCTCAATCTCTCAAGGAATTGGCTTGGAATCGATGGGAGAAGCATCAGGTGCTCAAATGGAATGTGAGAGAGTGAGAGGGGTTCTCTGAGCTGAGTTGGATGCAAATGATCATAGGTGACCATTGGGGAAGGACGGGGGTGAAAGAAATACCCCCTCCAATGGTCATATTTTAAGTTGCGGCACCACTGCTCGCCACGCGGAAGTGTTGCCTGCGATAGTGCTGCTCGTTGAGCGGCAGTGCTGCTCTGCCCTAACAGCCACAAAATAAAGAGTGAAAAAACTTCTTGTGAAGGCTAGGATCTGAGGATATTTTTGGTGGGTAAATTTGGCACTTTGTTGCACATTAAAGCTTGAGCATTGCATCCCCCTTTGTAGTACGATTTTTCCTAAACTGAATTTCAAAATACAAATGAATTTAAATGCCTTTGAGTCTGTCGTTGCATCCTTTTGTAATTGGGGGCTCCACCATCATGTATATTATCCTCCTTTTCATTTTACCTGCTTGTCATCTCAATAAATCTCGTTAGTCCTGTAATTGTGTGGTCATTATCACCAAAGCCCAAATGAGTTTTTAAGTGAGTTGTACCATTTCTTCATGTGGCTAAAAGCCTCTTCTTGTAGTGGTTGCACTTGGCCTTCCAAACTCCATCAACGCGCGCTTTCTCAAAGTCATTCCAAAATAAAGAGGTGAGCTTTCTCCTTGAAGGTCGCCCTTCATCATCATCTGACTCCCCCCTCTAATATGTGCACAATATCAATGGCTTTGTCATTCTCAGTGACAATTGCAGCAGTTGCATGGGAGGTTTTGTAGCTACACATCACAATATGTATGAAATTATTACTTGATTTGTTACTCTAGAAGACTAGGCAGATCTGCACTATGAAGACAAGCACAAAAGCACAAGATCTATTAGGACTCAAGAGGCATCACGAACAAGTGAACTTGCCTTTGAACTTGCGCGGCGGGTAAGGTGGCCTGCACGACGGGGACGATGGCCTACTCGGTGGGACAATGACTTGCATGGAGTGGATGACGGCAAGGATGGTGGCCTATGGGGTGGAGAGACGATGGCCTCGGTCGGAGGCTCATAGCGGGGAGGACGGTGACCGGTGTTAGAGCCTTGGAGGACGATGCTGGATCTAGGGTGGGGGAGGCACGAGTGGCGATTGGAGATGAGGCACATGAGTAGGAAGGATGGTGATCGGTGTTGGAGCCTCAGAGTACAGCACTAGATCTAGGGTGGGGGAGGCATGCGACTGCGCGAGTGCGTCAACGAGAGTGGGAGAGGCATAACACCACGGCCGTGAGCTGGGAGGCATGGTCACATGGATGATGGGCTGAAGATGGCTACGTGTGGGAACTAGGAGGTGGGATTAGGATGAATGAAACCCTAGGATCTAAAGGATTTATACCTCTTTTGCAATGGCTCCACATGTCAGTACGGGTTTGGTGGATTTGTGGGTATGGGTATGCTATTTTCTTACCTGTCTACCTTTGCCCATTGGGTACAAAACTGTCCCCACACCCACTGGGTCTAGTGCCCACGGGTATGTGGGTTTTTACTGCCCATTGCCATCTTTATCCACGATGACTACCATTCAGAATCTGACGGTGAGGCTTCACCTTCAAAGGAAACCCCATTTAGAAATATGTAACGACCCGAGTTCGTTACCCCATAGGCTCTCATTTTTGGATATCCGAGACACAACCCATCGAACGCCATGGACACCGTTAATGACCCTAAATGAAGAAATGCTATGTCCTAGCAACCAACTAACCAACAACGCGCTGAGTCAACTACCGGTCAACTAGAGTCAACCGGATGACCACCAAACAAGAATGTCACTTGAAGAACCCAATGTATGGTCCTAGTATTCACTAAAGGGTTAAGTAAAGCCATTGCACACTCTAATAACTAAAGGAAATAACTAGACCCCCTGGCAGGAAGAGGTGGTAGATGTGAGTAGCAACGTTGTTGTGGGATTGCCTGAGCTACGCAATGTTCTGAGCATTGACTACTATGTCATTGTGGGCTCCCTTTAGTTCTTCCCTTGTAGTGAGTTACTCTATCCTCTCAGTCAGAGTGCGCACTAAAGCTTGTAGCAGGTCAATGAGGTGCTCTTGTAGATAACCCTGCTCACACTCAAATCTTTGATCAAAGTTCCCCACCATTGGTGCTATCATGTCATGGACATGGGTGCAAATGCCTTCGAAATATGGATCAAAGTAACCATCTAGAGGCACCCAACTGCCTTGATCAACAACACCTGCACTCCTCCTGCGACCCCTAGCACCACCTCAAGCTAAAGACTCCCCTCCCTCAGCTGATGGAGCCTGAGACTGAGGCAAGCCCCTAGTAAGGAAATCCCTGTTGTTGAAGTGAGGACGGAAGGACTTGTGCTCTACTTCCTCGATGCACTGAAGATAAGCCTTGGATTCAACCAATGCCATGATGTAAGGATAAAAGCCCAAAGAACCCTTCACCTCATGCTTGCACACCATCATCTCCTTGACAAGGAAGTCAACCCAGTTCACTTTGGTGCCGTCCAAAATACTCTTAATTACCACACAGTACTTCAGTCGGATAGCACCAGTATCACTGACCTTAGGCAGCACAGTACAATGAAGCATGCTGTTCAACAAGCTTGGTTCCATTGCCAAATTTTTTACCTTGCCATACTCGAAGTCTGAAGACTCATAGAGCTAAGTTGCTTCACTCTTTTTCAAATTGGGAAGCTTATCCATCTGCGTTCCCTCCTTCATGGTATGATAGTCAAGCTGGCACACATCTATGAATTCCCCAAAGGAGGCCTTGTACTTCCCTCTTCCAGTCATCCACTTGATAGTCTCTTTCTCATTGTTAACCTCCAAGGTAGAGAAGAACTGTCGAATCATAGCTTCACTCTAATTATGCTAAAATGTCATAACGTTCCTCAACCCAGCCTCCTCAATCTTGGACAGTAAAGCATAAAGAGGCTCAAATTTGCTCAAGAAGTCCTAGTCAATCCACTTCTGGTTCATGCATATTGGAGCTTGCACGAACATGCCCCAAAATAGATCATATTGAGCCCGTGTATGGAAACACGGGTTTGGGGAGGAAGCTTGCTGGCTGAAATGCTTGAGATCACAAGCACGGTGATAGGCGTGGAACTGGTCCTCGCCCCACTCCTTCCTCCTGGTGGGTGGGCTTGATATGTCGATGGGGGATACCACCAGTCTTGGGTTGTATTCTAGCCCCTCATCAGTAGACTCCTCATCCTCACCCCCACCATCTCTTTCCTTATCATCACCACTGTCGCCATCCTCACTCTCGGAAGGCAAAGGCTCTGACAAATGCCTTAGTGGAGCTTTCCTCCTGCTCCCCACTTCCCTTTCCTCGACTTCATAATCACAATCCATCGGGTCATCGTCATCAGCCACCCGACGGCTGGTACAGCCAACGTCCTTTGGCTTCCTCTTTTCTCAGCCACCACCATGAAGATGAAGCATGACATGCCTGTAACCAAAACAGCCATTATGGACTAGTGAGTTATGTGATGAGAATTGAGAATGAAAAGAGATGATGGAATAAATGCAAGTATGGACACGAACATGGTATGGTAATAAGGTTTACACCATGCACAGTGAATACATAGGGCATATGAGAAACATATGCAAGGATGGACAACGTTTGAAATGGGTTAGAACTAAGTCAGAGCTGGATAGTGACTGATGGAGCATCCACCAAGGTCTGTGGACCATCTATCAGTTCAACAATAAATAGAAATAAGTACTACAGAGAACAATCAGTCACTACCAGAATCTTCCGCTAGGCTATTAGAACTCTTCGTCAACATGTTGACTTTACACGGAGTGGCACCAGCTACAGATTGACCAACGGAGTGTCCATGAAGCTCTTGGACCATCCGTAACCCTAAATCGGCAACATAGAAATTCTTCTAAGAAACTCAAGTATGGCGGAAGCATCCGCCAGGACGATGGACCATCCAACAGGAAGCCGGCCAAACAACAACTCTACAGTGATGGATCCACATTTCACCCTTGAAATCTTTTGATTCAACCAATGCAACCACGTCAAAAATGGCATGGGGATGCACCCAAGTATGCTCAACAAGGTCCCCAAGATGGATTTGCAAAAACTCTAAGCATTGAGTAGATCGGGCAAAACCTAGCTCTCCAAAAAAGGGAAGTAAAGCAACAACCAAAAGGAAAAGAGACTTACTCGGCACCCCACATTGTGGAGAAGCATGTGGGTGAGCACGTGACCACAAGATTCGAGGGAGAAGCATCCAAGCGCCGGTGTCGCACAGTGGGCGACAGTGCGGACGCTTGCGCGTGGGGGACCGGCGGATGGAGAAAAAAGGACATGTCCAGGGGTTGTTGGCCTATTTATAGCCCGATTCTATTGGACAATCCATGAAGGCGATAGAGCGTCCGTCAAATGGATAACCCAATAGTTAGGGTTAAATCTTGTGGTACACCGTAGAATCCATGAGGAATTTTGGACCGTCCATCAGAATCAACAAGTCAGCTTGTTCTCTAGTAATCAAGATTCTCGAGGAAAAGAAGATTTTTTTTGGAAGGAATCCTCAAGTAATCTAGCGCAACCACTTGGCAAGCTCGAGGATGAGCTTGAATTCAAGTGGGGGAGGATTGTAATGACCCGAGTTCGTTACCCCATAGGCTCTCATTTTTGGATATCCAAGACAACCCATCGAACGCCATGGACACCCTTAACGACCCAAAATGAAGAAATGCTACGTCCTAGCAACCAACTAACCAACAACATGCCGAGTCAACTACCGGTCAACTAGAGTCAACCGGACAACCACAAAACAAGAGTGTCACTTGAAGAACCCAACTTATGGTCCTAGTATTCACTAAAGGGTTAAGTAAAGCCATTGCACACTCTAATATGGATCCAAGATCAGAGAGATCATATTTTAAGCTTCGATAGGCGAAGTCAGAATCTACCGAACAGTACGCCACCTATACCAGACCATCCGATAATTTTGTAGAGACAACAGATTGAGTGGGAAATGAGCTATCATCCATTAAGGGCTATGGCCCACATGTCAGCACGAAATAGAGACACATCTCAACAACTGACCCTCAGCTCCACTCACTCTCCCACTCTCCTCATTTCCCTCATCCTCCCTCTCTCTCTAAGAATGAAGAGTAAGAAGGAGAAAGCAAGAACTAGAGAAAGTGTAAAGGATGGAGAAGTGAAGATAGATCAAGCTTACTAAGGGCAGCAAGATCAGCTAGGGATCAAGATCAAGGATCTCAACCACTTCACATTCTATGGTTAGCTCAAGAACACTCTCTTGTCATCATCTTGAGATCAATCCCTAAACCCTAACTCAAGTCTTCCCTCTTGTATGGATGGATCATGAGTACTACTTGGTGGGAAGCAATCCAAGGGTAAGGATCAAGTGTGCTACAACTCAATACTCTTGGGATTTGGTTTAGGTTTGCTCTCATACAGATTATTGGATATTTGTGCAAGAGGAAATGTCCCCCTTTTGCTTGGAAGCAAGGATGGCAAGTGTGGATCTCCAACCTTGATGACAAGGAACTCATCAAGAGCCCAAGCTAAGATGCCATGCCTAATCTCTCTTTATCTTTAGGATTTTCTCTCAATTAAGGAATCACTAGTTACACTAGTCAACCCAAGCCAAACCCTAAGCACCCTGAGCCTAGTTACCCACCTAAGTTATACTAAGAATACTTGGCACATGTATGAAGGCCTCAACCCAAGATCTAGGCATCAACCCCAAGACTTTCACCCAAGAACCTAAGAGCATAGGTTCTGTCGTCCAACTGATAGAGTGTCCGTGATTTGGACGGAGTGTCCATCAATCTTGAGTCTAGCCACTAGAAAGCTTTATCTATAGTTAGCCTAAACCACCGGAGTGTCTACGGTATCCCATGGAGTACCCGCCATTCACTGAGAATATGAGTTTACTTAGATAACCTACCCAAGAGGCCAACCATCACCTAAGGATCTGAGCTACTAATAGTACCATGGTGGAGCCATAGTTAGATATGGCTTCCCAAGTTCCCAATCAACTCTAAATATCTTTATCTATCGCGCAACCATTCCTAATCGTCGTATCCTCTCTTTTCAGGTTTGGTTATCCCATCTTGTGAGGATCATGTGCGAGCCATCACTGCTAACCGGGAATCGCCAAGAATCGACAGCGTTGCTAGGTAGGCACCCACTACTATAAAACCTATTTTAGATACCTATGTAGTTTCATTATGAGTTATGCATTACATGTAGCACTACTAGAAACATCCACTTCTATGATGAAAATCTTAATGACGAATCCAAAACCGTCATAGAAGAGCACTTTTTATGATGAATATTTCTGTTTCATCATAGGTCAGTGGTGACAATCCTCCAACCCTCCCTATCTATGATGAAATCAAGCATCATCACAAAAAAGATCATAGAAGAGCACAGGGTTTCATCATAGATCACTCGCGCAACTTAGCTGTAACAACTAGAGCTTTGTCATTGAACTAATTACACATCTATGACGAAGTTTTTGATCTTAACGAATGGCACTTCGTCATAAATCTACACACTTTCCTTTCTCCATCCGACGTGTGCCTGTGGGACCTATAGTTATTCATCCGTGACGCTTGTCATTAGTCATAAAGTCCCTCGCTTAGTGTTAGTGTTTCAAGTTACCACAGATGAGTAAACTTCTAGTATTATACATCTAGCTCGGATGGTGTGCATAGAGGACATGAGGTTTATACTGGTTTGGGTAGAAAGTCCCTACGTCTAGTTCATCACTGCTACTCATGTTACTAGCACTAAAAGTTTGTAGTAGGTGTTACAAACACACAAGAAAGGGAAATGATCCCAAGTCTCTGGTGGAAGGAGTGAATGGGTGCTGAGAGCTCGAGCGCTACTCAGTCGTGTGTTCATGTCATGTTCTTGTGCAGATCTTGATCTAATCAGGTCTCGATGGGTCCCTCGATCTGTCCCCTTCATGGGATGCCCTGGTTTCCCTTTTATAGGCCAAGGGAAATCATGGGTTACAGTGGAGGAAAAGGAGAAGAATGAGAGAGAGAGAGGGAGGGAGAAGAAGTTTGCCAGGACTGCCAGGTCCTTCTTATCCTTCATGTGGGTCCCACCGATCCTATAGACATCAATAGGAATGGCTCCATGTCGTGGCCCTATTCATCACTAACGCCATGCGTAGGCGTCGTCTACCGATCATGGCATCCTGTTCCATCCCAGCGGGCGTCGTGGTGAACTGACGTGCCTATCAGCGTTCGTACGAGGGTTAGGCAAAATAGCACCAGCACGCCCGACGCTATTCTTGATGTGAATCCTTAGGTATGGCTCGTCATGGTCATGGGTTACATCGGGACATGCCGATCTCTTCCTTGGTGTCTGAGTTTTGACCTAGACCCATAAGCTTGGACCTAGAGTGGTTGGCGACAGTATGGGTTCTCGTCGGGTGAGACGGAGCCTGCACCCAAGGGGTCGGGTGAGATGGAGCTCGCGGTGTAACACCCTAGGTGTTTGGCTTCCACAAAATTGCATTTCATTTCATAAACATATGCATCATCTATGTCATCATGCCATTTTCACTGAAACATACATATGCAACATTCGCAAATTCTGTTTGTTTCATACTTGATTGCTTATGAATGGTAGTAGTGCAACATGTGAATGCAACATGAGTTTCTTATACCTTGAAACATGGCAACATGGTAGGAATGTGGCAAGTTAAAATTGCAACAAAAGTAATGAAACATGTGAAACATGGAATTGCAACATTTGAGTGAATTGCTTGTTTTGTTGCTTCATCACATGTGATCAATAGAAATTGGTATAGCACTTGTGCAAAGTGGTTGATTATGGTCTAATACACCTTAACTACACTTAGGGTAATTGTTGGGACATTGTTCATGTGGATCAAAATGACAAAAATGCCCTCAAGTGGAGGTTTGACTTTGAATGACCCTTAGAGTGCCACTATTTGACTGATTCAAAAGACCAACTTAGAGACCTTACATGGTTGTGCACCCTTTACCAAAGTTGTAGCCAATTTATCAAGGAACAAAAGTTGTTTTATGACCAACTCATGAAAATGTGTGGAACAGCCTCAAACATGGCCCACAAGTCAGATTTGGGGTGAAATTCTACACTTAGAATTTTTCTAAGTCCTAACTGCATTTTCAGTTTGATTGAGCCAACTTTGGCTTGATGTAACTTTTGATCCATGGCAAATTAGATGATGGTCCTTGAAAAGAAATTGTAGATGGATGGTAGGCCTACATTTTTCATGTACACAGTTTTTGCAATGGATCAATGGTTTAGCCGTGTTGACACGTTGAAGTCGCGCTGTCAGGCGGTTCAAGTCGTCTGAATGGGAACTACCATAACTGATAGTCTTTAGAAAACAAACGTTGTGTGTTTGCCACCCATCGCCGGTCTTCTGCTCGCACTGCCATGCGCCGCGGGCATCCTAGCGCTGCTGGCCACGAAATGAGCACCCCGCGCACCTGCCCGACGCACTCGTCTGCTCCATTTGCTTCTCTTTCGCCTCCACCGCGCACAGCGACGAGCCATGGCAACTCCTCCATTTCCAACCGACCATCGCCGTCGCATTGCACGCTCGCCACTACAAAAACGCATCGGCCATCTTGCCCCTAGCTTCGCCGTGATCTCCTCTACCACCTCCACCTCTTAGTCGGGTCGTTTGAGTCTTGGTAAGGGCGTATTCGCCATTTCTTCCACTGCCGCCATGGCGGGACCTCACCAGAGTTGGCGCTCCACGTGGTCAACTGCCACTGCAGCC
Organism: Miscanthus floridulus; assembly: GCF_019320115.1. Taxonomy (NCBI): domain Eukaryota; kingdom Viridiplantae; phylum Streptophyta; class Magnoliopsida; order Poales; family Poaceae; genus Miscanthus; species Miscanthus floridulus. The sequence continues at coordinate 172,328,979 of NC_089587.1, read as the reverse complement.
TTACCATCCCCTCTATCCCTTGCGCTAGGTCCTGTGAGTGCTGCTAATGCTCATAGAGTCACCCACTAGAGCCGTGACGCCGTCGTCTCGCCGAAGCCGGCCAAGCCTTGGCCGTGCGCCACCATGGCCGTCGCCACCCCCTCTTGCTGCGGCAATAGCTTCAATAGATGGCACCGTTAGATGCGCATGGATGAGGCAAACACCGTAGCACCGATGGACTCGCCGAAGATGTCACCGGCGACGAGTTGCGCTGCCGTCTTTTCTCCCTCCCCTATCTGTCTCGCTGACGTGCGGGGTCCCTTTGTCAGTCACTGCAGCGGAGGCATGAGCGAGTTCTAGGCCGCGCCAGTGCGTGCTTCACAGGCCACCGTGTCCTTCGAGCCGGCCCAGCAGTAGAGTTAGGGTTTCAAATTCATTTTGATTTATTCTTTTCACAGATTTGTGTATATATTCAAAAATATGTATCTCCTAGTTGGTAGATTCAAATGATGTGGTTCCAATTTTGTTGAGTTCATGATAATGTCTAGTTTTTATTAAAAATATAATTTATGCCATGTTCTGTTATGAAAAATGGAGTTGTTAATTATCTCTTTTAATCATGAAGGAAATAGGGGTAATTATATATTTTCTATGTAGCTCCAAATGGCATGAAATTTTTATGGTGTATTGCTCATATCGTGAGTAGCTTGTAGTTAAATTTTCATATATTTTGGACACTGTATGTAGGAGATAGAAAATTCTCTTGTTTGCATAGATGGATCTTGTGTGAATTTTCATAATTTTTCTATAGATCCAGTAAAGGTAAAATTTGGTGAGTAATATTCTTATGCTAGAAAAAATGTGAAATCTATTTCTTGACACTTTTCATTAGGATTTCCTATTTATGCTAGAAATAGACATGCCACCTGTTATTTTGGATACAGTAAGTCCTGCTTGCCCAATGGCTTTGAAATTTTTATGGTAGTCTATGTGAAGCATGAGATAGCTACTATAATTTTTGTAGATTTTTCTAAATAGTTTTACTATATATTGCTTTAATCACCTAATTAACTAAATAAATTAGAAAAGGGCATTAAATAAATTATTTAGAAGTTGGCACTATACTTTCTGATGTTCCTCTGGTATGTGAAACAAGTTGGTAAACTTGGTTTGGTCCAATTATACTTTTGCATCATCACTAAATAATTAATTTAGTAGACCTGTCATTTCTTGACAGATTCTAGGTTTACTGAAATTCGATTTGGTTAACGTAAGAATCATGCTTTGATGTTTATAAATGATTTGTAGAGAATTTCATAAGCTTTCCAGAATGTCCTCTTGCAAGTCATTTGAATTTATAGAACTCTGGTTATGATTGAATTAAGGAACTACTCGTTGCATGTAAAACCTTAACTTTGATTTAAGTATGCCTTTACTATTTCCTAAGCTTGTGGTAATGTTCCTAGGTGTTAGGCCGTTAACTGAAGATGAGCATCTTTATCTTAGGTTATTCAAGTTAGGTAAGTTGATCTTGTTCTTCAAGTTAAGTTAGATACATGCTTTAAAGTGATTTGAATAGAGCTATTCTTAATCGGTAAACGAGTGTCCAGTGATGTTTCATTAAACACTTACTGTGATCCATTCATCATGAGCATCATGTCATTTCTTATGCATCCATGATATTTATCTTGTGCATTGGCATGCAATAGGTGTATCGGAAGGTGTGACACTGCTGGAATTCGAGGAACCGAGCGGGGAGCAGCAGCAGCCGACACCGGAGGTTCAGGAGGTGCAGCCCTCGGGAGAAGTGCCAGACGAGGTCGCCGTTGAGTGCCTGGATCACCATTCGTGCAACTTTGTGAAAGGCAAGCCCCAGAGCATATTAAGCCTCCTAATTTCCAAAATGCAGTTAAAGTATTATTGTTACAGATATATATTGTTGCATTAAGTTTAGGTGTTGGATGCAAACACTTGCTGCATTGGTTATCCAATCCTTGTCTAGATATTGATACCCTGAATCCTATGTAGCTCAGGCTCGTGTAGTGCTTAGCCCTGCTTTAACACAGTAGAAGTCAGGTGATTTCCTGTCACCTGCGAGATATAGGAAGATACATATGGCACGGTTGGCTATATTTGCTATCGTGGAAAAGAACCAAACTTAATTTGAAATGAAGACCAGACGGAGGCTTGTCGGTTTGTAGTGACTCCGTCTATGTCGCTTAAGGACTTAATCTTGGAGCCTTTCCTATTCATGTTGAACGCATGCCTCTCTCTTAGTTAGCCGTGTCTGAAGACCGACCGCAAAGCCGAGTAGCTCACCTCAGGCCGGGAGTCGATAAGTATAAAGTGCACCTCGGAAGGGAGCCGTAGGCATGAGTCCAAGGGCAGGTGATTTAAAAGTCCTGATCGTCCTGGCAGAAGGGTAATCCCTAAGAGTGCTGGCACTGATTGAACCCGTGAATTTGGTTCCTGAGTTGTTCCAAAGGTGACCCATGGCTACCCTTGCAAAGTATGCTAAGGTGAGAGTTAGGAATACCCCCTCAGCTGAGTTGTAATTCGATTCGAGTCGCCGTCTCTCTCGGTTAGTGAGAACTTGACGGGCTTATCTCCAATGTAGATACACTAAATAACATAATGGTTCAGAAATGATGATATGATGATGACAGCCTTATTATACCTGCTATGGTTAATATTGTTTGCTCCTAATAAGTGAGTGCTCTAGTATAGGTGCAAATCTAGTGGACAGGTAATGATGATAAACTTGATGCGAAGTTTAAATTGGTTACTATATTCATAAGCTCTTTTATGCAACTATGTCCAGCTAGCCCACCTCATAAGCCTTGCATGACCCTTGGTGTCTTTTATTTTTGGTTTTGAGGGGTAAGTCTAGCTGAGTACCTTCTCGTACTTAGGGTTTATCTCCCACCTGTTGCAGATGACCAGTTCTACTTTGGTTGCTGCAAGTATTGCCTTCTCTCGGCTAGGGATGAAGACTAGACCATTGGGCACGGTCTCTACTAGTTCTCATACCTGAAGATGCTTTTGTGGGACATGACTAAGACCTAGCAATGTATTTGAAACTATGAAGTTATGTACTAAACTATGTTGCTTCCGTGAACTTGAACTTGGTTTGTAATATTTTATTTGAACTCTGATGGATGTAATCCGAATGCTACTTGTGAAATGTTGTAACGAATTATGTGTTGTGTTGAATCACTACGGTCTTGGTTTGTATGTCGAGAGTTGGTTGAAATCCTTTGTGATTTCCAGACTACCAGGATTATGGGAGCTTAAGTACAGGAATTTGATCACTTCGGTGATTGTTTTTGTACTTACGTTCTTATGATTTGGTCGGTCCTGTTACAGCTGGCATCAGAGCAAGATTTGACACTAAATATATCATTTGTGTATTTAAAACAAAAGTATTTGTAAAAATTCTAAATTAAATACTAAGTATTATCAGTGGTCATATCCCTTATGCCCAAATAAGGACTCTTAGGTGGCTTATTAAAGTACTAACTTGGGGGTTCCTACTTGTTTCTGTTTCGTTGTCCATACAGCGTGCTATTGTATGGATGCCATTCGCTTGGGTGGTAATGTATGGATCAAAATACCTCTATGCTCTGGTAAGTGGGAGTTGTGAGAGCATGACCGTCCAACCGTCGGTCTAGGGGAGAGTAGTTGTGGTTTCTCGCATACTTACATGTTCGATCATGTATCTATGAGAGTACTTAAATGTGGGTATCTCTGTCGGGTAGCTGTGATACTAGAGTATATACATCGGGGGATGTATGTATGAAAGTATTTAGTTTACTGCTTACTTTACATGCCTTGTTGGGAAATTATTGGGCTGAAATGAAATTTTCTGTAGGTACACTAACAACGTATCATTGTAGATCGACTAGCTACCGTATACAAGAGGATGTATGTATGCCACCATATGTTTCGCTAGCCTTTAAATTTTTCTAGGTTTGTGAGGACGTACGGATCATGCATGCATCATGTTCAAGCATACATAGCATTTTTGCATTACTCCCTCCTTTAAAATTGATGGTCCCAACTAATTAAATTTCGTATCCCTTAAATGATTCTCCCCTTACATTGCAACTTTTTGCTACAGATGGCACGCACGAAATGCACTGCTCACAAGTCCACTGGAGGCAGGGCGCCTTGTCACCGGTTAGCTCCTCGTGAGCCCCGTCAGAAGCCTACTGAGGCGGGAAGGCTGAGGGCAGAGCTAGCCCGGGTGACTGCTGAGAGGAGTGCAGCTCAGCACCATTTAGAGCAAGTCACACAGGAACAGGATCAAGAGACCCTGGAGGTTCAGAGGTTGATAGTTGCTCACCGCAACTATGAACGTATATTGATTCACATGCTGAACCAACGGAATGAAGCCTAGCACGAGGAGAATGTGTTGAGAGCGCGACAGGTAGAACTGGAGCAGCAGTTGGCAGCTGCCAAAGAGTACAATGATCATCTCCATGAGGAGGTTCACCTATTACACAATCAGCTTCACCCCCTCCTTCCACCTGAGAATGACAATGAGGATGAGATGGGCTCTGGTGTCATCATGGCTGAAGGTGATGATGACATTGAGGTTAATCGGCCTAAGGACGTTCCACCTGAAGAGGAGGAAGATGAGGAGTTAGAGCCTGCTAGTGATGAAGATGGAGGAGAGATCTTTGACATTGACTCCGAGGATGATGCGTAGTTTAGCTTACTACTTAGCTAATGCGCTTGAGCTAGTCTTTTGTTGATCCTCATGCATGAACGAGTAGCTTTGTAATAAGTTAATCGTTGGGATGTAATATCGAACCCTAAGTTATCTTTGATGTTAGTTTGGAACCTCTATGGCTTGGATGTAACCTATCAAACGTGTTATGCTCCACGTATGTGAGCTTTTGATAATTTCCGTCTGTGCGGTCTATCGATCTCATTGTTGGTTAAGTTCATCGCATTAATGTGTCAATCGATGCGCTTGATGAGTTGTGTGATTGTGATGGATGATTGTGCCTCTATTGATAGTATAAATTCATTTTATCCATTGGAGTCAGTTTGGCATAATTATACAATTCATCTACAAAATTTCCACATCGTCAGTGCTCATTGGCTATACATTTTGTGGATGGCTTATAATCTTCGTCGTGATTGTAGCCTTGGAGATGAGGAACAACCACCTCCTCCACTGCCCACACCAGCTGAGCTAATGCAGACAGTCATCGAAAGTTAGTGCATGCTAGCTGAGGCTATGCGCCAACTGGCTAACCGTGATGACCGATATGTCCACCAGGGACCCGAGCTAAACCAGTATAGCAGCTTTAAGGACTTCATGGACACAAAGCCTCCTATCTTTAGAGAGGCAGAAGAACCATTACAAGCTGATGAATGGTTGAGTACGATAGAGCAAAGCTTTGGATTGCTCCGATTGACAGAAGGTATGAAAACCTCGTATGCAGGACACCAGCTTCGAGGCCCTATAGGCATCTGGTGCACCCATCATAGGACCACCTTCCCTATAGACATCGAGATAGTTTGGGACCAGTTCTAGACAGCTTTTCAGGGACATTTTATCCCTCCTGGTCTCATGGCCATTAAGCATACCGAGTTTATGAAGCTAACTCAAGGCAACAAGAGTCTTAATGAATACCTCTAGGCATTTAACAACCTGGTGAGGTATGCTCCCAAGTTTGTTGATACTGATGCCAAAAAGATAGCTAGCTTCAAGAGGGGGCTTTCCCCTAAACTAATGAAGTCTATGGGCAACTACAAGTGCGTCACCTTCAATGAGTTTATCAGTGACACCCTACCTCAGGAGAATAATGATAAGGTGTATGCTGCTTCCAAGACCCGTAAAAGAAACTTTGAGGCAGATGCTTCTCAGTCTAAAGCACCAGTGGTATCCAAAACCCAATATCGTCCACCCAATGCTAATGTCCGGTACCACCCACCTCAGAAGAAGAATCAAGCTAAAACTGGTTTTCGCATGGGGTACACAATTTCTTTGCCAAAGAATACCTCTAGGCAGGGTAGCTCCAATGTACCACCAGCTAACAGGCCATGCTGGAACTGTAACTAGCCTGGTCACTGGGCTAATAAGTGTCCCTATCCTTCCAAGCAGAATGCTCAGGGAAACATCCATTAGGGGCGTGTTCACTACACTACTATGGAGGAAATTCCTGCTGGTGAAGTGGTCACCGCTGGTAAGTTCCTTGTTAATGATCACCCTGCAGTTGTGCTCTTTGATTCGGGTGCTTCGCATTCCTTTATGAGTTCTACTTTTGCATCTATGCATAAGATGAATGTGATTACAATTATCAAGGGTGGTTATTGTATTAGTGCTACTGGAAATAATATCATGACTAACCAAGTAGTTAAAGATGTAAGGATTGAGATTAGGGATCAAGAGTTCCTTATGGATCTTGTAGTTCTACCGGGGGTAGGAATCGATGTAATCCTAGGGATGAAGTGGATGAGCAGGAATGGAGTGTTGATCGATACATCAACCCATGTGGTAATGTTGAGGGATCCCGTGGATAAGAAGGGTTTTCTAGTGCAGTTACCTCGTGATATCGCTATCCACAGTACAGCCAATGCTACCCTAGCCAAAGCCATTGAAGATATACCGGTTGTTTGTGAGTTTCCAGATGTCTTCCCTGATGACTTGCCTAGATTACCTCCGGACCGTGAAGTAGAATTCAAGATAGAACTCATTCCGGGTATGGCTCCTATTTCTCGAAGGCCCTATAGAATGCCGCCCAATGAGTTGGCTGAGCTGAAGAGTCAGTTAAATGATCTATTAAAGAAAGGTTTGATTCGGCCTAGTTCTTCTCGTTGGGGTTGTCCGGCTATTTTGTGAAGAAGAAGGATGAGTCTTTGTGCATGTGCATAGATTATCGCCCCCTTAATGCTGTTACCATCAAGAACAAATACCCTCTTCCTCGCATCGATATTCTGTTTGATCAGCTCTCCAAAGCTAAGGTATTCTCCAAGATCAATTTGAGGTCTAGTTACCATTAGATCAGAATTTGTCCTGAAGATATACCTAAGACAGCTTTCTCTACTCGTTATGGCTTGTTCAAATACCTTGTCATGTCCTTTGGGTTGACAAATGCTTCGGCACACTTTATGTACCTGATGAATTCAGTATTCATGCCGGAATTGGACAAGTTTGTCATTGTGTTCATTGATGATATCCTTGTTTATTCTCAGAATAAAGAAGAACATGCTGAACATCTGAGAATTGTTTTAACTCGATTACGTGACAACCAGCTTTATGCTAAGTTCAGCAAGTGCAAATTCTGGTTGAACAATATACCTTTTCTAGGTCATGTGTTATCTAGTGATGGAATTTCGGTTGACCCTACTAAGGTGCAAGAAGTCCTAGAGTGGAAGGCACCTACTATGGTCATAGAAGTCTGAAGTTTCCTGGGTTTGGCTGGCTACTATCGTCACTTTATCCCAGATTTCTCAAAAATCACCAAGCCCATGACTCGACTACTTCAAAAGGATGAGAACTTTGTGTGGACTCCGAAGTGTGAAGAGGCTTTCCACACTTTGCAGACCTTACTAACCTCTGCTCCTGTATTAGCACAACCTGACATCGAGAAGCCTTTTGATGTCTATTGTGGTGCATGTGGCACCGGTTTGGGGTGTGTTCTTATGCAGGAGGGCCGAGTCATTGCTTATGCTTTGCGCCAGCTTTGAAAACATGAAGTCAATTATCCTACCCATGACTTAGAGCTAGCCGAGGTTGTTCATGCCCTGAAGATCTAGAGACATTACTTGCTAGGTAATGTGTGCAACATATATACGGACCATAAAAGTCTCAAGTACATCTTTACTCAACCCAAGTTGAACATGCGTCAACGACGATGGTTAGAATTAATCAAAGACTACAACCTTCAAGTACACTACCATCCTAGCAAGGCTAATGTGGTTGCTGATGCCTTAAGCAGAAAGGCCCATTGTAATTCCATAGTTAGTGAAGACTTTCATCTAGCACACCTCCTTCATCCTATAGTACTCCACAATATCACTGTGGATTGCTCTCTTAGAAGTCGAATTATCGAACTCCAGAATACTGATGTGGGTGTGTTTCACATCAAGCGAAAGATGAAAGATCAGGAGACCAAGCACTTTAGGGTCGATGATAAAGGAATTCTCTGGTTTAATGATAGGCTTGTAGTACCCAAAGACAAAGAACTTAGAAATCAAATTATGGCTGAAGCCCATTCTTCTAGATTGTCCATCCATCCTGGTAGTAGTAAAATGTATCAAGATCTCAAGCTGTATTATTGGTGGACCAAGATGAAGAAAGAAATCGCAGCCTATGTGGCAAGGTGCGATAATTGTTGCAGAGTCAAGGCTATTCACATGAGGCCCAAACTATTGTAGCCACTCTCTATTCCTAGCTAGAAGTGGGAAGAAATTGTTATGGATTTCATTGTTGGATTATCCACTACCAACAAGGGTTGTGATTCCATCTGGGTTATCGTAGATCGTCTAACCAAATCCGCTCACTTTATTCCAGTCAAGTCTACCTATCACCCTCACAATTATGCTGAGATTTATTTTCAACAAGTGGTACATCTCCATGGTGTACCCAAATCCATTGTTTCAGATAGAGGACCGCAATTCACGGCTCACTTTTGGGAATGCTTACATCAGAATCTTGGCACTCATCTAATCCGTAGTTCTGCCTATCATCCGCAAACGTCAGGACAGACTGAGCATGTTAATCAAATTCTTGAAGACATGCTTAGAGCTTGTCTTATCTCTTGCAAAGGCTCTTGGGAGGAATGGTTGCCTCTCGCTGAATTCTCTTATAACAACAGTTACCAAGAGAGTATAAAAATGGCTCCTTTTGAAGCTCTTTATGGCCGCAAGTGTAGGACTCCTTTGAACTGGGTGGAACCCGGAGAAACAAGATTCTATGGTATTGATTTTGTAAAAGAAGCCGAAGAGCAAGTCCAAACTATACAGAAGAATATGACTACCGCTCAGGCTAGACAAAAGAGCTATGCTGATAAGAGAAGAAAACCTATTGAGTTTGAAGTAGGTGATCATGTTTATCTGAAGGTATCCCCTATGAAAGGAGTAAAACGTTTTGGAATCAAAAGGAAACTTGAGCCTTGATATGTTGGACCTTACCGCATTATTGAGAAAAGTGGAAGAGTAGCCTATAAACTCGATCTACCATGTGAAATGGGAGCTATATTCCCGGTATTCCATGTGTCCCAGCTGAAGAAGTGTCTTTGTATTCCCGAGGAAAGAATAGCTATGAGGAGAATCAACTTGAAATCTGATCATTCTTATGAGGAGAAGCCCATGCAGGTTTTGGATACTCAAGAAAGAGTGACTCGTAGGCGAGTAGTTAAGTTATACAAGGTAGTTTGGAGTAATCATAGTGATCGGGATGCAACATGGGAGCAGGAAGATTATTTAAAAGAAAATTATCTGGCTTTCTATACTGATTGGTACGCTTTCCAAATCTTGGGATGAGATTTTTCTAAGGGGGAGGGCTGTAACACCCTAGGTGTTTGGCTTCCACAAAATTGCATTTCATTTCATAAACATATGCATCATCTATGTCATCACGCCATTTTCACTTAAACATACATATGCAACATTCGCAAATTCTGTTTGTTTCATACTTGATTGCTTATGAATGGTAGTAGTGCAACATGTGAATGCAACATGAGTTTCTTATACCTTGAAACATGGCAACATGGTAGGAATGTGGCAAGTTAAAATTGCAACAAAAGTAATGAAACATGTGAAACATGGAATTGCAACATTTGAGTGAATTGCTTGTTTTGTTGCTTCATCACATGTGATCAATAGAAATTGGTATAGCACTTGTGTAAAGTGGTTGATTATGGTCTAATACACCTTAACTACAGTTAGGGTAATTGTTGGGACATTGTTCATGTGGATCAAAATGACAAAAATGCCCTCAAGTGGAGGTTTGACTTTGAATGACCCTTAGAGTGCCACTGTTTGACTAATTCAAAAGACTAACTTAGAGACCTTGCATGGCTGTGCACCCTTTACCAAAGTTGTAGCCAATTTATCAAGGAACAAAAGTTGTTTTATGACCAACTCATGAAAATGTGTGGAACAGCCTCAAACATGGCCCACAAGTCAGATTTGGGGTGAAATTCTACACTTAGAATGCATTTTCAGTTTGATTGAGCCAACTTTGGCTTGATGTAACTTCTGATCCATGGTGAATTAGATGATAGTCCTTGAAAAGAAATTGTAGATGGATGGTAGGCCTACATTTTTCATGTACACAGTTTTTGCAATGGATCAATGGTTTAGCCGTGTTGTCACGTTGAAGTCGCGCTGTCAGGCGGTTCAAGTCATCTGAACGGGAACTACAGTAACTAACAGTCTTTAGAAAATGAATGCCGTGTGTTTGCCTCCTATCGCCGGTCTTCTGCTTGCACTGCCATGCGCCGCGGGCATCCTAGCGCTGCTGGCCATGACATGAGCACCCCGCGCGCCTGCCCGACGCACTCGTCTGCTCCATTTGCTTCTCTTTCGCCTCCACTGCGCGCAGCGATGAGCCACGGCAACTCCTCCATTTCCAACCGACCATCACCGTCGCATTGCACACTCGCCACTACAAAAACACATCGGCCATCTTGCCCCTAGCTTCGGCGTGATCTCCTCTACCACCTCCACCTCTCAGTCAGGTCGTTTGAGTCTTGGTAAGGGCGTATTCGCCATTTCTTCCACCACCGCCATGGTGGGACCTCGCCGAAGTTGGCGCTCCATGCAGCCAACTGCCACCACGGCCTTACCATCCCCTCTATCCCTTGCGCTAGGTCCTGTGAGTGGTGCTGATGCTCATAGGGTCACCCACTAGAGCCGTGACGCCGTCGTCTCGCCGGAGCCGGCCAAGCCGTGGCCATACGCCGCCATGGTCGTCGCCACCCCCTCTTGCTGCAGCAATAGCTTCAATAGATGGCACCATTAGATGCGCATGGATGAGGCGAACACCGTAGCACCGATGGACTCGCCGAAGATGTCACCGGCGACGAGTTGCGCCGCCGTCTTTTCTCCCTCCCCTATCTGTCTCGCTAACGTGCAGGGTCCCTTTGTCAGTCACTGTAGTGGAGGCGGGAGTGAGTTCTAGGCTGCGCCAGCGTGTGCTTCATGGGCCACCATGTCCTTCGAGCCGGCCCAGCAGTAGAGTTAGGGTTTCAAATTCGTTTTGATTTATTCTTTTCATAGATTTGTGTATATATTCAAAAATATGTATCTCCTAGTTGGTAGATTCAAATGATGTGGTTCCAATTTTGTTGAGTTCATGATAATGTCTAGTTTTTTATTAAAAATATAATTTGTGCCATGTTTTGTTATGAAAAATGGAGTTGCTAATTATCTCTTTTAATCACGAAGGAAATAGGGGTAATTATATCTTTTTCTATGTAGCTCCAAATGGCATGAAATTTTTATGGTGTATTGCTCATATCATGAATAGCTTGTAGTTAAATTTTCATATATTTTGGACACTGTATGTAGGAGATAGAAAATTCTCTTGTTTGCATGGATGGATCTTTTGTGAATTTTCATAATTTTTCTATAGATCCAGTAAAGGTAAATTTGGTGAGTGATATTCTTATGCTAGAATGATGCTAGGAAAAATGTGAAATCTGTTGCTTGACACTTTTCATTAGGATTTCCTAATTATGCTAGAAATAGACATGCCACCTGTTATTTTGGATACAGCAAGTTCTGCTTGCCCAATGGCTTTGAAATTTTTATGGTAGTCTATGTGAAGCATGAGATAGCTACTATAATTTTTATAGATTTTTGTGAATAGTTTTACTATATATTGCTTTAATCACCTAATTAACTAAATAAATTAGAAAAGGGCATTAAATAAATTATTTAGAAGTTGGCACTATACTTTCTGATGTTCCTTTGGTATGTGCAACAAGTTGGTAAACTTGGTTTGGTCCAATTATGCTTTTGCATCATCACTAAATAATTAATTTAGTAGACCTGTCATTTCTTAATAGATTCTAGGTTTACTGGAATTCGATTTGGTTAACGTAAGAATCATGCTTTGATGTTTACAAATAATTTGTAGAGAATTTCATAAGCTTTCCAGAATGTCCTCTTGCAAGTCATTTGAATTTATAGAACTCTGGTTATGATTGAATTAAGGAACTACTCGTTGCATGTAAAACCTTAACTTTGATTTAAGTATGCCTTTACTATTTCCTAAGCTTGTGGTAATGTTCCTAGGTGTTAGGCCGTTAACTGAAGATGAGCATCTTTATCTTAGGTTATTCAAGTTAGGTAAGTTGATCTTGTTCTTCAAGTTAAGTTAGATACATGCTTTAAAGTGATTTGAATAGAGCTATTCTTAATCGATAAACGAGTGTCCAGTGATGTTTCGTTAAACACTTACTGTGATCCATTCATCATGAGCATCATGTCATTCCTTATGCATCCATAATATTTATCTTGTGCATCGGCATGCAATAGGTGTATCGAAAGGTGTGACACTGCTGGAATTCGAGGAACCGAGCGGGGAGCAGCAGCAGCCAACACCGGAGGTTCAGGAGGTGCAGCCCTCGGGAGAAGTGCCAGACGAGGTCACCGTTGAGTGCCTGGATCACCATCCGTGCAACTTTGTGAAAGGCAAGCCCTAGAGCATATTAAGCCTCCTAATTTCCGAAATGCAGTTAAAGTATTATTGTTACAGATATATATTGTTGCATTAAGTTTAGGTGTTGGATGCAAACACTTGCTGCATTGGTTATCCAATCCTTGTCCAGATATTGATACCCTCAATCCTATGTAGCTCAGGCTCATGTAGTGCTTAGCCCTGCTTTAACACAGTAGAAGTCAGGTGATTTCCTGTCACCTGCGAGATATAGGAAGATACATATGGCACGGTTGGCTATATTTGCTATCATGGAAAAGAACCAGTCTTAATTTGAAATGAAGACCGGACGGAGGCTTGCCGGTTTGTAGTGACTCCGTCTGTGTCACTTAAGGACTGAATCTTGGAGCCTTTCCTGTTCATGTTGAACGCATGCCTCTCTCTTAGTTGGCCGTGTCTGAAGACCGACTACGAAGCCGAGTAGCTCACCTCAAGCCGGGAGTCGATAAGTATAAAGTGCGCCTCGGAAGGGAGCCGTAGGCGTGACTCCAAGGGCAGGTGATTTAAAAGTCCTGATCGTCCTAGCAGAAGGGTAATCCTTGAGAGTGCTGGCACTAATCAAACCCATGAATTTGGTTCCTAAGTTGTTCCAAAGGTGACCCATGGCTACCCTTGCAAAGTATGACAAGGTGAGAGTTAGGAATACCCCCTCAGCTGAGTTGTAATTCGATTCGAGTCGCCGTCTCTCCCGGTTAGTGAGAACTTGACGGGCTTATCTCCAATGTAGATACACTAAATAACATAATGGTTCGGAAATGATGATATGATGATGACATCGTTATTATACCTGCTATGGTTAATATTGTTTGCTCCTAATAAGTGAGTGCTCTAGTACAGGTGCAAATCTAGTGGATAGGTAATGATGATAAACTTGATGTGAAGTTTAAATTGGTTACTATATTCATAAGCTCTTTTATGCAACTGTGTCTAGCTAGCCCACCTCATAAGCCTTGCATGACCCTTGGTGTCTTTTATTTCTAGTTTTGATGGGTAAGTCTAGTTGAGTACCTTCTCATACTCAGGGTTTATCTCCCACCTGTTGCAGATGACCAGTTCTACTTTGGTTGCTGCAAGTATTGCCTTCTCCCGGCTAGGGATGAAGACTAGACCATTGGGCATGCTCTCTACTAGTTCTCATACCTGAAGATGCTTTTGTGGGATATGACTAAGACCTGGCAATGTATTTGAAACTATGAAGTTATGTACTAAACTATGTTGCTTCCGCGAACTTGAACTTGGTTTGTAATATTTTATTTGAACTCTAATGGATGTAATCCGAATGCTACTTGTGAAATGTTGTAACGAATGATGTGTTGTGTTGAATCACTATGGTCTTGGTTTGTATGTCGAGAGTTGGTTGAAATCCTTCATGATTTTCGGACTATCAGTATTATGGGAGCTTAAGTATAGGAATTTGATCACTTCGATGATTGTTTTTGTACTTACGTTCTTATGATTTGGTTGGTTCTGTTACATGCGGCCTTGGGGTCAGGCAAAGCAGAGCACAAACCCAAGGGTCAGGCGTGGCAGAGCCTGTGGCCTTAGGGTCGGGCGAGGTGGAGCCCACCCTAGAGGTCAGGTGAGGCAGAGATCGTGACCTTGAGGTCGGGTGAGGTGGAGCCCACACCCATGGGGTTGAGCGAGACAGAGATTGTGGCCTCGAGGTCGAGCGAGGTAGAGCCTGTCCCTAGTGGTCGAGTGAGGTGGAGCTCAAGGCCTCGAGGTCGGGTGAGGCAAAGCCCGCCCACAGAGGTTGGACGAGGTAGAGCCCGTGCACCTAGGGGTCGGTTGGAGCTATAGTCACACTCTTGACTACTCAGATGAATCAATGTTGATGACTATTAGCTCCTCCTCTTCGAGTACCCTGGTATTGGTCCTCGATAGTATCCCCAAGCTTGCAGAGGAGTAGAATACTCCTTTGGAGGCTCGCTGAGGGCTCTGAGGGCCTTGGCCTTCTTTTGTTGCCCATGGCATGTCCTAGGGATGACAATTCCCTTTCATCATGATCGAACCCCTTGGGGGTATAGCTATGAGATTTGGTGGGTCAGAAAAGGTCTTTCCTGATTCTGACCCCTATAGGGGTCTATCGTTCTATGACCGCGCATTCGGTCTCCTTGCGAGTCCAACTTTCCTCGAGCCCCCACCCATAGCAAGGGTCCGGTCAAGGGTCAGCTCGTCTTTGTGATCGTCTTCCCTCAGGTCTTCTTTCTGATAAAACAGAGGGGTTGAGCCATGCCATGATTTTCCTTTATGGACAAATCATGGTGCTCAGTGAGCTATTAACAGGCTAGTCCGAGTGGGGCCCTGGCATCCCATTCGTGGGGGTCTGGCTTGGGTCAACTGGTGATTGACTCTAGATTCTCAGCGGTCAATCCATATAGTTCTCGGGTCCGTTAGACCGGTCCTGAGGGCTCTCTGCCTTTCTTTGAGGAAAAACCATGGATCGTATCTGGCCAAGACTCGAACATGGGCCGAGATGTGCATGGCGCTCGCGCGCCTAGGTACTAGCCGCTAGTGGGCCCATCCTTTTCCACCCCTCACTCTAAAGGTGTCTGGAGCGGTTGTTGAACCTGTCGGTGGGCCAACCTTTGAACTCCTAGGCCTAGACGGCCCGTAGGAGCATTTTTAACTCCATATCCCTCTTACCTATGATAGGTCATGGCCCATTTGGGGAGGCAAAACATCTAGCACATTTTCCAAGGGAATAGCCATAGGTTGTGTGCACACACCCCGTGACAAGATGTGGTGATAGGTCATGGTAGGCATAGAGATCTAGGCGGGCAATTGGTTTCCTCGCACCAGTCACCCCTGTAAAACCAAAGGGTTAGCCCTTCATGTTTCATACGCATGCCTACATCCTTACCACCACAGCCACACCGTCACCACCAATGCTTAGGTTTCCTGCCTCTGCATCTCCACCGCCATTGATCTCGCATCCATCCACCCCAACCTCTAATGGATCTGTGGTGCCATTCCAACATCACCTTCTAGCACATGGAGGGCCTCATCCATCGCGATCTTCTCCACACACGGACCTCGGCCGAGGAGTGGTTGTTGCCTAGTGACAAGGATTTGCCATCACCACCCACCGGCTACATGGTGTCGTTCACCCACTTCCACGAGCGTGGGCTCGTGACCCCCGCCCACAAATTCCTTCGGGGGCTGCTGCACTTCTACAAGATTGAGCTACAACATCTCAATCCCAATAGGATCCAACACATGGTGGCGTTTGTCATGCTGTGCAAAGGATTCCTAGGGATCAGCCCCCACTTTGACTTGTGGAGGTATTTCTTTGCTGTCAACCTCCAGAGGAATAGGGAGAAGGGCAGTAGGCAAGAGTTACACATGCCGATGGGGTGTGCCTGCATCCAACTTTGGAACAATTGGGTCAGTGAGTACCCATCCATGAGGCTCTCAACATCTAACAAGGGGTGGCACTTGCAGTGGTTCTACCTTAAGAATGACGCCACCGCCCCTCTACCGAAGTTCACCGAGTGCCTGATCGAAGAGGCCCTGGAGCAGTGGAGGAAGTGGGGCGTTCTAGAGAAGGACAAGAAGATCCGAGACCACATGGCCACCATCTAGATCCTAAAGGAGAACAACCTAAAAGGGTTAGGCGTCATCAAGGCTTACCACGCGAGGAGGGTGGCGCCGTTGATGATGCGTGTGCTCCCGCTATACACGATGCTGCTCGAGGCATCGTTCAATGTAACGGCACTCGCCGAGGGAATGCTCCCTAACTCCAAGATCATGCAACGCATCAGGAGGTGATGGAGCCTTTATGGGATGACACGGGTGCTGCCCTTGACTTTGTCTACTTGGTGTTGGGGCATCCTCCAATGCGGTCGATGCCAGGCTACGTTGTCTTCGTAAGTTTCCCTTTCTCTTGCCTTTTCTTCAATTGATTTCCCTACTCCATGAGACTAACTTTGAGAGGGGCAGGGCCAACTGAGGGACCTCATCCTCATGGATCACCTAGTGCTGCTGCCAAGGGATTGGAGGCGAATCATGCCGAGGGCGAGCGACTGAGGAAGGCGAAGGAGGACAAGAGGAGGAAGAAGCAGCAAAAGCTATGAGCATGGGAGCAAGGGGAGGACACTGATAATGATGATGACGATGATGATGGTGACAACGACGAGGTGATGGAAGAAGAAGAAATGGTAGCTGACGATATCGAGTGGGACAACCTAGAGAACGAGGATGCACTGTCAGGCATCGGTTCGTTGTTGCAGGCGTCGGGACCCTTCCCGTTCCATGGAGGGGAGAGTATGTCTAGGGAGCCAGCAGAGGTAGGACGTACTATCGGCCTACCCCAGAAGCCAACAGAGGAGGGTGGCTCCACCGTCGTGCCCCAAGAGCCAAGGGGAGTGGGGCGTTCTACCAACATGCCCCAAGAGCTACCCGGGGTGAGCCCCTCTGTGCAAGAGCAGGGGGTGGGCTCGAAGTGGCCTTGTTTCAATGAGGCGGAGCAAGGGTTAGGGGGTTCTCCCCCAAATGCATCTGCCACCTAATGGCGCTGAGGTGGGTTATCAATTCCTATGTTTTTCCTTTTTTTAGTCAGATTTCATTGTGACTTATGTTTTTTGTAGCACCCGGTTTTAAAGACAAAACCAGATACACACTATATGTGAGCCTAGGAAGTCAAATCTCACATATAGCCACAAATCAGGGTAATATCAAGAGACAATACTTATTACATAACGTATTAGTAAAAGAAGAGTACCCTCAGAGTATAGACAGTGGAAAGTTGACTCTGATCTTTAGGCAAAGACTCCAAATCCATAGGGATGACTGACTGGTTGACCACAAGCCTAACTCCTCCAACCAGCAATCTGGTACCCATCCGGGATTTTTATCCAATGTATAGAAAAATAAAGCAAGCATAAGTACATGTGGTACTTAACAATTATATCATGGGGTTCATGAGGCTCAAAAGGGCTGACACTGGTTTACTGCGATTAGCTTTAATGGATCATCTTTTAAGCAATTGAGTAGCAAAGGATTTATCATTCCCTTAAACACATGATCAGGTAAACATGATTAATGTATAGCATAAACAGTTGATCATTAGTACCATTCATTATCTATTAGTGATCATCTCTATTCCATAAGGGTCCAAGGCCACTCGTGTCCATGAGCACGGCTGTTATAACAGTTTTATACTCTATAGAGTTTGTACATGTTCACTGTGAGTTGTGATTTATCCTTTTGCCCGAGGTAGCTATTCTCTTGACCCACTTCCAAGGAAGGTCGGTAGGGTTCACTATAAAGCCTTTTAAAGAATTTGTCTAACAAGTTAGGGCCGCTAGGCGTATGTGGCCCATCTCTAGGAGCGACACACGTGGGCATCGTAGCATGGTACACACTTCCCAGCAGCAAAGGAAACATACCCTGCGCCTAAAAGGTAACCACTAACAAGCTAGAAAAGATCCTCATACTGAGCTAAAGCCAGAGCCATATGGGCCTCACAGCTATACTGTAAGTCCTGGATGATCGCTTACAGATAAGTCCTTAGGGAGAGGAATCTAAAGCATATAAACACTCCAGCCCCCTGTTTCCATGTTACTAAAAAGTCATGTTTAAAGTGAATTTAAATGTATTTTGGACTGGGCATACTATTTCTAGAAATTATAGGGTCTAAAGTGAATAAAATCAGGCCTGATATGCATTTATTTTGAACTAATTTGGATTGCGGGTTTATTTCTAAAAAAATGCAGGGGCTTTTCTACAAGATGCACATGGCTTTGACTGTGGTTGACTCGGCTGCTGACCAGGCTAACGCGTGGCGGCTGCTGGTTGGCGTGGTGCACCATGCATGCATGGGCCAGTGCTGACTTGGCATGGTAGGCTGGGTCTACGGCCCACGGTGGACCGAAAACACCATGAACCAGTATCATCTAATCCTAACCGTTCACGCAAGATCCAACAGTGAGCGATGCATAGGAGAATTTCCACCGGCTGCGCAGTCCTGCTGGCGAGGGCGCCATGGCCGGTGGTGAACCGAGCTTGGCGATGGGCATCGAAGGGGGCATTCTAGACCTCCCCGAGTCAGACCGAGCACACCGGAACAATCTACGGGCAATCGCGAACACGTTCAGACGCAAATTGAGGGCGGGAATAGCGTGTCGGGATGATGGCCCATGGTGGCACCATTGTTGGTGGGTCTAGACGCTTGCGGATGCGGCTTTCTAGCCTACTATTAGATGAACAGAGGGCATGGGGAGGATGAGTGGCTCACCAAGACTCGTATTAGGGTGGTCGTGGCGTCCGGGAGGGCTCCAAAGCGGGTCGTCGACGGCGGCCGCGATCTGGAGAGAGAAGTGATGCGTGGTTGAGGTTGAATCCAAGGAATTGAAGGTCAAAACACAAAATCAACGATACCTACTGCTTCAGGGGGGACATGGCGGAGGTCACCGGCATGTCGGCGACGTGGATTGAGGCGCGGGTGAGGGAGATTGTCGGTGGTAGGGAGTTGCTGGACGTGAGTAGAGGAAAAGGGGAGAAGGGAGGTGCTCGGTTCAGGCTTTATAGGTGAGCAGCCGCTGCGTATGAGGAAGGGGAGTGGGGCTGATTGGCTGCTTGCCAAACAGGCGCGGCGGCTTGCCGTTCATGGACGCGCCATCGGCGGGCAAAGAAAGGAAAGGGGAGGAGCGCGTCGGGGAAGAAGGAAAGGAAAGGGAACAAGGGCACTGACGAGTGGGGACGATGGGGCAGCGAGAGGGGAAAGGGGTGCGACACGTGCAGCGCTGTGGGTGCGGGTGGCTGACGTGCGAGCTGGGCCGCGGAGCAGGCCGGGAGAAGGGAAGCGCGTGCGGGCGAAGGCCAAGCGGGCCATGGCACGAGCTGGGCTATCGAGCGGGCCAAAACCAGGAAAACGGGAAAGATGGGAAGGGAAGGGACGCGGGCCGGTTCTGGAGTTGGTCTAAAAAAAGAAAGAAGGGATATTTTTCCAATTCAAAATCTTTTTCCTATTTAGTTTTCAAAGCCAATTCAAATGTAAACTAAATGCAAATTCAAATAGAGTTTGAACATACTTTTCAATTCCAATAAAAGTGAGCAAATTTTAGTAAGTTTTCAAAAATAATTTATACAACTTTTTAAATTCTTTTATTTCCTAATTTTCTGTTCTTTCCTTTCTTTTATTTCAAAGCCATTTTCAATTTCATTTCAAAAGTATTTTAACCATCTTGACTTTTTAATTAAAACCACTCAACCAATAAAATTAAATACAATAGCATGTATGCATCAAACATATTGCTACCTTATAATGTATTTTAATTTAATGAAAATTTTTATTTTGCTATATTTCATGTGCACAAAAATTCATAAATAAATCATTTTAGCTCTATTTTAAAAGAGGTAAATTTTAGGGTGTTACAATTCTACCCCCCTTAAGATGAATCTTGTCCTCGAGATTCGAAAGACATTGACTAAGAGATGGGAATACTCCGTCCTTGGATTCTTCTTTACTTCCTTGTGTAGTTCCATTGCCTTGCAAAGATCCACTTTACTTTGCACACCTATTGCTCTTACTTCCAATTAACTTGCCTAACTAATTCCAAAACTTTGACAGGTGCCTTGAACAACTCTCAGGTAACCCAAATCACTAGGCCATAAATTTTTTTTTCTTTTTTTTCATATGTTCACCTTTCAACAAGGCTTTCTTATCTTCTTGGTTTGAAAGAGAATCTACCAACAATCTTTAAAACATCAATGATCCCAGTTAAGTTGCTTGAACTGGGAATACAACTCTTAATTCTTAGGGTTACTCGAACCTTCTTAGCACAATTCTCCGTTGCTAAGGGCATCGGTCATGACTTTGCTTCTCGAAGTGATAGCACTTTTCCAAGTAACAATCAATCTCATTCCAACGAGGTTATCACAAGCTCAAAGACTAACTTGGTGAAGGTATCCTATATATTCTTATGATCCTCCTAGATATTACTTTTACCTTCAAGAAGATGGTACTTCCATTCTCCACAATGGATAGCTCCAGATAACCTATTAGTTCAACTAACGCATATAAGAACACATCCTACACCTTCACAAGATGCATTATTGTAGATACAAAGCTCTTGTCCTGATCTAACAAAGCTAATACCTAGATTTTACGTTAACCTCTTCTTGGATTTCTTCAAATACTTGACTGAGGTTTCTCGATCCAAACTAACTTAAAAGCTTCTCCGGTAACTTTATCAACATCTTGCTGGTCTTGGATAAACCTTTCTTGGACTTCTAACCAAATCTCATTGAAACTCTGAGTTTCTCTTGAATCTTTAGGTACCACCACGCTTTCGCTGTGCACTCTGATTTCCACTGTGCAAACTCAAACATATGATACTTCATCTTACCCATTCTTCAACTTGGCTACCCCCTTAAGATAAGGTAAAGTAGGGGATACCAAAGCATATCTTGCATCGTCTTGTGATTGAAGTCTACTGTTGTCCATAATTTCCTTAGGGTTTTTTTACCATCTAAAATTAGAGATATGAACCGATAAAGACAGGCTGCTTTGAAGATAAGATAGGGAAAATAGAAGAAAACCGTAACCCAACTATTTATTTCATTAATCCTTATACCTTAAACCTATAGACTAAATGAAATTGCAGGAACACCCAACAAAATCATTGCAATCACTACAAAGATGCAAAACAATCATGAGCATAATGATAATTCAACAAGACAGTAATGATGCACAACTCAATTATTGACTCAACTTGCGATACTATCGTTTTTATTGTTTTTATTACATAAGGGGCACAACTCCTAATTCTTAAAAATGGCATGATTATAGGGACATCTCTCACATGGGAGTGACATGTCATCCACTACATCAATTTCATCATGGGCTTCCTTTATACTATGTGTCACCATCGCTTGCTGGTGGTAGTCCTGTATTGACCTAACTCTGGCTACCTCCATGGCATAATTGTTGATCCTTCTGTGGGCAAGATTTAACATAATGTCCTTCCTGCTGACAATGATAACACTTTCTCTTAGCTAGATCTTTATTGATGTCATACTCCACAGAATTGTTACTTAGAGTATTGTTAGCTTGCTGACTCTGTAAGTTCATCTTTGTTTGTTTAGACCGCTTTTTAGCTCGCTTGATCTTTCGGGGTTGAAACTCCATGTAGGTGATTGTCCACCCATCTATACATACCTCATGTGGAAAGAGTGGAGTAACCTTAGCTTGAGAAACTTCTAATTCTTTAGAGTCTGAGTTTAACTGACTAGGGATTGGAGCTAGATGTGACAATGTAATAGAACTCGAATGTTGATTTCTTCCTGATTCTGACTCTGGTGAGATCTCCTTTCTCTTCTTATCCACATTGTCCTTAGGTATAGGTTGAATACCTTCATACTCAATTCTTTCTCCTGACGGTGTTGTTAGAAGCACTGAACGCTGGGCATACTTGATCACTCCTTCATAAGCAGATAGCCATCCTATTCCAAGAATGACATCAATGTCTACTAACTCTAATACAATAAGGTTTGCTTCAAATTTTACTCCTTTGATGTTAAGACTAACCCTTGGGCATATGCGGTTTGCCTTCATTTCTCCTTCTGGGGTCTTAACTATCACTAGTCTCCTCATTGGAAGCATAGCTATCTTATGTTCCTTTACGTATGCGCTGGAGATAAACGAATGTGAAGCTCTAGGGTCAAACAGCACTGTGGCAGAAGCTGAGTTTACTTGAATGATACCATACACAACCTCCTTAGCTCCATGAGTGGTCATCATATCCACATTATTCAATCTTCCTTGGATGTAGTTTCTTTTTGCTTTACTTCCTTGCTCCTGTTTCTTCTGGACCTTCTGTTCTTGCTTCTGTTGTGGGTGATCCTGGCATCCATGCGCTGTTCTTTCAACATCTTCATTGGACTTCATATTCCTCCAAGCTTCTGCTGCTTGTCTCTTCACTGGTCCCTTTGGTATGTTGGTTTGACCTTGTGGCAAGCACTGTTGAAAACTCCTAGGTTGAGTCATACCTTCTGGTGCTTGTTGTTGCACAGCTACAAACTTCTCCTTGTTGAATGCAGTCAAGGACAACATAGCTTGGTCCTCCTGATCTCTGATGCTGGTGGTCTCCTCATTTCGATCCATCTATATAGATAAGGATAGAGGATTGAGAATAGAGACAAAGTTTTCATAATAGACAGAGGCTGAAGTGAGCATAAATTTTAGCAATTAACAAGGTTGGAGAGAAAACAAGAACTTAATAAGATAAAAGCATGCTAAAATGTCTAGTTCTAGCTAGGCTTGCGTCCTACAGTCAGTATTGCTCTGATACCACTTTGTAGCACCCGGTTTTAAAGACAAAACTAGATATACACTATATGTGAGCCTAGGAAGTCAAATCTCACATATAGCCACAAATCAGGGTAATATCAAGAGACAATACTTATTACATAACATATTAGTAAAAGAAGAGTACCCTCAGAGTATAGACAGCAAAAAGTTGACTCCGATCTTCAGGCGAAGACTCTAAATCCATAGGGACGATTGACTGGTTGACCACAAGCCTAACTCGTCCAAACCAGCAATCTAGTACCCATCTAGGATTTTTATCCAATGTATAGAAAAATAAAGCAAGCATAAGTACATGTCATACTTAACAATTATATCATGGGGTTCATGAGGCTCAAAAGGGCTGACACTGGTTTACTACGATTAGCTTTAATGGATCATCTTTTTAAGCAATTGAGTAGCAAAGGATTTATCATTCCCTTAAACACATGATCAGGTAAACATGATTAATGTATAGCATAAACAGTTGATCATTAGTACCATTCATTATCTATTAGTGATCATCTCTATTCCATAAGGGTCCAAGGCCGCTCGTGTCCATGAGCACGGCTGTTATAACAGTTTTATACTCTGTAGAGTTTGTACACATTCACTGTGAGTTGTGATTTACCCTTTTGCCTGAGGTAGCTATTCTCTTAACCCTCTTCCAAGGAAGGTCGGCAGGGTTCACTATAAAGCCTTTCAAAGAATTCGTCTAACAAGTTAGGGCCACTAGGCGTATATGGCCCATCTCTAGGAGCGGCATGCGTGGGCATCGCAGCATGGTACACACTTCCCAGCAGCAAAGGAAACATACCCTATGCCTAAAAGGTAACCACTAACAAGCTAGAAAAGATCCTCATACTGAGCTAAAGCCAGAGCCATATGGCCCTCACAGCTGTACTATAAGTCCTAGATGATCGCTTATAGATAAGTCCTTAGGGAGAGGAATCTGAAGCATATAAGCACTCCAGCCCCCTATTTCCATGTTACTAAAAAGTCATGTTTTAATGTTTATTGCATATATCATTAGTCAAGTTACAAGATCATGGTTTTGATTAAGCACTAGGAAAAACTATCCCATGCAATATCCTAGAGGTATCAAGGTACACGTAATCAAATATCTAGGATATCCTTAATGGTAATAAGGGAGACACATGCAATATAAATTAAGTGTTTAAATGTGAATAGGTAACAAGGATAATCCCATGCTATACTTGCCTTACACACTGATCCTTTGGTAAGCTTTATTCTTCGATGTCTTTCTTCTTCTTCTTGGATCACCACGTGTATCTCACTGACTGGACGTAATTCATAGAACACCACACAAACATCCATACACATACATGCATAGCATACAATTGCATCTATATCAGAACAATACACCAATCATAGAAAAATAAGTAAAAGAGATTGAAATATGATTCTACGTATCGCTACGATCACACAGTCGCGAGAAGCACGCTAATCAAAGCTACAGTTGAAAAGTTACAACTACCGAGAGATTTGCTTAATTCATGGAAAAGAAAGCTATAGGCTTCATTTATGTTAACCATATGAATTCATATATAAAAGATATTTTATAAACAATATGGATTGAATTAAGTCAGTTCTTAGATTTAAACAAAAGTAAATCAAATCATATTTTATGTATAAAACCTAGTTGCATAACCATTAATCAAGATATGATTTAAACTATGATTTTTATGAAATAGTAATATAGTAAACATCATTACTAATGCGTAGATCTCGTCATTATGAAACAAACGCAACTTGAATGGACTTTTTCAGAGTTGAAATGAATAAGTTATGATTTAAACAAGTTTTACTTTAATTAAATAATAGATTAAATCTACTCATGAATTTCAAGTGTCGAAAACATGCCTAACAGTTGTATAAACATGTAGAAAATGTAAATACGATCCTAACGCAATTCGAACGGGTCAAATCGGACTTCAAACGCAAAAGTTACGCATGAAATAAGATTCCGTGGCATTTCTATAAATAACTCGAACTCATGTTTAAATTAAAACAATTAAAAATCTTAATTTAAATGTATTTTGGACTGGGCATACTATTTCTAGAAATTATAGGGTCTAAAGTGAATAAAATCAGGACTGATATGCATTTATTTTGAACTAATTTGGATTGCGGGTTTATTTCTAAAAACTGCAGGGGCTTTTCTGCAAGATGCGCATGGCTTTGACTGCGGTTGACTCGGCTGCTGACTAGGCTAACGCGTGGCGGCTACTGGTTGGCATGGTGCACCACGCTTGCGTGGGCCAGTGCTGACTTGGCACGGTAGGCCGGGTCTACGGCCCACGGTGGACCGAAAACACCACGAACCAGTATCATCTAATCCTAACCGTTCACGCAAGATCCAATGGTGAGCAATGCATAGGAGAATTTCCACCGGCTGCACAGTCCCGCCGGCGAGGGCGCCATGGTCGGCGACGAACCGAGCTTGGCGGCGGGCGTCGGAGGGGGCGTTCTAGACCTCCCCGGGTCAGACCGAGCACACCGGAACGATCTACGGGCAATCGTGAACACGTTCGGACGCAAACTGAGGGCGGGAATAGTGCGTTGGGATGATGGCCCATGGCGGCGCCATTGTTGGCGGGTCCGGACGCTTGTGGATGCGACTTTCTAGCCTGCTATTAGATGAACAGAGGGCATGGGGAGGACGAGTGGCTCACCGAGACTCGTATTGGGGTGGTCGTGGCGTCCGAGAGGGCTCCGAAGCGGGTCGTCGACGGCGGCCGCGATCTGGAGAGAGAAGTGACGTGCGGTTGAGGTTGAATCCAAGGAATTGAAGGTCAAAACGCGAAATCGACGATACCTACTGCTTCGGGGGGACACAACGGAGGTCACCGGCGCGTCAGCGACGTGGATTGAGGCGTGGGTGAGGGAGATTGCCGGTGGCGAGGAGTTGCTGGACGCGAGCAGAGGAAAAGGGAGAAGGGAGGTGCTCGGTTCGGGCTTTATAGGTGAGCAGCCGCTGCATATGAGGAAGGGGAGCGGGGCTGATTGGCCGCTTGCCAAACGGGCGCGGTGGCTTGCCGTTCACGGATGCACCATCGGCGAGCAAAGAAAGGAAAGGGGAGGAGCGCACCGGGGAAGAAGGAAAGGGAAGGGAACAAGGGCACTGATGAGTGGGGATAGCGGGGCAGCGAGAGGGGAAAGGGGCACAACAGGTGTGGCGCTGTGGGCGCGGGTGGCTGACGTGCGAGCTGGGCCGCGGAGCAGGCCGGGAGAAGGGAAGCACGTGCGGGCGAAGGCCAAGCGGGCCACGGCACGAGCTGGGCTGCCGAGCGGGCCAAAACTAGGAAAATGGGAAAGATGGGAAGGGAAGGGAGGCGGGTCGGTTTTGGAGTTGGGCTAAAAAAAGAAAGAAGGGATATTTTTCCAATTCAAAATCTTTTTCCTATTTTGTTTTCAAAGCCAATTCAAATGTAAACTAAATGCAAATTCAAATAGAGTTTTAACATACTTTTAGATTCCAATAAAAGTGAGCAAATTTTAGTAAGTTTTCAAAAATAATTTATACAACTTTTTAAATTCTTTTATTTCCTAATTTTCTTTCCTTTCCTTTCTTTTATTTCAAAGCCATTTTCAATTTCATTTCAAAAGTATTTTAACCATCTTGACTTTTTAATTAAAACCACATAACCAATAAAATTAAATGCAATAGCATGTATGCATCAAACATATTGCTACCTTATAATGTATTTTAATTTAATGAAAATTTTTATTTTGCTATATTTCATGTGCACAAAAATTCATAAATAAATCATTTTAGCTCTATTTTAAAAGAGGTAAATTTTAGGGTGTTACATTTTTGTCCCTTGCAGCATCGGCAGACAGTGGAATCCTTTGGTGCTGGCGCCGAAGAAGAGCATCGCCCTCCAATCGGGACGGCGGCCGTCGGCTAGTGTCGCGCCCGTTCTGGCGGGAGCAGCACCGGTGTGACCATGTCGCTGGCCGATCAAGCCCCGCCCACGGTGGCGCCTATGCCCTTGGCGGGACAGGCGAACGCGGGCGTTCAAGGGGCACCTTTGGAGGTCGTGGAGCAGTCAGTGATGGCCGTGATACCGCTACCGATGGTAGGACAGATGGGGCTACCGACCGCGCTTGTGGCACCAACCATGGTGGGCGAGATGCAGCCGGTCATGACCCCACCAATGCAAGTGGAGGTGACGACGACCATGGCAGATGGGTCATAGTCAGGTGCAATTGCAATGTCACCTAAGGCATTGGCGCAACCCATGCCATCGGTGGCCTAAGCGATGGCGCCTGGCATGGGCCGGACAGAGGGGGACATGGCCAAGGGGTCCCCGAGAGTTGTGGTGCTGGGAGAGAGGTTCGAGTCCGCATCGTTGACCCCTTCCATCGCTGGAGGGGGCATCCCGGTGGGGACGTCATGGCGAGAGAGGTTGGCAGTGCTTGGGGCCAGTGGGGATTCGTCCCTAACCCTAACATCGGTGGGTAGCAGCTCGCCTGCGCGGAGTGAGCCCCTGCTCCAGTGGGCAGATCCATAGGATCCGGCATGGTCGCTTTTTACCCTTGACGACACCGCAGAGAGCATGGAGCGGGAGAGCCTCGATGTAGGGATTGTGTCCATGCTCAAGGCCCTGGACCATGTCACGGGCACATTGCGCGATGTTATTGTTACTTCCAGACGGGTATTGCTTGGTCCTGCTTCTTGCCCTTTTCTTCCTCTATATACTTTTTGTATCCTGACTAGCATCTCCCTGTAGTCCCTTATAGCTCGTAGCTAGGGCAAATCTCAGTTCCTTCATCAACAGAAGGAAGCTTGGGACTACCTCATCGAGGAGGCGCGGCTACATGGGGAGGTGACAACTCAGCTTGTTGCCACCTAGTAGAGGGTGGTCAAGCTGACTCCCCTCATCAAGGAGGTGGCCAATCTTTGGTTGTGTGTGGCCGAGGCCCATCGAGATGCTGATGAGGCTGAGAAGGCATTCGAGACCCTATCGGTGAGGTCACGGAAGGATGACAAAGAAGCCGACAGGGATAGGAAGGAGCAGGATGAGTTGCTTCAGAAGGACACTAAAACCCACCAGTAGATCCTTGACCTTCTGGGCGAGGTTGAGAAAGAAAGGGATTTGAAGCTGGGGGCCGAGGAGAAGTTCGTGGCCCTAGAGAAAAGGGTGGTCCTAGATGCTACGGTGGTCTCTCGGCTATGTAAGGAGCCGGATGAGCTAATCCAAGCCATAGAGAAGTGCCACTCGGAACGCGGCGCGGCTTGCGAGGAGTGTGACTAGGCTTTTCAAGAGCTTGACCAGGCCAGCCAAGAGCGCAACGATGCGCAGCAGAAGGTCTACTCTCTTTAGGCCAAGCTCAAAAGGGAGATGACTCGAAAGCTGGTGGCCAAGAGCATTTCTGTCAGGCTGGCTATGGATCTTGATGAGGTGAGGAGAAATCTTTAGGCAGAGAGTGACGAGCTTGGTATCCTAAGCGCTGCCCTCAGAGTGGTCTACAATGACCTTGAGGTGGTGTAGTCGAAGGGGACCAGCTCGCTCACGGCTCCTGCCATCGAGATCACGGCTCGGGTGCGCCAGCTCGAGAGGAATGCCCTTCACGCCAAGGTCAATCATTCCTTCATGATTGCTCATTCTCATTATGGGGACAACATTGATCTAGAGGCAATGAGCCATGGCTATGCGCCCAGTTATGAACTCCATGAGCTGGAGGAGATGGAAACGGTGGTGGCTCCCCTTTTGCAGGACCTGGCAAATAGCATAGAAGGAATAGTTCTCCCTCGGAGGGACTAGTTAGTTAAATAGGTCGGACGATCATTTTTGTAATAAGCAGACAAGTTCCGACCCTTGTGTTTCGTTTAAACAAGTCTGTTCTTTTCTTCCTTTTTATGTGTAAGAAGGGGTTAATGTGTTCTGACCCTTCCTATTGTTAAGACCATAGAGTTTGAGGTGTGGGTGGGAAACTCTGATCACACTGGTAAGCAAGAGTGCCATAGTCACTAGGGCGTAGGTTTCTTGCTGTCCAACCAGCCTTACTCAGTCGTTCGTTTCTGCAAACCTTGCCTCTAGGTTTTAATGTGAGGAAGGGGTTGGGCATGGCGACTATTTTAGAAAGGGTATATATATACCCTTATCTATCAGCCCTCAAGTGAGACCCGACCCTTTGCCATGGTCAGGGTCAGGTTTCACTAAAGATCAAGAAGATGATAGCAAAACTAGTAGGAGAAAGCGTCTCTTGTTTTAGAAATGTTATTCTTAGTTTTCGTACGTACTTGTTCCCTAGGATCTGAGCCATCGTTCTATGACCACGCATTCGGTCTCCTTACGAGTCCAACTTTCCTCGAGCCCCTGTGCGTAGCAAGGGTCCGATCGAGGGTCAGCTCATCTTTGTGATCATCACCTCATCCGTGGTTTCCACAACTGGAGGGGTTGAGCTAATGTCGCTTGCCTTGATGGCTCGAGTGACGTGCTTGGTGAGCTCGCTAATGGGCATGTCCGAGTGGAATTTAGGTCTATCATTCATTACAGGGTTGGCATAGCCCTCATGTGGCATTCCACCACCCCTTAATTCGCCTCCCAGTAGATGCCCGAATCATTCCGGAGATCGATTCAGGTGGCCCACTAGCCTCCCCTCGATGGACATTCTATGGGCTTGGCTCAAGGTTAGGATTGAATGAGAAGGTCAAGATGACCCTATTCACTTCTGAGAGGGTCTAGCAAAGGCCACTAGGGCTCATCTGCATTTTCTCCCCTAGCCCTATTCGACGTGAGGTGGCCTCGAGCCCTTCATGGGCTAGCCTTCAAACCTCGGTCGGTTGGATTCTTGAGTCGGGGTTGGGCGGCTCGAGCCCCTGAGCCCCATTAGGCTCGGTAGGGGTTGGTCATGCTTTATGCATCACCCCGTCCATGGTTTCCATAATCGGAGGGGTTGAGCTAACGACACTTGCCTCGATGGCTCGAGTGTCGCGCTTAGTGAGCTCACCAACGAGCATGTCTGAGTGAATCCGGGTTCATAGTTCATAACAGGGTTAGGATAGCCCTCATGTGGCATTCCACTGCTCCTTAACCCGCCTCTCGGTAGATGCCTGAATCATTTCAGAGACCAATTTAGGTGTCCCACTAGCCTCTCCTCGATGGAAATTCTATGGGTTTGGCTCGAGGTTAGGATTGAATGAGAAGGTCGAGATGACCCTATCTGCTTCTAAGCGGGTCAAGCAAAGGCTGCTAGGGCTCATCTACAATTTGTCCCCTAGCTCTGTTTGATGTGAGGTGGCCTCGAGCCCTTCATGGACCGGCCTTCGAACCTCGGTCGGTCATAGCTCATATCTAATGAGACGACTATTGCTTCATGATGTGACACGAAGCGTTGTGATGCAATAATTGCATATGGGTTGCTTGGATGTATGGGAATGGATGAATGAATGGTCATGCACTAGAAAAGTAAAGTGGGGGTTGGTAAAGTTACCTCGATGGCTCGAGTGATGGGTTTAGTGAGCTCTTGCCGGATATGTTCGAGTCTAGGTCCATTGTTCATGACACAGTCAGCATAACCCACATGGGGCATCCTGCTGCTCCTTACCCTGTCTCGGTAGCATCCCAAGTCGTCCAATCGACTTGGGTGACCTGCTAGCCTCTCCTCGATGGAGATTCCACTGGTGGGCCCCTCCAAACCCTTCCTAGGAAGGCGGAGGCTAAAGCTCAGAGTGTGGGCAAAAAACTCTGATTATGCTGGGAGCAAAAATACCGTAGTTGCTAGGGCATAGGTTTCTTGCGGTCTGACCAATTTGATTCAGTGTTTGTTTCCTCAAACCTTGCCTCTAGATTTTTAACATGAGAAAGGGTTGGGCACAAAGAATGTCTACCGAATAGACATACTCTTACCAGCCCCCGAGTGAGGCCCGACCCCTTACCATTGCTGGGGTCGGGTGTCACTTAGAGATCATGGAGTCGATTGTGAAACTAATAAGAGAAAACATACATAAATTAAGGGTGATCCGTCTCTCGGTAGCAGCCCAAGCCATTCGATCAACTTGGGTGACCCGCTGGTGTAGGACTTATCTTGATGGCTCGAGTGACTGGTTCAAGGAGCTCTTACCAGATATGTTTGAGTGGAATTCAGGTCCATCGTTTGTGACAGAGTCTGCATAACCCGCATGGGGCATCCTACTGCTCCTTACCCATCTCTCGATAGCGGCCTAAGCCATCCGATCAACTTGGGTGACCCGCTAACATAGGACTTACCTAGGGAAATAGAGGATGGGATCATCCCCCCCCCTCAAGAAATTAGTTAGGCAGATAAGCTAGGCGGCAAACTCATAGTAAGTGGACAAGCTCTTAAATTTTGTTATGGCCAAATAGGTTTTTAGCCCTTCTCCCCTTTTTGTATAAAAAAGGTTAATGAGTTCCGACCCTTTTCATCATTAAGGCTGTAAAGCTCGGGGTACATGTGAACAAACTCTAATCATGCTGGTGAGCAAAAATGTCATAGCCGCGGGGGTGTAGGTTTCTTGCAGTCCGACCAGTTTTACTCAGCGTTTGTGTTCTGCAACCCTTGCTTCTAGGTCTCAACATGAGAGAGGGTCAGGCATAGAGAATGCTTGCTAGGTGGATATACTCTTAAACATGTACCGACTCTCTCCGTAGTTAAGGCTAAAAAGCTCGAAGTGCGAAAAAAACTCTGATCACGCTGGTGAGCAAAAACACCATAGCTATTGGGGCATAGGTTTCTAGTAGTCTGACCAGTTTTACTCAGCGTTTGTTTCTATGACCCTCGCTTCTGGGTCTTAACATGAGAAAGGGTCGAGCATAGAGAATGTCTACTAGATAGATATGCTCTTATTAGCTCCCGAGTGAGGTCCGACCCCTTGCCATTGCTGGGGTCGGACATCACTTAAAGATCGAGGAGTTGATAGCGAAGCTAATAAGAGAAAGCGTGCGTAATTTTAAGGGTAAAAGCAACATAGCTATTTGATGTTATAGGCTTTGATGAAGACTTCACCATCAATGTTCT
The DNA here is from genome assembly GCF_019320115.1 of Miscanthus floridulus. Classification (NCBI taxonomy): domain Eukaryota; kingdom Viridiplantae; phylum Streptophyta; class Magnoliopsida; order Poales; family Poaceae; genus Miscanthus; species Miscanthus floridulus. Next base: position 172,297,015 of record NC_089587.1, on the reverse strand, counting down.
TAAGCTTGTAGGTGCCTGGTCAGAGCACCTCCACAATGACGTACGGTCCCTCCCACAGTGGAGAGAGCTTGTGGTGGTCCTTGTTGCTCTGGACGAGGCGGAGCACTAGGTCCCCGACATTGAAGGACTAACCCCACACTCGATGGCTATGGTACTGGCGTAACGCTTGCTGGTAATTGGCCAAGCAAAGGAGGGCGATGTCACGCTCATCATCTAGCTGGTCCATGGCATCCTCAAGGGATGCCTCGGCTCCCTATTCGTCGTTCACCATGACCCTTGGCGCTCCATAGTCGAGGTCGGTTAGGAGGATAGCCTCGGAACCATAGACCATGAAGAATGGTGTGTAGCCGGTGGCCTAGCTGGGGGTCATCCTCTGGCTCTAGGGCACTACAGGAAGCTCCACCACCCATCGTTCGCCAAACTTGTTCAACCGGTTGAAGATCCTAGGCTTGATGCCTTGTGGACCATGCCATTTGCGTGCTCGACCTGCCCATTCGTGTGGGGGTGCGCCATAGCGGCGCAATCGATGTGGATGTGGTATTCATCATAGAATCAGAGGAACTTCTTTCTGGTGAACTACGTGCCATTGTCCATGATGATGGAGTTTAGGACCCCAAAGTGATGGACGATGTCAAGGAAGAACAACACGGCTTGCTCGGACTTGATCATAGAGATCGATTGAGCCTCTATCCACTTTGTAAACTTGTCTATGGCAACAAGCAAGTGCATATAGCCCCTGGGTGCCCTCTTGAGATGTACGACCAGATCAAGCCCCTAGACCACCAACAGCCACATGATGGGGATCGTTTGGAGCGCTTGGGCCGATAGGTGGGTCTGCCGAGTATAGTATTGACACCATTCATTGTTGCGCACAATCTATTCGGTGTTGGCTACTATGGTTGGCTAGTAGGAGCCTTGTCAGAACACATTTTTGACTAGGGTCCTAGGCACGGCATGGTGCCCATAGACCCCACCATGGATATTGCTCAGCAACTGCTTCCCTTATTCGATGGGGGATGCAGTGTTGTAGGATCCCAATGTGGCTTCACTTATAGAGCTCGCCCTCGATAAGGACAAAGGACTTGGTGCGATGCATGAGCCGTTGAGCCTCCATTTGTCCATCGGCAGCACCTCACAGAGGAGGTAGTTGAGGTAAGACGTCCTCCAGTCGGCCAAAGGGTCAGGCTCTATCGCTGGATCCTCGTCAAGCTCCATGACTTTAGGGTTGGATGGAGCCGATGGCTAGTTAGCCCCTGAGCCTAGGGCAGGCAGCCTGTCAATAGCTTGTTCCAGCTCCTCATAGCGGACCAAGGGCTTGTACTAATCGCTGGCGAAGACGCCCATCGGCATAGGCTCTCGGTCGGACGTTGTTTTTGCCAGCGCATTGGCCACATCATTAAGATGCCTCGAGATGTGACTGAGCTCAAGACCGTCGAACTTGTCTTCAAGCTGGCGGACTTCTCGGCAATATGCAGCCATCTTGGCATTATGGCAGCTTGACTCCTTCATGACTTGGTCGATGACCAGCTAGGAGTCACCTCGGACGTCGAGCCATCGGATACCCAACTCGATGGCGATGGGTAGGCCATTGATGAGTGCCTCATATTTGGTCACATTATTGGCGGAGGGGAAATGGATGCGAACCATGTACCTCATGCATACCCCAAGGGGAGAAACAAAGACTAGCCCCACGCTGGCACCTTTCTTCATCAGCGATCTATCGAAGTACATCGTCCAGTACTCTTGGTCAACGGTTGTTGGCGGCATTTGGATCTCGGTCCATTTTGCAATGAAATCAGCCAGCACTTGGGACTTGATGGCTGTTTGGGGGCATATGAAATACCTTGACCCATTAGCTCAAGTGCCCACTTAGTGATTCTTCCCATGGCATCCCTGTTTTGGATTACCTCACCGAGAGCAAAGGATGTCACGACTATCACTGGATGCGACTCAAAGTAGTGATGCAACTTCCTCTTGGCGATGAGGATGGTGTACAGGAGCTTCTAGATTTGGGGTAGCGGGTCTTGGAATTGGACAAGACCTCGCTAATGAAGTACATGGGACGCTGCACTTTGAGGGTGTGTCCCTCTTCTTCTCATTCTACCACCAGGGTGGCGCTGACCACTTGCGTGGTGGCCACAATGTAGAGTAGAAGCGGTTCCTCATTGGTTGGGATGCTAGGATTAGGGCCTTCGTCAGAAGCTACTTGACCATGTCAAGTGCCTCTTGGGCCTCGGGCATCCATTCGAAATGGTCAACCTTCTTCATGAGCCGATAGAGGGGGACACCTCGATCATCGAGGCACGAGATAAAGCGACTGAGCGCGGTGAGGCACCCTATAACTTGTTGTACCCCCTTTATGTTCTAGATCAGGCTCATCCTCATGATGGCCGAGATCTTCTTCGGGTTGGCTTTGATGCCATGCTCAGAGATGATAAAACCCAGCAGCATACCCCTTGGAACCCTGAAAACATACTTTTTGGGGTTGAGCTTGATGCCATTTGCTTGGAGTTTTGCAAAGGTATGCTCTAGGTCAGCTATGACCTAGTCAGCCCATTTGAACTTGACCATGATGTAATCCATGTAGGCCTCAACGGTTCTCCTAATGAAGTCCCTAAAACACTTGAGCATACAATGATGGTATGTAGCCCCCATGTTTTTTAGACCAAACGACATTATGACGTAGCAGAATGATCCAAATGGGGTGATGAAAGATGTTGCGAGCTGGTCAGACTCTTTCATCACATTTGATGATACCTAGAGTAAGCATCAAGGAAGCAAAGGGTTTCGAGTCGACTACTTGGTCTTTGTGTAGCAAAGGAAATAGATCCTTTGGACATGCTTTGTTGAGACCCATGTAGTCAACACACATTCTCCATTTCCCAATCTTTTTCATACAAGAATGGGATTGGCTAACCACTTAGGGTGGTATAGTTCCTTGATGAACCCAGCCACCAAAAGCTTCACGATCTCCTCACCGATGGCGCTGTGCTTCTCCTTGTCGAAGCAACGCAGACGTTGCTTTACTGACTTGGAGCCTGGCCTGATCTTCAAGGTGTGCTTGGCAACTTCTCATGGAATGCCTAGCATGTTCGAGGGTCTCCACACAAAGATGTCTTTGTTGGTGCGGAGGAAGTCAATGAGCACACTTTCCTATTCGAAGGAAAGCGTGGTGCCAATGCACACCACTTTGCTTTTGGAGTCGCTGGTGTCTATAAGGACCTCCTTGGCACCCTTTACAGGCTCAAAAGACCCAGTCGACTGCTTAGGGTCAGGTGCTTCCTCGATGTCCTCCTCCCTAATGGTCGTAAGCTCTTTGGAGGCGACAATTGCCGTGGCATGTTCGTAGCACTCGACCTTGCACTTGTAGGCGTGCTAGAAGGAGGTGTCAATGGTGATGACCCTACATGGACCCAGCATCTTTAACTTTATATAGGTGTAGTTGGGGATGGCCATGAACTTCACGTAGCATGGACGTCCTAGGATGGCGTGGTAGGTTCCATGGAACCCAACCACCTTGAAGGTAAGGGTCTCCATCCTATAATTGGTTGGATCCCCAAAGGTGATGGGCAAATCGATATGCCCAAGTGGCATGGACTGCTTTCCTAGCACGACATCATGGAAAGGTGCCCCGGTCGGTCAGATGTGCGCTCGGTCGATGCCCATGGCATCGAGTGTTTCAGCGTACACGATGTTGAGGTCGCTGCCTCCATCCATCAGCACCTTGGTGAGCCAAATGATCGGGTCGACCACGAGCGGATATCTCCCCATTTGTGGGACACTTTCTGGGTGGTCGATCCAATTAAAGGTTATGGCAGACTCCGACCATCAGAGGAAGGTAGGCATGGCTGGTTTGGCCGTATAGACCTCACAACACACAAGCTTCTGGCGGTGCTTGGAGTCATAGGCCACTGACCCTCTGAAGATCATGAGGCAGCCATCTAGTGTTAGAAAGCCATCGTCCTTCCTCTCGGCGTCGTCTATGGCTAGCTTGGGGTCCCCCCTATGCTCCCCTTGTTGGAGCCTCTAGTTAAGAACCGCTTCATAAGGACATAGTCCTTGTATAGGTGCTTGATGGGGAAAGCATGGTTCGAACATGGTCCTTTGAGTAGCTTATCGAAGTGGTACAGGTTGCCCTCGGTGGGCTTCCAACCCCCCTTGCGATCGGCGATGGCCACAAGCAAGCCCTCATGCCACTACTTGTTCTTCTTCTTGCTAGGACGGTTAGAGGCGCCTTTGCCGGCCTCCTCGTCCTGCTTCGCCTTGCCTTTAAGGCGGTCAAAAATCGTCCTGACTGCCTCCTCACCCGAGGCATGGCTGGTGGTGATGTCGAGGAGCTCCTTAGTGGTTCTTGAGACCTTACATCCTAGCTTATGAACTAGGGACTCATAGGTAGCCCTAGATAGGAAGGCTCCTATGATGTCAGCATTGATGACGTTGGGCAGCTCGTTGCACTACCAGGAGAAGCGCTGGATGTACCCACGAAGAGTTTTTGTGGACTTCTATCGATAGTTTTTGAGATCCCACAGGTTCCTAGGATACGCGTATGTGCCCTGGAAGTTTCCCATGAAGATCTCTTTTAGGTCCGCCCAACTTTGGATTCTGTTGGGTGGAAGGTGTTCCAACCACGTTCGCGCCGAATTGGCCAGGAACAAAGGAAGGTTGCGGATAATGAAATCATCATTATCCACTCCATTGGCTTGGCAAGCAAGCTAATAATCCTTAAGCCATAGTCTAGGGTTTGTTTCCCAGAGTATTTCAGGATGTTGGTCGGCGGTCGGTACCGTGGTGGAAAGATGACGTTGAGGATGTGTTAGCCAAAGGCCTGAGGTCCCGGCAAGTTGGGGCTCGAGCTTCAATCCTCACCGCTATCATAACGTCCACCACGACAAGGGTGGTAGCCGTAGCTTGCCCCCTCCCTCACATCACCATGGGTATGTCTGATGGCTCCCCCTACTAGAGTCAGAGCTAGAGGGTGACTTCGATTCTCCTGTGAGGAGGTCATGGAAATATTTCATGACATATTTGGTCATCCCCACAAACTCATCGTTCATAGGGGATAGGGGAGTGTGTTGCACCACAAGGTGGCCAACGGTCTCTATGGCGTTGTGTAGACCGGATGAGACCATCGTTGAGGCACTCTAGACAAGGTATTCCAGGGAGAGCGGCTCTCCGACGTTGGTGAACGAGAAGGTGAGATGGCATAGGTCCTCCCAGGACGGTCGGGGTCCTAGAAAGGCGCCGAGTGGCGTTCTAGCCTCCTGTAATCGAAGCTAAGGAGCTGGTCACTCTCGAGGGCATGGGCCTCCGGTGCATGCAGCTACAGCTCCTCAAGCGCCTCGGCGATCTTGTAGAGGCTAGTGGAGTGGAGAGGTTGGACAGTGGCGGGAGCCTGCACCAACTCTCCCTATATTGTGACGATGAAGTCCAAGTTCCTAAAGCGCACGTGTGCGCCTAAGACCTAGCTGATGTCGTGACTGGCCATCCGAGGCCTGGGGTGGATGTCGAGACATGCAAAAGGCCCCTACTTGGCACACCAACTATCGGTGTTTTGAGTTACCACCGATGAGTAAATTTCTAGTATTGCGCATCTGGCTCGAATGGTGTGCTTAGAGGACACAAGGTTTATACTGGTTCAGGCAGAAAGTCCCTACCACCAGTTCATCGCTGTTGCTCGTGTTACTAGCACTGAAAGTTTGTAGTAGGGGTTACAAATGGGTGAGAGAGGGAAATGATCCTAAGTCTCTAGTGGAAGGAGTGAACAGGTGCTGAGAGCTCGAGTGCTACTCAGCCATGTGTTTGTGTCGTGTTCTTGTGTGGATCTAGATCCGATCAGGTCTCGATGGGTCCCTCGATCCATCCCCTTCATGGGGCACCCTGCTTTCCCTTTTATAGGCCAACAAAAAGCGCAGGTTACAACAGAGGAAAAGGAGAAGAATGAGAGAGAGAGAGAAGAAGACTACTAGGACCGTTGGGTCCTTCTTCTCCTTTATGCGGGTCTCGCCGATCCTGTAGACATCAACAAGGATGGCTCCATGTCATATCCCTATTCATCACTGATGCCATGCGCAAGCATCGTCTGCTGGTCATGGCATCCTATTCCATCCTGATGGGCGTCGTGGTGAACTGATGCGCCTATCAGCGTTCATACGAGGGTTAGGCAGAACAGCACCAGCACGCCCGACGCTGTTCTTGATGTGAATCCTCAGGTATGGCCCATCATGGTCACGGGTTACATCGGGGTGTGCTAGTCTCTTCCTTGGTGTCAGAGTTTTGACCCAGGCTCATACACTTGGACCTAGAGTGGTTGGTAGCAGTATGGGTCCCCGTTGGGCAAGATAGAGCCTGCACTCAAGGGGTCAGGTGAGGCAGAGCCTACGGCCTTGGGGTCGGGCAAGGCGAAGCATAAATCCAAGGGTCGGGCGAGGCGGAGCCCATGGCCTTAGGGTCAGGCAAGGCGGAGCCCGCACCCAAGGGGTCGGGCGAGACAGAGATCACAACCTCAAGGTCAGGCGAGGCGGAGCTCATGGCCTCGAGGTCAGGAGAGGCAGAGCCCGTGTACCTAGGGGTCGGTTGGAGCTATAGTCATGCTCTTGACTGCTCGGATGAATCAATGTTGATGGTCATTAGCTCCACCTCTTTGTGTACCCTAGTATTGGTCCCCGACACTCGGTCCTTACACCATTCGACGTGTACCTATGGGACCATTCTCCATCTGATGTATACCTATGGGACCTACAATTACTCATTCATGATGCTTGCAATTTCTCATAAAAGTCTTCGATCAATCCTTTCTCCATCCAACATGTACCTGTGGGACCCTTCTGCATCCGACCAGTGGGACCCGACAGCTTATGTGTTATGTGTACCCATAGAACCGTTCTCCATCTCCATCTGACCTATGGGACCTGACGGTTTCCATGTCATCTATACCTATGGGACCATCCAAACTTTGGGACCCAACAACTTACGTGTCACATGTACCTATTAGACCTTTCTCCATCTCCATCCGACCTATGGGACCTGACAACTTGCATGTCACTTGTTGCCGCCAAGGTTTAATAAATTCAAACTCAAAAAAACCATAAGACCTAGGAGTCGAACCCGAGACCCAGATCAAGGAATAGACTGCCTTCACCATTGCGCTAGATGCCTGGTTGTGTTGACATATCTTTGGAGTCCTAATAGTAGTATATGTTCTCTGTGTGGATAGATTGACTTGTATATTGGATGTATCCCCTGCAAGTGGAAACAAATCTATGCCCATTGGACTTGCGGCGGCAGCAGCGGAGGATCCCTGATGTGCTATGGTGGCTCAAGCGTCCTTTTGGAGGCTAGGCGGTGGGTCTTTCCAGTGGAGCGCGGTGGCATTAGCATCCATGTCCGTTGTGTGCCGCGGTAGAGGCGACGGATCTGATCCGTAGGTCTCCTTTCTCACCTTTTTCTATTCGCTTTACTATTTTGGTCCTTGCTTGAACATGAGGTATACAAGAAACATTATAACATTGTAGATCTGGTTAGGCCAATGCTGATGAAAAGAACTAGGAGGTGGTACTAGTTGGTTTTCTGCTGGTGTCTTGGTTTTCTACATATGTTTAGTGTTCTTACTATAAATGCCTATGTGCAACTAGGCCTATTAATTGTCAAGTGCTTGCTTGATTATACCTATCTGTCTAGGCAAACATATAGGCTCTTTGCTTCTGCCTTAAACTATTTTTTTCTATCCAGTGCTTGCTTGATTCTACATTTTTGTTTCGTATGCTCCAGTGACACTAGTGAGTCCTTATGGTATTTTGAACTTGTAAAATATCTGAGGCCACATTTCTATGCCAATGATGTCTACATGGCTATTGGATGTATTAGGATGCAGCTCATATGTTTGCTTTCTATGTATTCTCCTTATTGACAACCAAGTTATCCATTTGGTTCCAAACAAGAGGAAGGCATAGAAAGCAAATCAATGCTTTGTGTCCATCATTCTCATCACTAAGGCCAATAATATTTAAGTTGCACAGGTTGCTACTGATGCCAATGATGATCACTACCACTTGTTCATTGACATTCTACTTGTAAAAACTGAGGAAGCTCAATTAACTGCTAAAATTGTAATGGTTACAACTCCATTAACTACTACTCTAGTTTGAGTTATATATATATCTATGTGGTGCTACTCTAAATTTACATGAGGTTGTACCATGAAAATTGTTAATGGTTATTAAAGTTGCACTTTAGTATTAGTTGTGGACTTCACTGATGGATCTTTGTTAGATTATTTTCCTCTTTAGTGATCTCAGTATTGAGGAAGCTCTCATCGTACTACACACTGATGAAATGGAGGAGGCCCCCAACAAGAGGAATGCACTGGCCAGCCTCACGGAGGATGTTGTTTTCGAGATCCTCCACCACCTCCCCTGCTCGCTCCTTGTTCGACTGCAAATGTGTCTGTCGCTCCTAGAAAACCTCATCTCGGACCCCAACAACCATAAGAAGCTGCCCCAGACTATGGCTGACTTCTTCTATGATAGTGAGAACGGTAATCAAAACTTCACCAGTGCCGTCCATAGTGTACGCCCTGCTCCTTGGAATTCTTGCCCTTAAACATTGAAAATGTAGCTATCTAGATTGCTACAACGGCCTCATCCTGTGCTAGTTGTTGATGGTCATTAAAATCAATTATAAACCATCAATATAACCTGCATATATACTTAATTTCATCACCAAACATAGGTCTAGGGGTTTAAACTAATAAATTCCACAAGTGTTGGTGAATCTGTGTTTGTAGGAGGATTTAATCAGAAAATCAGTAAGGTGGACCTATTCGTCAAAGTAAATCATGTTTATCCATGATGGTACCAACTTGGGAAGAATCTAGAAGACACCAGAAGACTCTCCACCGAAGATGGGGCCCACCTATCACTGAGACAGGCTGGCTGACCCCACCACTAGGCCAGCCTATGGGGCCCACATGTCGGTCTCTCCTTTCTATGTCGGTTTCCCACAGCCTCCTAGATCACATCTACACCGTTCTTTTAAGTCGGTTTGATCCGAGGATCTAGAATTGATGCTACCCCCGATATATATAGCTTTGTACCCCCTCTAGGAGAGCCATCCTGATATCCTAATTCATATTCTCCTCATTAGGATCCGAGCTAGCTATCAAGAGAAGATTAGTCCTCCATAGGATCTAGTCTTGTATTAGAAATAGAGAGATAGAGTATGAGGGAAGAGTTTAGAGGAAGTACCAGCCTATCGGTGCTCTCTCTACGGCTTGTACCCTGGCGAAATCAAGTTCTTCATGAGCTTGCTTCTGAGATTTCTGTGGTAATCAACTTCTAATTCAAGTAAGTAACATGTTTATATTGTTCTCTAGGTTTGCGACTCTTTTTGAGTACTTTAATCCTTGTCATTCCTAGATTAAAGTAGTATTCGTAGTGTAAGTGTGGTGCTTAGGCTTCGTTACTCATGGATGTACCCTACATTCTGGATCGGTGGTAGCTCACGAGGGTGACTCTTATAGCCTCGTTGAATCCTTTGTAGTCCACCTCCCGTTTGTAGGCCTAGAAGGATTTAATTACTATAGGAAACATACTCTACCTGTATTTCCCCTTAGTAACATCCCCAGAATTGAACAATAGAAGACATAGCTTATCGAAGTTAGAACTAGAAGACCTTAGTGATCTCCTTTATACTCCTATTATCTTAAGTCTTGTTGCTACTCTGAGTTAAGTTAGACTGTAGTTAATGTCACACATTTCCCTATGGATACAATACTTGGAATACTTTCGGGTGAAAGCTACAGTAGTATTCGTGCGCTTGTGGATTTTTCTGTGTGCTTTAATAAATACCAAGAAGCTTTTTGGCGTTGTTGCCGAGGAAATGGTTGCTGAGTTAACTCCGAACCTAGCTTAACCTTGTATCTTTTACCTTTTATTTTATTCTTTTCCTTTTCACTATGGATTCCACTCCTATCCATCAATATGTTGCACCTATGAGCGCACGCCTAGAGCCAAAAAAATCATCAAAGCCTATCCTAACACCTGACTATGAGTTGTGCCCATGCTTAATAAAATTGATTCGGGAATAATCCTTCTCGGGAGTAGGCGATGAAAACCCATACTCACACCTATGGGAGTTTGAATAGACCTGTGTATGCTTGCATATCGCTAGCATATCTGATGAGACCTTAAGATGGAAGTTATTTCCATTCTCTTTGATGGAAAGAGCTAAGCAATGGTATAACAAAACTGTAGGAAGTATGCAAGGAGATTGGAAAACATTATGCTCTAAATTTTGCTTATCTTTCTTTTCCATCTCTAGAGTAGTCAGCCTTTGAATAGAAGTTCTAACCTTTAAACAAAAAGAGAAAGAGTCCCTTAGCACATCATGGGATCATTTTAAATGACCTCATCACCACTGGCCCTGACCTGGCCATTCAAGACCATGTACTTCTTTAACATTTTTATATGGGTCTTAGCAAGGATTCCATGAAATCCCTTGATGCAGCCTTTAGAGGAGCTTTTCTTCAATTGTCTGCTAGTAAGGCAAGGACTTATCCTTGATAAAATTATTGGAAAGATTCCCTGCACTTGCATTCATGATGAACTCCCCAAGGAGGAGAAGAAATCATCTCCCTGATCAAGAAGAGGAAGCTTTGATAGCCAAATCACAACCACTCCAATCCAAAATTTAGTTGTCAATCCCGAACCATCAATACCCCAAAATCCTCCAAGGAAATAAGAAATTTCACCTTTGGAAAGCCCTAAAATTAAGGATGATCTTTTTATGCTGATTTTGGGAAAAGGTTAAACTTTATGCTACATAAGAGACCTTTGAGTGATTATAATTAAAATCCTCTCAAGAAGGGATCTCTTAGGAAGCGTCCTTATTCCCATGTAGGACATTAAGAAGAATTCAAGGGTGGCATGTCAAGTGATGCTATAGAAGGAGAGCTAAGTCATTTAGAAGCCAATCCTACCATTTCCCCTTGTATGCCCACACTAGATGTCTCATATGAACCCATCTCTAAACCCATCCTTGACCCTCTTGAGCCTCATGATAATCCTAGAAATCCACTAAGACAACCAAAGCATTGGAATCATGAAGGATCCATGGAAGACCAAGAAGAGCAACGACAATGGCTAGAGGATATTAAGAATTCATATGTCATTGGATGGATGAACAAGGACAAAGCCTTGAGGGTAAAACCCAAACTAGACTTAGATCCAAAGGGTGACCTTAAGTCAACCTCCTTAATAAACATGACTCGTCTAAGTTTAGAGGATGCCTTAGACAAGATCAATCCCGAGAGTCACCAATCCAAGGGAAAATTTGGACATCCATGAAGAATCAACCTTGGAGCTTGAAAGGGAAGATGACATCAACGAGCATGGAAGCTACATCATGATCATCTCATCGAATCCATGCTCGCATGGGAAATCTCCTAAATTAATTGATCTCTCTACTACCACACATGAGATTTTCAACCCCTCATACTTCCTGTTCATAAATTCTTTGAAAGGGTGGTTGTAGACGCGTATGTTTATCATAATCTTAATGTGTGTTGGCATAAATCTTAAGATAGGTACACAAAGGTTGGTGTTGGAGGGGAAACCACTCCACCAACTTAAAGCACAATTCGAAGGTTTCCCAAGGATGAGCTTTTGTCCCAAAATAAGCACTTTTGGGAGATAACATGAGCTTTCACCTTTTACTGTAATGCCCTTGTGAAATGAACATAGAAATATAATTGTGAAAATATACCTTCGGGTATTTTTGCCACTAACCATTCTAGGTTTGAAGCAAAAAGAATGAAGGATGATGACGCAAGGTATGTCCAACCAATTATCATGCAACATTTAATCACATCCATCCAAACTTGATTTTGCATTTGCAAAATTCAAGTATGGGGCTTGGGCTTCTCTAAAAAATCCTATGCCATGTTGCTAATTTTGGTTGTCTCTACCTTTAAGCCATGCTCAATTTGCTAAATAACAATCATGCCCTTTCATCTCCATTTAAGTAAATCTCTATAATGCTTTCATGCTACCTTTGTTTGCTATAGTATGCTTAAGGTTTGGAGTATGTTCATACATCTTTTAAATTAAGCATGGTGCTTAGTTTAGGGTGATGATTTTACTTCCAAAGGCTTTTAAATTAAGCGTGGTGCTTAGGTTAAAATGCCTTCCTAAATCAAATTAGACGTGGTGTCTAGGTTGATTTTTGAGCCGATAGTATGCTTTAGTAGATGCTGGATATTTTGTTAGACTAACCCCTGCATGAAACTCTCAATTCAATTTGTGTAAGTCATGAGATGAATTCAAATCAGAGATGAAGTAAGGCACATGATGAACTCCAATAACTTTACGCAAAGAAGACAGTTCATTCAACATGGATGGAAGAACCCCATGGAACAAAGAGGAAGAAGATGAGTGTCATAAAACATGATCTATAATAAAAGCACGCACTCATAGGATGTGGACAAGCAAATCAACAAACCATAACCCCTCACCAATAGGAGACCATTCATGGAAACAAATCAAGGTTTGAGCCATAAAACAATGAGTGGAGCGGAAGGTCCAACAAGATGTCAAAGATCAAGGAGCAAAAAGATGGCATGGCAAAAGGTTGATAAAGAAAGGGTGCAATCTAGGAGACAAGAAGCTCATGAATAGCTCAAGCTGTGAGGCTAGCCAAACAAGGAAAACTTCAAGCAAAAGGGAAGGACCATCACAAATCATCTACCCTTCGTCACATGGTGTCATTACGCTCCAATGACAAGGTAACATCCTAAGGTAAATGGTCATTATTTAAAAGAGTTTTTCCTTAATTCTGATAGGCACATAAACAAGAAATAAACATGTTTGAGTTACAACTTACTCGATCCAACCTGATTAACTCAACATATTTAGTCCTTTAAGCTTGTTCCTAGCACCATTTTCTTGATCTCATAGTCTTAACCAAATAAGCTAAAAAGTGCACATCCTCTCTCTAGAAGATGATAGTCATAATCATGTAAAGATTGATACATTATGTAAAGATAGACAATCCCTTAGTAGGTTAAGCAACTCAATCTTTTCTGCCAAATGTACTTAAATGCTACATTCATGCTCAATCTTCTGATCTTACCACCCATGCTATAATTGAACAAAGCACATAACGTCAACCTTATCATATTCAATGTGCCTAAGGTTAGAAAAGAATAAATAAAGTTTTGGTTCTATTGGTGTTTTCCCACCAACAGAGCCCATGCACTTGATCTCTACCTTGTCTTTATGAGCAGGACACACTTCAAGCAAAGTGTGGGAGAGTTTGTCGATTCTCCTAATTTTTACAAGTGAAGATTCTAAACCAGTCAAACCAAAATCAAACTCGAAACCAAGATGGGTTTGGGGGAAGAAAGTGACATTACCATTAGAGGCGTCATCACAAGAATTCTCATCTTCGGAGCCAACCAAGGTGCTCAACAATCAACTTCACAAGGAGAAGTCCGGTTCGAAGGACTTAAGACACCGAACCCTCACCAAAAGAGCTAGCTTGGGGAAGAAGCACTCCCATGTATCCAGGTAAGTATTCTTTCCCTATATTTTAGTTCTCAGTTTCTTTTAAATAGTTAAAAATGATGAATGAAAAACAAAATAAAAATTTATCTTTGCATTAGTCATTTATAGTAATAATGTGGATCTAGTAAAATTGAAAACAAAATAAAAAGGTGTGTATAGTTTGCTTTAATTTGTTTTTAAGAGCTGAATAAAATAAAGATGACTCAGAATAATCTCTTAAATGAAAATGATGAATAGTTGCTCTGTTGTAATTCCTTTCAAGTACATAGTTTTCAACCTTGAATTCTCCTGAGTTTTGGATAAAATTATTTTGATATAAGGATTTACTCTGAACTTGAAACTCGTGGGTGGCACATGCTTGATCTAAGTCTAGGTAATTGATGGATATGATATGAGAAGGTCTGAGGTATTGTTTATCTTATTCCAAGTGATACTGAAATTCTCGAGATTTACTTTTTGAAAAACACAAAAATGCTACATGATGAGTTCCTGTATGATAAAGCTTGAATTCCCACCAGAGCCATACATGTTATTTAGGCTAGAAAAACTTCCACATATATGATGCTTGTAATTGCATTGAGTTTTGTCAAGCTTTGTTGACCCTTAAGAGAGATTTGTCATGCTCTTAAAATCAAGATCACATACACACCACGCAAATATGCACTACTCCTACACTGGGGGTAGGCGCAAAAACATGCCTTCCATCTAGATCCACCCAAAAATATTTTACTCCTACACTACGAGTGAACACAAAAACATGCTTGATAGGTTTCCCATCCACCAAATAAATGCACCAAGTTCTTGTTACTATCTCTCAAAGTTTTATTACAGAAAAGAGACATGGGGCTATGCAAAAGTTATTCATAAAAAAAGAGAGAAAATGGACAAGTGTCTGAGATATCTAAAACAATGGATACTTAGATGCCCGCCTAAAAAAAGAGAAGAAGAAGAGATGAATAAGATAGCCCCTGTTCTCTAGCAAATGTTTCCAAGTTTCAAAAGAGAGATAAGTTTTCAAGGAGCAAAGTAGATTTAGGTTAGCCACCATATATATCCACCATACATCCACACACATGCACATCTTGATTTGATTGTATGACTCAGCTCTCTTTGGATCCGTTGTTTGACTTTAGAATATATGCATTGCAAGTATGTTCTAGCTGTCTCCCTACCTATGAACTCCACATAAGCTTTAGTGGTAGGAAGAGAAAAAGACGTAACATTTTTATTGCATTGGTGAGGATCCACAAATACCACATATATTGAGAGACTTAAGATTGTCATACAATGGAATCTCTGAGTTTTATTTTGAAAACTTACAAAAACTCTAGAACAATGGTGGAATAAAGAACTTGAGACATAGTGCTTGACTTGATCATTCTATCTTTCAATTGCTCAAGACCCAGGTGAAGGCTAAGAAGCCCCATGGTTTAAGGTAATATGGGTAAGTTTGAAAGTCAGATCAGTTTATTCTAATCCGGAGGAGAATTCTTGATTGAACACTTTTGTACTTTTAAGGCAAGAAAGCATTGTAGCAACTCTTGATCCGTTGCTGAGTTTAGCTTTGCTCAGGGATGAGCAATGGTTAAGCTTGGGGGAATTGTTGATGGTCGTTAACATCAATTATAAACCATCAATATGACCTACATATATACTTAATTTCATCACCAATCGTAGGTCTAGGGGTCTAACTAATAAATTCCATGAGTTTTGGTGAATCTGTGTTTGTAGGATTATTTAATCAGAAAACCATCAAGGTGGACCTATTTGTCAAAGTAAATCTCATTTGTTGATCTCTCCTTTCTATGTTGGTTTCCCACTGCCTCCTAGATCACATCTACGTTGTTCTTTTAAGTCAGTTTGATCCGAGGATCCAGAATTGACGCTACCCCTAATATATATACCTTTGTACCCCCTCCAGGAGAGCCATCCTGATATCCTAATTCATATTCTCCTCATCAGGATCAGAGCCAGCTATCAAGAGAAGATTAGTCCTCCATAGGATCTAGTCTTGTATTAGAAATAGAGAGATAGAGTATGAGGGAAGAGTTTAGAGGAAGTATCAGTCTATCGGTGCTCTCTCTACGGCTTGTACCCTGGCGGAATCAAGTTCTTCATTAGCTTGCTTCTGAGATTTATGTGGTAATCAACTTCTAATTCAAGTAAGTAACGTGTTTATATTGTTCTCTAGGTTTGCAACTCTTTTTGAGTACTTTAATCCTTGTCATTCCTGGATTAAAGTAGTATTCGTAGTGTAAGCGTGGTGCTTAGGCTTCATTACTCATGGATGTACCCTACATTCTAGATTAGTGGTAGCTCACGAGGGTGACTCTTATAGCCTCATTGAATCCTCTGTAGTCCACCTCCTATTTGTAGGCCTAGAAGGATTTAATTACTATAGGAAACATACTCTGCTTGTGTTTCCCTTAGTAATATCCCCAGAATTGAACAATAGAAGACATAGCTTACCAAAGTTAGAACTAGAAGACCTTAGTGATCTCCTTTATACTCCTATTATCTTAAGTCTTGTTGCTACTCCGAGTTAAGTTAGATATAGTTAATCTCACATGTTTCCCTATGAATACGATACTTGAAATACTTTCGGGTGAAAGCTATTGTGGTATCCCTGCGCTTGTGGATTTTTCTGTGTGCTTTAATAAATACCAACACTGGTGCCTTGGGCTGATGGATACCGCTATGTTGTCTGCAATCCAATGACCTAGAAGTTTAAAATTCTATCGCCTAGCACCCATGATGTTGGCCATGCTATTGGTGAGGCTCGCTTGGCATTCGATTCGATAGCCTCCTCGCACTTCCATGTGATTGAATAAGCGGATGTCAACGCTATGTGCGTAGGTTTGGAGATCTACTCATCTAAAACTACAGCATGAATCTATAAGGAATCTAAATGGGGTGAGCATACTGATGTGACATTTTACAAACAGCCAAGTATGTTTCTTAACGGTTGTTTGCG
Organism: Miscanthus floridulus; assembly: GCF_019320115.1. NCBI lineage: Eukaryota > Viridiplantae > Streptophyta > Magnoliopsida > Poales > Poaceae > Miscanthus > Miscanthus floridulus. The sequence goes on along the minus strand of NC_089587.1, from coordinate 172,280,482 downwards.
TATTATGGGGCACTCTAGGGAGTATTCTATGATACTTGTTGTGGATATGGAGGGAAACACATGGAGAAAAACTGATAGGCCTAGTGGTCTTCACCACTCCATGCATCAACCTTAGGGTCACTTGTGTGTATGTACTGTTGATGGTCCCAATGATTCCAAGCTTTCAATCTAGATCCTTGAAGACTATGGTACTGATAATTGTACATTGAAGCAAACGGTCACCATGCAGATCCTGTTTAGAAGAATTAATATTAGATTTGGTTACCTAGATTTTGTTGACGAGGACATAGTAATCATAGTTTACCCAGAATGGAATTTGATTTTCTTTACTAGGGAGGATGGAACAATCATCGCATATAACGTGGACCGCAAAAAAGTTCATGTCAACCCTATCCATGTCTTTTGGTATGGTAGACGCACCGTTAAAAAAGAGTTCATCTAAAGATCATACTATCTTCCTTATGTTCCCTTGTCCTTGGATTCATTAGCAGGGCAGTAAATAAAGTTGCATTTGATGTATCTCTCTATCATGCATTTTAAATGGACCAATGTTGTTTGCTTGTCTATGGGCATGTTAATTTTCTCAATGATGGATGTTGTCATTAATTCAGCTAAACTAGTGTGCCATCTTTGTTTTGTTTGCAAATTGAATTATTTGTTTGTTGCGCACACGTGTTACGGTGGTGTTATAGCTCCCGTCGCTATTTCATCCATTAATTCAACTATAGTAGAATACTTATATTGATTTCTAATATCATGGGTACATGAGGTATGCTGATGAGGGCACTCTAAAATACACAAAAATGATACTTCAAAAGCACTACAATGCACCTGCCATATTGTACTACTAGGCTATGCTACTATTAAGTTAGCCAAACTTAAAATCATAAATGACACAGTAACAAGCATCACAGAAAGACGAGGAAAACTATGGAGGATACTGTCAGACACATTCAAATGTACAGAGGTCGAACTTTCTTATGTGTGCAATAACATTTCAACACCAATGGCTCATCTGCTCTGCATTAGACTGAGGCAAGACTTGCGGTCAAACTTTCTTATGTGTGCAATAACATTTCAACACCAATGGCACCTCTGCTCTGCATTAGACTGAGGCGAGACTTGCTCCCCATTGCAAGGTTCTTGCAAGTTCAACAAAGATTAACAATGACACCAAGGCAACAAAAAAACAAACAAAAAACAAATGACCTAAGCTACACCATGCTCAACAGATTGTAAGTACGAGACTTGCTTCTAGTGCTGAAATTGTAATGGTTGTAGCATTTACCTTCTTTAGATTTGTTTTCTTTAGGGAGCCACATAGGTATTCAAATTTACTACGCACGCAAGAAAGTCCTAGCATCATAAATCTAAATGGGCCAGACACATCTCATGTTATTCATGAAAACTTGTTTCATACAAGTACTTTCATTGAATCCCTAAAGGAAACAAATAAAATTGAAACAAAACAATAGAAAAGCAAAAGCAAAAACAATATTCTAGACTTGTTCAGAAAAACTCCTTGCTGCATGGTTCTTTCAAGTTCAACAAATTTTATCAAAGACATGAGTTGGCTTCAACAGAGATCAAAGGCACTCATGAATGTTTAGCATATTATAGATCAGATCAAAGGCAACTAGAAAGAAATCTATGGCAAAAAGCAACCAACAGGGGCTATAAACTAGCTAGAAAATGACCAAAGGACCTAAGCTACACCATGCTCAACAGAGTTTAACCCACCTAAGGCCTTGTTTGGATGCGTATGTATTCATCTCAATCCATATGTGTTGAAGTGGATTGGAGTGGAATTAAACTAAATTTCATTCCATTCCACTCCAACACATGTGGATTGAAGTGGATACACATGCATTCAAACAAGGATGTCCATGTATTCATCTCAATCCACATGTGTTGAAGTGGATTGGAGTGGATTTAAATGAAATTCCATTACATTCCACTCCAATACATGTGGATCGATGTGGATACACATCCAAATAAGGCCTGATACAAAGTTCAACAAAAGTTAACACCAACATGCAAATAGGAGTTCACATATTTTGCAAGGGCGTCCCACAAATCAAACTTATTCATGACTACTAATACTACTTATATGTCCCACAAATCAAGGGTCGAGGTTGGCATGTAGGATCTCATCCACATCCACCTTCGGTAAGACGGCGTTGGTGGCTGGCTCAAAACTCTCGATCAGATAGGCAATGTCGTCGTCCATCGAAAGCAGCGAAAAACCCTGCTCTGCCACTCCGAGGTTCACCGTTGTGCCAATCTAAAGCTAGGCAGTAGCCAACACTGGCTTTGGTCACCATGGCTCAAAGGTAGGCCAGCAGGGCTCGGAGGTGCTCCTCTGTGGTGAACAGATTATCCACTTTTCCAACAAGGAAGGTCGTGTTACAGGCGGCTAGCATAAACAACTACAGGGTGTCGACCCACACACTCAGTATCACAGTAAGGTTCATGATGTGTTGGGCCTGCTCCTTAGTGATCGCCAATTTGCCTCACGCCTGGGAGGCCAGATTCTTGGAAGCTTGAAGTGTGTCGCGCGTGGCGTCCAGCTCACCATGCAGCATCTCAGCGTTCAGCCTAGTTGATGACAAAACCGCTTGGACCTCATGGTAATCCTTCAATAATTGATGGTAGTCTACATTGTCTGAGGATTCATGCTCTTTTGAGGATTCACCTACTTTAGAACCAGAGGGCCATGTAGGGACAGATGGGCTCAGCGGTGGCAAGTGGTGATGAAATGACTCTTCGGCACCACCAGGGGAAAGCCCCATGACTAGGGATGGCGCCACCATGGAGGAAGTGCTGCACAATGCAAGCCAAGTTCAAGCCCATATAGGATAAGGGGGAGAGCGATCTGATTGAGAAGGCAAACAACTTTTACCAAACTGACCAACGTAGCATGGCACGGAATCATGGGTGGCTACCTCCATCGGGGGATGCCTCGTGGGGCTACTTTTCAAGCACGGCAACGGACAAAGAACCCAACAAGGCTCGGGACGTTGCCATGCCCATGATCACCTGTTGAGATAGAAGGCAAATTAAAAATACTAGTTAAATTAAACAACATGAACACAAATACTAGTGTGAGCATTGCTCGCATACTCTGGTTAAATGAACATAAACAACATGAAGAGCGGTGATGATCCACCTCCAAAGGGGAAACTAGCGGGTTAGAGAGTAGGCCGACGAGAGATTTATCTATCGATGGAGGAGTGCCGGCGTTGAAGGCCTCTAGGGACTCCACATCGATAGACAACCTCATCCGCTCCACCATGGTCCTGGAAGGAGGCATTGGTGGCGCAGTAGGGTGTAAGGCAAAAGCTTTAGGATGGAATTAGGAGCTCTAGAGAGAGAAGGTAGCAGGTATAACCTTCCCTCTCACCCCTTATCTCTGTTGTTATAGTTTAGGGGGCCATCGACCCTCCCATGACCAAGACGTTTGCATGGGTGGGTGGTGGGGCTTTGCCCCGTCATGTCAATGCGACGGGCTTGGAGGTGACGTCCTCTACTACAATAGGTTGCTGATGCCACCCACCGCACGCGCCTGCGTGGGAATGCAGGAGCACATATTCTGGGTAGTTAAGATTTCAGATGGCCAAACCTTGTGTGATCCTATAAAGTATAAAATTTCTAAATAAAAATAATCATTGATGCATGCTTCTTGCAAGTTCAATAAATCTTATCAAATACAAGAAAATAAGATGAGTTGGGTTCAACACAGATCAAAGCCACTCATGACTACTACTATTGATACAAATGTTGTGACCAAGTGCACTCCGTAGGCAATAGTTTTACTCATAGCTCTGTACTGCATAGTGTCTGATAAGATCAAATGTGCCGTATTTCAGACTTCCTTGCGAGCACAATAAAATATGAGAGTGAAGCAAATGCGTCAGGAAAGCTGGACACAAGAAGTGATTCGAGAAAAGGAGCTTTTGACATGCTTGAGACTTGAATGCCTGGTGTGGTTGTGATAGGTATTTTCTGTACTTATTTGATTCCAATCCAAGTAGTCACAACAGTCGAGGGGTAGACTGAAGGCATGTTTGGCTTGGTCAGATTTACAATGCTCGAACAATCATAGGGACTCTAGGGCAAGGCAAGATAAATATTTTTTTCCAACCGGTGTGCTTCACCTCGGGTACCGTCATGCTCCCTGGGGAATCACAACATACCATACCACAGAAGGCATGTTTGACTAGAGATGCAGGAGCATTGATGTTCGCAACCGCACACTGATGAGATGGCGTGAGCCTCGGCGCTGGTTTTTACTACATGTTAGCTCCTCCACTGATGCCCCATCACTACATGCACTCCTTGCGTTTGTGACAACACTAGAAACACAGAAAAAGAAAGCCCCCCATGAGAAGAGAACGAGAACAGAGATATATCAGCAAGGATTCCTCAAGATTGTCAAGTTCCCTAGTTGGCACGATGGGGCTACAAGAACACATGGTAGGACTGAGCTAGAGTGACCTAGAGTGCTTGAAGATCCTTTATCCTAGAATGTATGCAGAAAAATTGGTAAGTGCCCATTTTCTATTTGCTTAATCTGATCTGCTGGGGTTTGCCATTGGGAATGAACTTGTCCCTCTATCTAGCTATGTTGATCTTTGTGAATGCAGAAGCTGCCGGTTGCGATTGCCTAGGCCATCAGAGGTCTCTGGAAACTCAAGTTTTGTCTGGGCAATGAGTAAAGCCTAGCCCAGTGGAAGGTGGAGGTGTTCCCTGATGTCACTGATGGCTACCACTTGTACCTCCCCTAGGGATGGAGTCACTTTGCCCACACCCTCAACCTTTACGATGGGTACTCTCTTGTATTGTGGTATGATAGCCGGTCATAGATTAACATCAAGGTCTTCAACATTACCAACTGCCGCAAGCAGTACCTGCATGACTTTGAGGCCAACGGTAATCAGCTCTCCCTGCCCATTGGGGAGCCGAGGAGTTTTGCAGTGATCCTAAAGAAGTACCACCTCAAAGCAAAGTATCTAGTGAGCACTCGTGCGAGACGCAGAATGTACCGATGATGTGGCAAGCTACCATTGTCCTCTTTGTCATTAGTCTTTTTTTGTGCGAGGCAAAGAACATGCTAGTGGCCTTCAAGCGAGCGCACGACTATGAGCAGCGGTGTATCATCGAGCTGTAGATGGCTGGGCAGTCCTGGTTCATGGGCTTGGAGAGGACCTTCACGAACAAAGTCTTGCGAGTGTCATTCAAGTACGGGTGGGGTGCCTTCTACGCTGACAAACGGTGACACTTGCTTCTTCAGCGTGATCCGTGGGCCACCTACAGCAATGATGATGACAAGGAATAGGAGGAGGAGCTAGAGGACGATGAAGCTAAGCTCAAGGTGGAGGTGCGCAAGACAAACGACGGATGGAGGTGGTGAACTCAGTGCAAGAGTTGACACGATCTGTATTTTGTTATTTCATCAAAAGTATTATCCGGCCTACCAAGATTTCTAAGTATCAAACAGTCTTAGGCCCTATTTGGATGAACTATGACTAGTTAGCCATGGTTAAAAATTAGCCAATTAGTTGTTTTATTAGTCCAAACCTGTTTATATCCTGAACTAATTGTTGGGTTCTATGGACTAGTTGGATGGCCCTTGATAGTTGCCATCACTGTATTTCATTGTTCATCGACTCTCAGTCATCTGAATCATTTATATTTCCTAGGGTCATACTGTATTAGGCTCTAGAAAATTTCAACATCTATACTCCCACATCCTCTGATAAAAAAGGGCGAACACTGTTAGTATACTACAGATTAGAAGTGAATCAAGAAGTAGAGCTTTTGACCACCATGACACGCTTGACACTTGAATGCCTAGTGTGGTTGTGATAGGTCTTTTTTGTACTTATTTCACCCTAATCCAAGCAGTCATAGTAGTCGAGGGGCAAACTGATTGCTATGACACTTTATACTATCCTACGAGATCAAATACACAGCAGGCAGACTTTCTTGCATTTGTAGTAAAAGTCAATAGCTATGGCTCATCCGTTCTGCATTATATCGAGCCAAGACTTATTTAGATGAACTCCTCATTGCATGGTTCTTTCAAGTTCAACAAATTTTATCAAAGAAAATTTCAACATCTATACACCCACATCCTCCGATCAGAAAGGATGAACACTGTTAGTATATTATAGATCAGAAAGAGAACTAGAAAGAAATATGTAGGCAAAAGCAACCAATAGGGGCTAGAAACCAGTTACCAAATGTCCAAAGGACATGAGCTACACCATGCTCAACAGAGTTTAACCAAACTAATATAAAGTTCAACAAAAGTTAACACAGACATGCATGCAAATAATTAAGACTCCACATATGGTTGTCCCACAGACCAAACCTAGTCATGACTTGTACTACTGATACATCCCACACAGATCAACGGTCAAGGCGGGCATGCAGGATCTCATCCACATTCACCTTTGCTAAGACAACATTGGTGGCTGGCTCAACGCGCTCGAACATATCGTCCATATAATCTTCATCATCCGGTGGCAGTGGAAAAGCCTGCTGCACCACTAGGACTTTCACCGCTATGCCAAACTAAAGCTGGGCAGCGACTAGCACTGTGGTAGCCCCTTGATGGATGACTTCAAACATCATAGCCCGAATGCGGGTCGGCAGGGCTCGGAGGCGCTCCTCTGGTGCAGTAGCCGGATCATCCACTGTCTGCATGGGGAAGGTGGCGTCATAGGTAGCAGTAGCATCGACAAGCAGGTTTTAGACCTTCGTCTCAGTAGCCGCCTTCTCGTCTCATGCCTAGGCGGCTTCTTGTTGGGTGACGCCAAGTCTGGTGTGCGTGGCCTTTAGCTCATCGCGTAGCTTGTTGGCATCTAGACTAGCCCCTAAGTATAATTCTATGGCCTTGTGGTAAGACTCCTTTAACTTAAAGTATTCTTCTTCATCTAACGATTCAGCACCAGAAGACTATTCGGGGTCAGACAGGATCGGTGATAGTGTGCAGCGATGGGATGTCTCTCTGCATAATGCAAGCCAAGTTCAAGCCAATAGGATATAGGGGAGAGCGATCTGATTGAGAAGGCAAATGACTCATGAGACTGTTTGATTCGGCATGGGACAGAATCATTGCTGGTGGCTACCCCTACTAGGGAATGGTTCCTGAAGCCGCTTTCCAAGCATGACTACAGATGAAGAACTCGGATCTAGGGCCAACGATCCCTGGGATGCCATCACACCCATGTCCACCAGTTGGGAGAGTAGGTAATTTCCAAATACTAGTTAAATTAAGTAGCATGAACACAAAGACTAGCATTAGCATTGTTTGCATACTCTAGTTAGTTTAATTAAGAGAAACAACATGAACAGTTGTACATGAAAAAAATCACCTCATCAGTAGGAACTGGGGGTGGGTGTGAGACCATGCCATTGAGAGGTCCATCTGTCAGTGGAGGATGGTCGGCGCTGAAGGCCTCTTAGGACTCCCCCATACCACAATCCAGCATGTACTCTCCCATAACCTTCATTACCCATTGGTCTAGGTCATCCTCACAGATGGTGACCCTCGACTCGATTGTAGGGTCCGTCGGGCCTCGGAACTCCCACTAGGGGTGGTGCCTCATCTTCAAGGGGAGGACCCGATGGCCGATGAAGGTACGAATAACCCTCATCCCTGTCAGGCCTTGGCCTTTTAGGTCCATGATCGCATCCAACAAGTAGGCACATCTTGCATGTCCTCCTAGGGTGGTAGTTCCTCCCACGACTCTGAGAGGTCACCACGTAGTCGATCAGGAGAATAAGACGGTAGCGGTGGCCTCTCATTAGGGATGTAGGGCCCCAACTTTTGCCACCCTAAGTCTATAGAAGGGTAGCGGTCAAGGCTCAAGTACCTATCCTCCATTCTAGGACAAAGTTGGATCTAGGCACCCCCCATCCGAGGAAGATGGACCCCCACGGGCGCTGAGCGAACCACCCAGAATAAAGACCACCACAGCTCATAGTGGGCAGGGACTCTTGGGAAGCCCTCACATAGCATGATGAAGACATAGAGGTGGAGGATCCCCTATGGGGATCAAGTCATGGAGGCAAAGCCCTTAGTAGTATAGAAACCACCAGAGTAAGGGGTGCGCCAGCACCCCAAACCCAAAAGAGTGGAAATGGCGAAAGAGACGACCTCATTCTCCTCCGACCTCAGCTCCACTTTGGTTCTTGGTGAGACTCTCCACCTGATCGCATCGGTGACCTCCAAGATCACCATGTTCAGTCATAGCTCGTCAAACGCCTTGCGGTCGATGGACGACTTCATCCACTGCGTGGTCATGGTCCTTGCAGGAGGCATCGGTGGCGTAAAGGGCGCAATAGGGTGTAGGGCAAACGCTTTGGGGTGGAAGAAGAAGATCTGGGGAGCGAAGGTAGATGATCGTAGAAGGCAGCAGATAACCTTCCTTCTCATGCCCTTGTGTCTTCTATAGTTTGGGGGCCGTGGAACTACCCCACGCCCCATGACCACTGACATGTTTGTGTGGGCAGACGGTTCAGCTTCGCCTCATCACATCAATGTGATGGGCCACGAGATGATGTCCCTGCTGGAATTACCTGCTGACGCCACCTACGTGTGCGCTCCTACGTAGGAATACAAGAGCCTACAAGATGAAATGGATGCCCCACATCATTCATCAATACTATCTAGGTAGTCACGATTTCAAACTACCGAACCTTCTGTGATAAACCTTATCGCTCTACTAGTGTCCGGCTAGTAAAAATTTTAAAGGATTGTTCTGTCTATAGGGTGTAGAAACATTTCAATAGTTGTGCATCCATCCTTTGATGGTTGTGATCAGCCAAAATCTGAATTCAACTACTCCCTCCATCCCAAATCGATGAGTCAGAATTGTCAAATTTGACAAAATAAAAAACTCAATGTAATAAGAATCGGCCGAAGTATATGAAGTATGAAAGAAATAAAGGAAGATAAATATAGTTGGACCAACATAAAATCTTCATTCCATTATATACAAAAGTAAATTACATAGTATTTTCTAATCTCTAATGTCTAAAAGAACTCTTCTCCCGAAGGGGACTCATGTCAAACGGTTGACAAATTGCATTCAGTTGATCAACATGAGTGAAGATGACAAAGTCTCCTCCCACAAACACAGTAACACTACCAAGTCTTTTCATTTGCTCGAAATTCCTAACACGAACAAAACTCTCGCCACTATCATAGTCTTCGATAACTATAACAAAGCAATCTTTACCAACCATATAACAAAATGTAGCTTCAACAATGATCCATCGGGGCTGTTGGTGAACATGACATCCCCAAGCAACAAGCACCCCTTGTAAGATACCTAGTGACACTCCTAGCTGCCAAAGCGCAAGCTTGCTGATGGAGTAAACATGGGTGTTGTGGTATGATGACATCTCTCTATATACACACAGAACAAAAAAACACAAGGAAAACAATCATTAGAAAAAACCACATATGAAACACTATACCTTGAACAAGCAAGAACCAACACAAAGCAACAGAATATTGCCTAGACCATATCTTAGTCTCGATTGAGATCCTGACTAGAATAAAATGATAAATAAACTAAAACTCACCTTAATAAGGAAGATCACTGTTGTTCTATGGGCAATAGCTGCTAATGAAGTTGTAACACTTCCTCCTTTCCTTGGCTAGCAACTTGCAAGTGAAAAGTAAAAGAGACTAGGAAGAATATTTATACTCGACGTAGACGCTAATAAATGTTAGAAGATGTGAGTCCTCGTAGCGTTACTAATTACTAATAAAATAGATTCAGAATACGAGCAATTAGAGTAGTAGTCAAGGGGTTGGCGTGTTTTCCTGCTCTAATTATGAGAAAGGTTGGTACGTTAAATACACAGAGTTGTGGACTTTACCGTTATCAGAGCAAGAAAATGCGTCCACCCCTCGACTACTACACTGGTGATTCGAGTAGTAACGGCGACGAGCAATGGGAACATACTCGAGTGATGGCATGTACAGCACCGACTGTGACTCCAGCGAGGAGGAGGACGATCCAGAGTACTATGACTCATCCAGCAATGAGTCTGGTGAGTCAGTGAATCACCAGAGCACTAGCGAGGAGGAGGATGCTTTTTTTCTCTTTCTTTGGAAACTCAAATCCCGTTAGAATCCATGACTTTTTCCAAGTTGGGAAATCCATGGGGATATCAATAACCCATTTAGTTATTTATAGAGGATTTTCCATCCCTAGGCCTCCCTTCCCCATGCTTCCAAATTATAGGCCTTAGTTCAAACAGCCACAGATGTAGTCACACAAATAAAAAAATCAACAAATGTAGCGCAGCAAGCTACAGCGAGTAGGTTTATTTTTTTCTTTTTTTGGGTAATTTTTAGGTGTCAAATTCATGCATCTTTTAATTATTTTTTATTATCATCCTCTTTTACTTTTATGTTTATTTATATTAATATGAAAAAATAAAAAGACAACAACGAACTCATTGGATATATAAACAGGTGCACAGGAGAAAATGAAAAGATGGATATTAGGTAAGTAACATTTTGTCGTAATCATTTCCTATTAAAACACCGAATAAATTCTAGTCTCTATTGAGCACCGCGCCGAGCAGTCCCACCAACACGCCCCAAAAATTTGATTTCGCACCGCGCCGAGCAGTCCCACCAATACGCACCAAAAATTAAATGTCTCTCTTTTGCCCTCCGCATGGAAAATAGGTTTACCACGCCATCGATTTTAGACAAGGGCATTTATGGTAATATGATGGCCACATAAAAGTGCAAAGAGTCATTGTCTCCACCTCTATCTCCATTCTCTAGCCGCACCGTCTCTCCTCTAGCTCCAAATCCAAGTCCCATGGCCTCCCTCTCCACTCTCTAGCCACCCCCTCTACCACCCTACTTTAGACCCTAGGCGCCATCGGCATAGCAACTTGACTCCCTATCCACTCACCAACTGCACCCTTTCTCATACATTTCTGAACCCTAGCCTCAATGATGGTACAAGCCAGATCCGAACCCCCTACCTTGGCACCTACCATGAGCAACCGGATCTGAACCCTAGCCGGAGCCAGATCTGTTACCCTTCGTCAACGTCGACCACACCAACTCCGCGACCACGATGACAAGATCAGATCTGAACACAGACATGGAGGAAGAGGTACCCAAATTTCTTTTATGATGTGTGCTCTACTGTAGAGGCTGAACCAAGGATATGTAGATAGCGATGGGGTTACATATTTCCTATAGTTGAGTGTAGCTAACATGTGTTTTATTGGATTAATGACTTTCGTATAATCTGTAGTTACTAGTTAGGTGCTTATTTGCATACTCTTGCTCTGTTGTGTTGACATTCCATAGAAGCTTTTGTTAATAAATGCCTTTGTAATCTAGAAAGATGGAAGAACTTGGAATACGTGTGGGCCCAAAACCTATGTCTCCAAAGGAAAAAAAGTTAAGCACAAAGGGTAGACACGGTGAAGATTTGGAATATATCCCTGAACCAGGGGAGCTAATTAAGGGATTTGATATTACAGATGAAACAGATTTAGATTTAGAAAATGAGCCAGTACCCCTAGCAATTGAGGTGCTTGTTCTATCTTGTATTTAGTTTAGAGGAGGGATAGGTAGCAATGCAATGCTTTACTGTTTGGATAGCAATGCAATTTATACATGCTTGCTGCTTAAGTTTGTATCTCCAATTTCAGTGTCTGGGTCGAATGAGCCATAGAGGAGTCTCTGCCAGTAGGACAAAAGGCAGTGCTACCATGAGTCCTAGGCGAAGGCACTCCAAGCGAGTGAATTCAACACGACTAGGAGAGTTTGTTCATGGAGTTCGTACTCGGAGGGTTGCTGCTAGCAAAAAGGTGGAGGTATCAACAGTAGGTGAACATAATTCTCCATCACCACAGACACCTGTACCTAGGGATCAATTCAAACTTCATGAATTGACTAGAGACATTTGTTGGGATGGCACCCTACCTAGCCATGTGAGAGACTGCCTATGGCTAGATGATGATAGCCATGCCGAAGAGGAGCCCTTTGAGCTACCTAGCCCTATGAGAGATTGCCCATGGCCAAATGATGATAGCCATGTCGAAGAGGAGCCCTCTGAGCTATCTAGCCCTGTGAGAGACTACCCTTGGCCAGATGATGATAGCCATGCTGAATAGGAGCCCTCTGAGTAAACTCCCATCACCACCCACCCATAGAACAATGAAAGTTATCTAGGTTGGTATTACCTTATAGATGTCTATTAATAAATTTACACTAGCTATTTGATATCTATAACACCCTAGGTGTTAGACTTGCACTTTTGCACTTGCATTGCATGAGCCTAAGCATCATTCATTCATATATGAGCATAAGCATATGAAGTTCATCTCAATCACCTTACTTTTGTACATATGATAGCTATATGCATGTATATGCTTGCCATTATGTGTGACCAATGTATGAAATGCTTGTGGTACCTTAGGGGTACCTTAAACATGTTTAGAATGTCACATGGAACAACTTTGGTATTCATGACTTTGACCAATTTGGCCTCTAAGTCATGGTTATAGTGTAATTTACCATTTTCAAGTTGTAAGTTTGACCTAAGTTGAACTATAGCATAGAGTGTTTACATGGTAGTGCACCCTTAAGCAAAGTTGTAGTACTTGACTAGAGTAACAACTTTTATTTTTGGGTCAAGAGCTAATTCAGTGCCTAACATGGTCAAATAGGGCTCACAAGAATAAAAAACTATTTTCAAACTTAGAAATTTCTCTAAGTCATAAACCAGTTTTTAGTTTCAAGTGACATACTTTGAAGCTTTGCAAATTGAAAACCATGACGAATTAGATGTTACTCTCTAAATCAAAGTTGTAGACCACATGTAGCTCTACAACTTTTAGTAATGGAGTTTTTGCTAACTCGCCATGGATTAGGAGGTATAGGAGGATGAACTTACGCTATCAGTCACTTTGTCAGGGCAGATGGATGTGAACGCCGCGCAGTCAGTGGCCGACCGGCCATAGGCCATGAGCACCGCATGGTGGCCATATGCCAATGTTGGCCTAGCCGGTCGAGTAGAAGGGGAGTTAAGGGTGAGGTGACATCGTTGCTCCATTCATTTCTCACGCTCTCGCCCTCGCTTGCCTTCCCTCTCGCCCACCAAGCAGCAACGCCACCGTTGCCATCGCCGTCGTGAGTTCACCGCGCTCACTTGCTGCCACCATGGCACCATTGTCCAATTGCTTGTGCCAATAGCTTTGCCTTGCTCTGCTTTACCACCTCGAACCATCATTTTGACCGCTTGAGCCCAGGTGAGGCCATATTCTAAGTCACCGTGCCCGCCATGGCCACGGTGCACCGTCGAGCGTGAGCTCACTGTGGCTAGCCACAACATGTGCATCTCCACTCTTTCTCTCCCTCATTTGGTCTTCGTTGTGGGTCCTAGGATCTAAATCCACTGTCCCTTTTAGACACTACCACCTGGTTGTGTAGGAACGCATCGCTGTTCCTGCCACGGCCACCATGGTCACCGAGGCACTCAAGCTTGCCGTTGCCGAGCTAGCCCATTGCCTCCATCCTCTCTCATGCACCTTAGGTTGAGTAATCATAGACCTAGTAGGTGGCATGATGGAGACCCACCTCTCGCCGCCGTCTAGCCGAAACACCGAGAACACAACCGTGCTCTGTGCGCCGCCACAGCGGCATGCACGTCGTTGGACCTCACTGCAGCCTCACCAGGACCATAACCACCCTAGCTAGATTTGTTAGGTTACCACGAAGCTATGACACACCTCATCTGAACACACCATGGCTAGAGAATGCAGGCATACCGCCATGTTGCCTCCGTCGTCCGCCATCACCGCCGGTGAGGGTACTCTAGTGCACTGTCGGTCCAACGAGGAGTACCACTAGGTGTGGGGGAGTGCGGGGAATGCAACGGGGATGATGCGACCACCAAAGACCTCATCATCGGTGAGCTATCGCCGATCAAACGCTGTCCTCTATTCTGTTTCACTGATAGGTGGGTCCCATTGATCGCGGGCCCCATCTGTTAGTCTGTGTGTTTGTTTGATTTTCTTATTTCTTTCATAGATTTGAATACCAACTTCAAAAATTCATATCTAGAGCTAGGAGTATCCAAATTGAGTGAACCAAATTTTTTTGATTCCTCATGAAGTGTAGTATTTGATAAAAATATGGAATCTACTGTTTATAATATTTTTCTAGGAGAATAAAATGGAGCTATATAAATGCTTTTTAAATGTTTTTAATCTTGTAAAATGCCTAACTTGAGCTAGAAAAGTGACAAAAATGTGATTCCAATTTTGTTGATCTTGTGTTGACATGCTATAGCTAAGAAAAATACTAAACCTATAGTAAGCAAGCTTGGAATATGGTATTCCTATTTAATCTTAAATATTTACTAGTTTCTAGTGAAAATAAATGAGGTAAAAATACATAATTAATGATCATGCAAATTTTTACACAGTGTTATGGCACTAGGATACATGTAAGAAAAATATGAAATATGTTGTTTGGCATTTTTCACCAGGCTAAACTATTTTTGCTAAAATGAGCCTATGCAACTTGTCATTTTTGTAGAGATGGCTATATTTATGGAATGGCATGAAATTTATACAGTAGACTTCTGGGAGCATAAGAAGGCCACTATAATTTTACCAGAATTTATGGTGCACCTTTGATATATTTTCCTTATTTCACCTTAGTGTCCAAATAAATTAATAAATGCATTTAAATAATTTACTTGGGCTTGACCATCATGTTTTCTAGAGTGTATATGATGCCTATGAACTATTGGTACTATTGGTTGTGCCCAAATTTGATTGCTTGTATGCAGTGAAATATTAATTGCTCTATAATTCAATTTTAGTGATTATTTAGATAGTTTTGGTTGTAAAGTAAATTACAGGGGTAAGATGATGTTTGCTGTGAATATTGTGAGTAAAAAAGTTGTAGATAACTTACTTATCTTGATTGTGTCAAATTTTCATGGCAATAGGCTAAATGGTTTGAAAGTTATAGTTGTTAGAAGTTAGTCTCCAGAAATGCTTATTCTCTAGAAATTTCTAGAAAGACCTAGGAAGTTTACCTATTTTGACTAGGATAATGGTTGAATCACCTCTTGGTGATTAAATGAAAATTGTAGAAAGTTTTATAAGCTTTCTAGAAAGTCCAATATCATAGTATTGGGTTGAGTAGAACTCTAGATATAACCAAATTACGTAGCTGCTATTTACAGCAGGAAATGACTAAGTCAATTGTAGTTGTTTGTCTTATATGATGCTTGTGTAGATGCTTAGGCTAATTGAGATTAGTTGTTAGTTGCAGGTTCTAGGCCTCTTACTGATGATGAACAACTTTACCTTAGATTGCTAGAACTTGGTGAGTGTATATTTCTTGTATTATAGGAGAGATATGCACCTACTCAGTAAAAATCAACTAGAAGAAAGTTATACATCTACTTGGTCAACGAGTGTTAAACTTATCATACACCTTATGGATAACCATGCTCATGCATACACAATTTATCATATTATCTCATCTCTTTTGCATTCATGGTACTCATTTGTGCATATGCATGCAATAGGTTCCCCGAAAGGAGTGATGTTTCTCGAGTTCAAACCCGAGCATTAGGAGGAGCCATAGGTAGCCTAGGAGCAGGAAGTTCAAGCAGAAGGAGGAGTCAATGTAGAAGATCTCCCTAAGTGTCCTGACCACCAACCTTCTTCATTCTTGAAAGACAAGCCCCAGAGCATTATAAGCTTCCTATGTTTTTACAAATATCACTTGCGTCCTTTATATTTGATGCATTAGGTTATAAGAGTTGATTAGAACCACTTCATGCATATATTATCCTTGTCTAGATAAATATATCTTGAATCCTTGGTAGGTCTAGGATCGAATATATGCTTAGCCTTGCTTAGTCTGGTAGAAGTCAGGTGATTTTCGGTCACCTGAAACATATAGGTAAATAACTGATCACAGTTGGCTATAATTGCTATTGTGGAAATAACCATGTGTTGATGAATAAAAAGGAGACTGGGCAAGATTGTGATAGAGAAGCACAAGGCATGGAGATCTTGGTGCCTATTTACCCCCGTCTGTGTCGGTTAAGGACTGATTCGCTGTACCTCCTCATGTCATGTTGAACGCATGCCTAGCACTTAGTTGGCCAGATAAGTCGTTCCGACTGCGAAGCTGAGTAGCTCAATTTAGGTAGGGCCTCGGTAAGTGAAAGTGCACACGCTAGAGGCAGTAAGGATGTGTGGAGAACCAATGGCATAAGTCTAAGGGCGGGTTCGAGTCCCAATCTTCCTAGTAGATTGGTAGAATCTCTGAGGGTGCGGCGCTGATCGGACCCATGAAGTTGGTTCCTGAGTTGTACCAAAGGTGACCCGATGTGACCCTGATAGGGGAAGTATGGGTTTGTGTTAGGAATAATTGCCCAGCTAGGTAGGAATCGATTTGAATCACCGTCTCTCCTAGATAGTGAGAACTTGACTGAGCAGCGGTAACGTAGATTAACTTAATGGATACTTGATGGTTATGATGATGCTCAAATTATTCTTATAACCAGATATGGTTACTAATGCTTATTAGTTTAATCAAGTGATTGCTCTAGTATAGGTGCTAATCTAGAGATGCTTAATTGAATAGGTATCCAAATTGATGCTAGAGATATTAAATCTCCAAGTTATGTTACTTAAGCTTTTATGAAAAATATTGTCAAGCTAACTCCACCAATAAAGCCTTACATACTCCTTGGTGTCATATTATTTCTGGTTTATGAGAGGTAAGTCTAGCTGAGTACATTCTTGTACTTAGGGTTTATTCCCTCTTGTTGTAGATGACATGATGTACCATGGATACTGTATGAGCGCTATGTTCACCGTCCTAAAGATGTTCTACTCCCACCAAGATAGCTACGTTAGCAGCATGCTAGAGCTCCAGCAAGCACAGGCCACACAATGGCAGCTATGAGGGCATGTGCGTAGGCATCGAAGGGCAGCTAAAGAGGCTCAGTGGGAAACCAACAATGCTATTACAGCTTTAGAAGCTTGCCGGGTTCAGTTGGTGAATGATGTTGTAGAAAGAGATGTAGCTAGGGCTGAGTTATAGGACATCCATGCTGAGAGGGACGAGGTCATTTGCCTTGCTAAAACTAGGGAGGTAGCTAGAATCCAGACTATGTTTCAAGCTACTAGGCAGGCAATGGAGTTTGATCATAGAGAGCAGGAACTCATACGCTAGATTGAGGAACTACAGCTAGATGTTCATCATCTCAACAACATGGTGAACCCAATTCTTCCTCTAGCTCTAGTGGTGGAAGAAGATCCCAATGTGTTGATTGCTGAGGACGATGGCATGGAGGTGGATGCTGAGGTTGAGCCTGAGGAAGAGGTCGAGCTTTTTGAGGACGACCACGGTGATGGTGTGTCCGACATCGACAGCAACCACCCCGAGGAGTAGCTTAGCTATAGCATCTAGCTAGATGCATTAGCTCTCTATCTTCGATCATTTATGTAATGAACTCATAATTTAGTTCGATCTCATGGTGCACCCTTTGATGTACTCTTGAAACCTTGCATGTAACCCATGTTGTGGTTGCACTTTTAATGAATGCCCATTGTGATGGCAAGCAATTTGGCATATATGGAATGCATTACGAATGGCGTTAAGTAATATAATTGGTGATGTATGGTTGTGGAAATGAATTATTGTGCCTCTATTTTATTGTATGAATTTATATTCTCTCCAGTAAATTTAGTTTGGCATAATTATATAATTCCTCTATAGTTTTTCTAGCATCATCAATAATTACTTGTGGTTGCAATGCTGGTGGAGATAATGCGGGTGGTAGTGGTGCCCGTGGTAATGGCAATGAGGACCTCCCACCACCATTGCATCCTACACCAGCAGAGATGATGGCCCAACTCATGGAGACCCAACGTTCCATGAGAGAAGTGCAGCACGGTCTCACGCGGAATGCTGGCCATGGACGAGGAAGGGACAAACACCAAGGACTTGAACCTAACTAGTTCAACACCTTTAAGGACTTTCTTAACACCAAGCCTCTTATTTTTAAGGAAGCAGAGGAGCCATTGTAGGCAGATGAATGGCTAAATCCAATTGAGCAAAAGTTTTGTCTCTTAAGACTCACCGAGCACCTAAAGATAGAATACGTGCCGCACCAGTTGCAGGGGCCTATAGGCATTTGGTGGAGTCATCATCGATCCACTTTGCCTGAGGATGCTCAAATTACCTGGAACCAGTTTAAGGCTGCATTTAGGGGACATTATATTCCCCTAGGTCTTATGAGTATGAAACATACAAAATTCATGAGGCTAACGCAGGGTACCAAGAGTCTAACTGAGTATTTGTATGCCTTTAACAATTTGTCAAGGTATGCCATAGAGTTTGTGGATACTGATGCAAAGAAGATTGCTAGTTTCAAGATGGGGCTTAGTCCAAAGCTGATGAAGACCCTAGCTAACAGCAAATGTGCCACTTTCAATGAGTTTGTTAGTGATGCTTTAACTCAAGAGAATCAGAACAACATCTATTCAACATCTAAGAGTCATAAGAGAGCTTATGAAGCAGGTGCATCTCAGTTAAAAGCTCCTATTGCTGTGAGACCTCAGTTCTGCCCAACCACTCCAAAGTATAGACCACCTCAGAAGAAGGTACAGACCAGTCAGGCCTAGGAAGTGTATCGCAAGGCCTTTTCTGTTGCCCTACCAAAGGGTAGCACAAGACAAGGAAGCTCCAACATTCTACCTAGCAGTATGTCATGCTAGAACTACAGCAAGACTGGCCATTGGTTAAGGAATTGCCCCTATCCCAAGAAGAACAACAACCAAAAGCAGGGTAATCCAAATGGACATTAGGGACACATGTATTATACCACCCTAGAAGAGATCCCTTCAGGTGAAGTTGTTACTGTGTGTACGTTTCTTGTGAACCAACACCCCATAGTTGTTTTATTTGATTTAGGAGTTTCACATTCATTTATGAGTCAAATATTTGCATCCAAGCATGATCAAAGGGTAGTTACTATAGAAAAAGGTGGTTATTGCATAAGTGTAGCCAGAAATAATATCTCTACCAACTAGATAGTCAGAGATGTGCGCATCTCAATAAGCAACTGAGAGTATACCTCAGATCTTGTAGTATTGCTAGGGTTGGGGATAGATGTAATCTTTGGTATGAAATGGATGAGTGGCCATGGAGTTCTCATTGACACTTCGACTAGAACCATCATGTTGAGAGAACCCCAGAGTAATGATGCTTTCTTAGTGCCACTTCCTAGAAATCTTGATCTCCAAAACTTCATTGGTGCTATTCAGACCACAACCCTCCTTGATATTCCAGTGGTATGTGAGTTTCTAGATGTGTTTCTAGATGAATTGCCCGGGTTGCCACCCGATAGGGATGTAGAGTTTAAGATTGAGTTATTATCAAGTATAGCACCCATCTCTCAGAGGCCATATAGAATGCCACCAAATGAGCTAGCTGAGCTTAAGGTTCAATTGCAAGGGATTTTACAGAAAGGTCTCATTTGACCTAGCTCATCTCCATGGGGTTGTCCCACCTTATTTGTGAAGAAGATAGACAAATCCTTGTGGATGTGTGTGGACTACCGACCACTTAATATCGTAATGGTCAAGAACAAGTATTCTTTGCCTCAAATGGATATCTTGTTTGATCAATTGTCAAGGGCTAAGGTCTTCTTCAAGATCGATTTGAGATCTGGTTACCATCAGATTAAAATCAGACCGGAAGATATACCTAAAACTATTTTTTCCACTAGATATGGCATGTATGAGTATTCAGTCATGTCCTTTGGGCTAACAAATGTTCCCTGCATACTTTATGTATCTGATGAATTTGGTGTTCATGCCCGAGCTGGATAAGTTCATGGTTGTGTTCATCGATGACATTCTGATCTATTTAGAAAACAAAGAGGATCACGTAGAACACCTGAGAATTGTACTAACCAGACTAAGAGAACATAAGTTGTATGCTAAGTTTAGTAAGTGTGAGTTTTGGCTTCGAAAGGTACCTTTTCTAGGGCATGTGCAATCAGAAAATGGGATCTCCGTAGACCCCTCTAAGGTGCAAGAAGTCATGGATTGGAAGGCCCCGACTTCAGTTCACGAAGTTTAGAGTTTTCTTAGTTTAGCAGGTTACTACCATCGGTTCATTTCGAACTTCTCCAAAATTGCCAAGCCAATGATAAGATTGCTTTAGAAAGATGAGAAGTTTGTATGGACTCCGGAGTGTGAAGCTGTTTTTCACACTTTACGGACTTTGTTGACTTCAGCTCCTCTTTTGGCACAACCTGATATCGAGAAACCTTTTGATGTGTTTTGTGATGCATTAGGTACCAGTTTGGGATGTGTTCTTATGCAGGAAGGTTGAGTCAATGCCTATGCCTCACATCAGCTGAAGAAGCATGAAGTCAATTACCCAACTCATGACTTGGAATTAGCAGCAGTTGTCCATGCATTAAGATTTGGTGACACTATTTGCATGGCAATGTGTGTCATATCTACATAGATCATAAGAGTATTAAGTATATCTTCACTCAACCTGAACTAAATATGAGGCAGAGAAGATGGCTAGAACTGGTCAAAGATTATAATTTAGAAGTACATTATCATCCTGGCAAAGTGAATGTTGTTGCAGACGCTTTGAGCAGAAAGTCTCATTACAATTCCCTATTAGAAGATGGCTTCAATTTGTTACATCCTGCTATGCTAAACAATATTATGATCAGTTGTTCTCTTAAGAGCAGGATCATCGAGCTTTAGAAGACCGATCCAGATGTGTTCCACATCAAAAGAAAGATGAAAGAGCAAGATACTAAGCATTTTAGGATAGATGAGAACATTATTCTTTGGTTTAAAGATAGACTAGTAGTGCTGAAGGATAAGGAACTTAAAAACTAGATCTTAGGAGAGGCTCACTCTTCTAAACTATCCATTCATCCAGGTAGTAACAAAATATATCAAAACTTGAAGAACTATTTTTGGTAGACCAAAATGAAGAAGGAGATTGCAGCTTATGTTGCTAAGTGTGATAATTGTTGCCGAGTTAAGGCTTGTTCATTTGAAACCTGCTGGACTGCTTTAACCACTGTCCATTCCAGGTTGGAAGTGGGAAGAAGTTAGCATGGATTTTATTGTTGGACTTCCACCTACTCATAAGAATTATGATTCCATATGGGTGATTGTGGATCACCTAACCAAGTCTGTACATTTCATTCTAGTAAGAACCAACTATCGACTGCATGAGTATGCTGAGTTGTATATATCCCACATAGTAAGTCTACATTGCGTGCCAAGAACCATTGTATCTAACAGAGGGCCTCAGTTCACTGCTTGTTTTTGGGAACATTTGCACAAGATGTTAGGCACCAACCTAGTCAAAAGTTCTGCCTATCACCCTTAGACCTTCAAGCAAACTAAACATGTAAATCAAATATTGGAAGACATGTTGAGAGCTTGTGTCATCTCTTCAAAAGGTTCATGGGAAAAATGGTTACCTTTAGCTGAGTTTTCCTACAACAATAGTTATCAAGAGAGTATTAAGATGGCTCCTTTCGAAGCTTTGTATGGCCATAAATGTAGAACTCCTTTGAATTAGGTTGAACCCAAAGAAAGGAGATACTATGGTATTGATTTTGTCAAAGAGGCTGAAGAGCAGGTGCATATTATTCAACAACATATAGAAGCCGCTCAATCAAGGTAGAAGAGTTATGCGGACAAGAGGAGAAGACCCATTGAGTTTGAAGTAGGTGATTATGTATACCTAGAAGTGTCACCAATGAAAAGGGTACAACAGTTTGGGGTAAAAAGAAAGCTTGCACCCAGATATGTAGGTCCATATCCAATCAAGATCTAGTTACCTCCAGAAATGAGGGCTATCTTCAATGTTTTTCATGAATCCCAATTAAAGAAATGTCTACGTGATCTAGCCTATGAAGAGAAGCCGGTGCAAATTATAGATAGCAAGGATAGAGTAACTCAAAACCATGTGATCAAGTTTCACAAAGTGATGTGGAATAATTATAGTGAGCAAGATGCTATGTGGGAAAGGGAAGATTATTTATGTGAGGTTTATCCCTCCTTTTATGAAAAATGGTAGGTCTTTCGAATCTTAGGGATGAGATTTCTATAAGGGGGAGGGGCTGTAACACCCTAGGTGTTAGGCTTGCACTTTTGCACTTGCATTGCATGAGCCTAAGCATATGAAGTTCATCTCAATTACCTTACTTTTGTACATATGATGATAGCTATATGCATGTATATGCTTGCCATTATGTGTGACCAATGTATGAAATGCTTTATGGGACCTTAGGGGTACCTTAAACATGTTTAGAATGTCACATGGAACAACTTTGGTATTCATGACTTGGACCAATTTGGCCTCTAAGTCATGGTTATAGTGTAATTTACCATTTTCAAGTTGTAAGTTTGACCTAAGTTGAACTATAGCATAGAGTGTTTACATGGTAGTGCACCCTTAAGCAAAGTTGTAGTACTTGACTAGAGTAACAACTTTTATTTTTGGGTCAAGAGCTAATTCAGTGCCTAACATGGTCAAATAGGGCTCACAAGAATAAAAATACTATTTTCAAACTTAGAAATTACTCTAGTCATAAACCGGTTTTCAGTTTCAAGTGACATACTTTGAAGCTTTGCAAATTGAAAACCATGATGAATTAGATGTTACTCTCTAAATCAAAGTTGTAGACCACATGTAGCTCTACAACTTTTAGTAATGGAGTTTTTGCTAACTCAGCCACGGATTAGGGGGTATAGGAGGATGAACTTGCGCTAGTCAGTCGCTTCGTCAGGGCAAATGGATGCGAATGTCATGCCAGTCAGTGGTCGACCGACCATAGGCCGCACATGCTTGTGTGGTGGCCATACGCCAGCATTGACCTGGCCGGTTGTGCAAAGGGGAGTTAAGGGTGAGGCGACATTCGCTGCTCCATTCATTTCCCACGCTCTCGCCCTCGCTCGCCTTCCTCTCGCCCGCCAAGCAGCAACACCACCATCACCATCGCCGCCATGAGTTCGCCGCGCTCGCTCGCTGCCACAGAAGCACCATTGTCCAATTTCTCATGCCAATACCTTTGTCTTGCTCTGCTCTACCACCTTGAACCACCATTTTGACCGCTCGAGCCCAGGTGAGGTCATATTCTGAGTCGTCGTGCCTGCCATGGGCGCGGTGCGTCGCCGAGCGCAAGCTCACCATGGATAGCCACAACACGTGCACCTCTGCTCTTTCTCTCCCTCATCTAGTCTTCACTGTAGGTCATAGGATCTAAATCCACCATCCCTTTTAGATGCTACCACCTGGTTGCGTAGGAACACGTCGCCACTCCCGCCGCAGCCGCCGTGGCACTCAAGCTCACCGTTGCCGAGCTGGCCCATCGCCTCCATCCTCTCTCACGTGCCTTAGGTTGAGTAACCATAGACCTAGCAAGTGGCATGATGGATACCCGCCTCTCGCCGCTATCTAGCCAGAACGTCGAGAGCACAACCATGCTCTGTGCGCCGCCGCAGCGGCATGCACACGGTTGGAGCTCACCGCCGCCTCACCAGGACCCTAACCACCTCAGCTAGCTTCGTTAGGTTACCGTAAAGCCATGACACACCTTGTCTGAGCACACCTGTGGCAAGAGAACGCCGGCGTACCACCACGCTACCTCCATCGTCCGCCATCACCGTCGACGAGGGTGCTCCAGTGCACCGCCGGTCCAACGAGGAGTACGACTGGGTGTGGGGGAGCGCGGGGAATGCAACGGGGATGACGTGATAACCAGAGACCTCACCATCGGTGAGCTATCGCCGGTCAAATGCCATCCTATGTTCAGTTTTGCTGATGGGTGGGTCCTGTTGACCGCGGGCCCCATCTGTCAGTCTATGTGTTTGTTTGATTTTCTTATTTCTTTCACAGATTTGAATACCAACTTCAAAAATTCATATCTAGAGCTAGGAGTGTCCAAATTGAGTGAACCAAATTTTGTTGGAATTCTCATGAACGTGTAGTATTTGATAAAAATATGGAAAGCACTATTTATGGTATTTTTTGGGAGAATAAAATGGAGCTATATAAATGCTTTTTAAATGTTTTCAATCTTATAAAATGCCTAACTTGAGCTAGAAAAGTGATAAAAATGTTATTCCAATTTTTATGATATTATGTTGACAGTGATCTAGCTAAAAAATACTAAACCTATAGTAAGCATGCTTGGAATATGGTATTCCTATTTAATCTTAAATAATTGCTAGTTTCTAGTGAAAATAAATGAGGTAAAAATACATAACTAATGATCATGCAAATTTTTACACAGAGTTATGGCACTAGGATACATGTAAGAAAAATATGAAATCTATTGTTTGACACTTTTCACTAGGCTAAACTATTTTTGCTAAAATGAGCCTATGCAACTTGTCATTTTTTGTAAGAGATGGCTATATTTATCGAAATGGCATGAAATTTGTACAATAGACTTCTGGGAGCATAAGAAGGCTACTATAATTTTATTAGAATTTATGGTGCACCTTTGATATATTTTCCTTATTTCACCTTAGTGTCCAAATAAATTAATAAATGCATTTAAATAATTTACTTGGGCTTGACCATCATGTTTTCTAGAGTGTATATGATGCCTATGAATTGTTGGTACCATTGGTTGTGCCCAAATTTGATTGCTTGTATGCAGTGAAATATTAATTTCTCTATAATTCAATTTTAGTGATTGTTTGGACAGTTTTGGTTGTGAAGTAAATTGCAGGGGTAAGATTATGTTTGCTGTAAATATTGTCAATAAAAAAGTTGTAGATAACTTACTTATATTGATTGTGTCAAATTTTCATGGCAATAGGCTAAATGGTTTGAGAGTTATAGCTGTTAGAAGTTGGTCTCCAGAAATGCTTATTCTCTTGGAAATTTCTAGATAAACCTAGGAAGTTTACCTATTTTGACTAGGATAATGATTGAATCACCTCTTGTTTGTTAAATGAAAGTTGTAGAAAGTTTTATAAGCTTTCCAGAAAGTTCAATATCATAGTATTGTGTTGAGTAGAACTCTAGATATAACCAAATTACGTAGCTGCTATTTATAGCAGGAAATGACTAAGTCAATTGTAGTTGTTTGTCTTATATGATGCTTGTGTAGATGCTTAGGCTAATTGAGATTAGTTCTTAGCTACAGGTTCTAGGCCTCTTACTGATGATGAACAACTTTACCTTAGATTGCTAGAACTTGGTGAGTGTATGTTTCTTGTATTATAGGAGAGATATGCACCTACTCAATAAAAATCAACTAGAAGAAAGTTATACATCTACTTGGTCGACGAGTGTTAAACTTATCATACACCTTGTGGATAACCATGCTCATGCATACACAATTTATCATATTATCTCATCTCTTATGCATTCATGGTACTCATTTGTTCATATGCATGCAATAGGTTCCCCGGAAAGGAGTGACGCTTCTCACGTTCGAACCCGAGCATCAGGAGGAGCAGCAGGCAGCCCAAAAGTAGGAAGTTTCAGGTGGAAGGAGGAGTCAACGTAGAAGATCTCCCTGAGTGTCCCGACCACCAACCTTCCTCATTCTTGAAAGGCAAGCCCCGGAGCATTATAAGCTTCCTATGTTTTTACAAATATCAATTGCTGTGCTTTATGTTTGATGCATTAGGTTATAAAGACTTAATTGGAACCACTTGCTGCATATATTATCCTTGTCCAGATAGATATATCTTGAATCCTTGGTAGGTCTAGGATTGAATATATGCTTAGCCTTGCTTAGTCTGGTCAAAGTCAGGTGATTTCCGATCACCTAAAACATATAGGTAAATAACTGATCACGGTTGGCTATAATTGCTATCGTGAAAATAACCGTGTGTTGATGAATAAAAAGGAGACCGAGCAGGATTGTGATAGAGAAACACAAGGCATGGAGGTCTTGGTGCCTATTTATCCCCGTCTATGTCGGTTAAGGACCGATTCACTGTACGTCCTCATGTCATGTTGAACGCATGCCTAGCACGTAGTTGGCTAGATAAGTCGTTATGACCGCAAAGCCAAATAGCTTAATTCAGGCTGGGCCTCGGTAAGTGAAAGTGCACACACTGGAGGTAGTAAGGATATGGGGAGAGCCAATGGCGTAAGTCCAAGGGCAGGTTCGAGTCCCAATCTTCCTAGCAGATTGGTAGAATCTCTGAGGGCACGACGCTGATTGGACCTGCGAAGTTGGTTCCTGAGTTGTACCAAAGGTGACCCGATGCGACCCTAATGGGGAAAGTATGGGTTTGTGTTAGAAATAATTCCCTAGCTGGGTATGAATCGATTCGAATCGTCATCTCTCCCGAATAGTGAAAACTTGACTGAGCAGCGGCAACATAGAGTAACTTAATGGATACTTGATGGTTATGATGATGCTCAAATTATTCTTATAACTGGATATGGTTACTAATGCTTGTTAGTTTAATCAAGTGATTGCTCTAGTACAGGTGCTAATCTAGAGATGCTTAATTGAATAGGTATCCAAATTGATGCTAGAGATATTAAATCTCCAAGTTATGTTACTTAAGCTTTTATGCAAAATGTTGTCAAGCTAGCTCCACCAATAAAGCCTTGCATACTCCTTGGAGTCATATTATTTCTGGTTTTTGATGGGTAAGTCTAGCTAAGTATATTCTCATACTCAGGGTTTATTCCCTCTTGTTGCATATGATATGATGTACCTTGGGTACTGTAAGAACTGCCTTCATCCTGCCATGGATGAGGACTAAACCATGGGGCATGGTACTCCTGAGTTATCCCCTCTATTCTGCTTTTGCTGGAATGACCGTAGCACTAGCATGTATTTGAACTAAGTGTGATGTCGATGTTAAACAACTTTGCTTCTGCTATTTAAACTTGGTTTGTAATAACTATGTGAACTTCGATGTATGTGAGAAAATTGTGAACTATTTGTGAACTATAATGTAACATGTGATTGGTTATGTTGAATCATGTACGATCTTGGTTTGTATGTTGGTTTGTTTGAGATCCCTTGTGATTTCACTGGACTACCGGGTTTATATGGGCTCAAGTATGACAGTTTGATCACTTCGGCGATTGCTATTGTACTTGTACTCTTATAAATTGGACGATTCTATTATAATATCCATATTACTTTTCTAACAATCTGAATGTATGAACACTTTGTAGTACCATTGCTACGAAGTGCGAGGAAGACGAGGCCTCGAACTCATGGAATTTTGCTTGACAAAATGAGCAAATCAATTGGAGGACTGAGGATGCCCATTCTCTTAAAATCAAGATCACGTACACACCACCCAAATATGCACTACTCCTATGTTGGGAGTACATGCAAAAACATGTCTTCCATCTAGATCCATCCAAAAATGTTCTACTCCTACACTAGGAGTAAACACCAAAAACATGCTTGTTAGGTTTTCCACCCACCAAATAAATGCTCCAAGTTCTTGTTGCTATCTCTTAAAAGTTTTGTTACAGAAAAAAGACATGGGGCTATGCAAAAGTTATTCATAAAAAAGAGAAGAGAAAAAAATGGGCACAAAAGTGTCTGAGATATTTAAAACAATGGGTACTTAGATGCCCGCCTAAAAAAGAGAGAGATGAATAAGATAGCCCATGTTCTCTTGCAAAAATGTTTCCAAGTTTCAAAAGAGAGATAAGTTTTCAAGGAGCAAAGTAGAATTAGGTTAGCCACCACATATATCCACCATATATCAACACACATGCACATCTAATTTGATTATATGACTCAACTCTCGTTGGATCCGTTGTTTGACTTTACAATATATGCATTGCAAGTATGCTCTAGCTTTCTCCCTACCTATGAACTCCACATAAGCCTTAGTGGTAGGAAGAGAAAAAGGCATAACATCTTTATTGCCTTGGTGAGGATCCACAAATACCATATATATTGAGATACTTAAGAGTGTCATACAATGGAATCTCTAAGTTTTATTTCAAAAACTTATAAAAACTCCAGAACAATGGTGGAACAAAGAACTTGAGGCATAGTGCTTGACTTGATCTTTCCGTCTTTCAATTGCTCAAGACCTAGGTGAAGGCTAAGAAGCCCCATGGTTGAAGGTAATATGGGTAAGTTTGAAAGTCAGATCAGTTTATTCTAATCCAGAGCAGAATTTTTGATTGAATGCATGTATAGTTTTGAGGCGTGAAAGCATTATAGCAACTCCTGATCCATTGTTCAAAGTTTCACTTTGCTCAGGGACTAGGCAAAGGGTAAGCTTGGGGGAACTTGTTGATGGTTGTTAATGTCAATCATAAACTGTCAACATATCCTACATATATACTTAATTCCATCACCAAACATAGGTATAGGGGTTTAAACTAATAAATTCCATGAGCTTTGGTGAATATATGACTGCAGAAGGATTTAATCAGAAAACTAGCAAGGAGGACCTATTCATCAAAGTAAAACACGTTTATCCATGATGGCACTGACTTGGGAAGACTCTAGAGCACTCAAGAAGGTGAACGCCTCATAGAGGAGGTAGTTGAGGTAAGGTGTCCTCTAGTCGGCCAGAGGGTCTGGCTCTGTCGCTGGATCCTCGTCAAGCTCCATGACTTCAGGGTCAGATAGAGCCAACGGCTGGTTAGCCCCTGAGCCTAGGGCAGGTGGGCCATCACCGGCTTGTTCTAGCTCCTCATAGCAGACTGAGGGCTTGTATTGATCGCTAGCGAAGATGCCCATCAGCACCGGCTCTCGGCTAGATGCCATTTTCGCCAGCGCGTCAACCGCCTCGTTGAGACGCCTCGAGATGTGATTGAGCTTGAGACCGTCGAACTTGTCCTTTAGCTAGCGAACGTCTTGGCAATATGTAGCCATCTTGGCATTGTGGTAGCTTGATTCCTTCATGACTTGGTCGATGACCAGCTGGGAGTCACCCTGGACGTCGAGCTGTCGGATACCTAGCTCAACAGTAGTACATAGGCCATTGATGAGTGCCTCATACTTGGCCACATTATTGGAGGAGGGGAAATGGAGGCGATCAGTGTGTACCTCGAGGGGCGAAATGAAGACCAGCCCTGGGCCAGCGCCTTTCTTCATCAGTGATCCATCAAAGTACATCGTCCAGTACTCTTAGTCGATGACTGCTGGTGGCATTTGGACCTCAGTCCACTCTACAACAAAATCAGCCAGCACTTGAGACTTGATGGCTAGTCCAAGGGGCATATGAAATGCCTTGACCCATCAGCTCAAGTCCACACTTCGTGATTCTTCCTATGGCATCCTGGTTTTGGGTGACCTCGTCGAGAGGGAAGGACATCATGACCATCACTAGGATGCAACTCGAAGTAGTGACATAACTTTCTCTTAGCGATGAGGATGGTGTACAGGAGTTTTTGGATTTGGGGGTAGCGAGTCTTAGAATCAGGACGCTACACTCTGAGGGTGTGTCCCTCTTCTTCTCGCTCCACCACTAGGGCGGCACTGACCACTTGCGTGGTGGCCACAATGTACAGCAGAAGCAGTTCCCTATTGGTCGGAGGGACCAGGATCAGGGCCTTCATCAGAAGCTGCTTGACTATGTCAAGTGCCTCCTAGGCCTTAGGTGTCCATTTAAAATAGTCGGTCTTCTTCAGGAGCCAATAGAGGGGGAGACCTCATTCACCGAGGCGCGAGATAAAGCGCCTGAGCGTGGCGAGGCACCCTATAACTTGTTGTACCCCCTTTATGTTCTGAATTAGGCCCATCCTTATGATGGCCAAGATCTTCTCTGGGTTAGCTTTGATGCCATGCTCAGAGATCATAAAACCCAGCAGCATACCCCTTGGGACCCTGAAAACACACTTCTCGGGGTTGAGCTTAATGTTGTTTGCTCAAAGTTTTGCGAAGGTCTGCTCTAGGTCGGCTATGGCCTGGTCAGCCTGTTTGGACTTGACCACAATGTCATCCATGTAGGCCTTAATGGTTTGCCTGATGAGGTCCCCAAAACATTTGAGCAAACAACGCTGGTACATAGCCCCCATGTTTTTTAGACCAAACGGCATCGTGACGTAGCAAAATGATCCGAATGGGATGATGAAAGATGTTGCGAGCTGGTCAGACTCTTTCATCATGATTTGATGGTACCCAAAGTATGCATCAAGGAAGCAAAGGGTTTCGCACCCCAAGGTTGAGTCGACTACTTCATCTATGCGTGGTAAAGGAAATAGATCCTTTGGACATGCTTCCTTGAGACCCATGTAGTTGACACACATTTTCCATTTCCCACTCTTTTTTCGTACTAGAACAAGATTGGCTAACCACTCAAGGTTGTATACTTCCTTGATGAACCCAAACATGAAAAGCTTCGCAATCTCCTCGCTGATGGCCCTACACTTCTTCTCACCGAAGCAATGCAGGCACCGCTTCATCAGTGTGGAGCCTGGCCTAATCTTTAAGGCATGCTCGCCTAGCATGTCCGAGGGTTTCCATGCAAAGATGTCTCTATTGGCGTGGAGGAAGTCGATGAGCGTGTTTTCCTATTCGGAGGAAATCATGGTGTCAATGCACACCACTTTGCCCTTGGAGCCGCTAGGGTCTATGAGGACCTCCTTAGCACCCTCTATAGGCTCAAAAGACTTGGCCGACCGCTTGGGGTTGGGTGCTTCTTCGATGACCTCCTTCCTGGTGGCCGCAAGCTCCTTGGAGGCGACGATTGTCATGGTGTGTTCGCAGCACTCAACCTCGCACTCATAGGCACGCTAGAAGGAGGTGCCAATGGTGATGACCCCGCATGGTCCTGGCATCTTTAACTTTAGATAGGTGTAGTTGGGATGGCCATGAACTTCACGTAGCATGGACATCCTAGGATGGTGTGGTAGGTTTTGTGGAACCCAACCACCTCAAAGTAAGGGTCTCCATCCTGTAATTGGTCGGATCCCCAAAGGTGATGAGCAGATCGATCTGGCCAAGTGGCACGGCCTGCTTTCCAAGCATGATGCCATGGAAAGGTGCTCCGATCGGTCAGATGCGTGATCGGTTGATGCCCATGGCGTCAAGCATCTCAGTGTACATGATGTTTAGGCCACTACCTCCATCCATCAATACCTTGGTGAGCCGCTTTGTGCTGATAATCGGGTTGACCACGAGTGGATATCTCCCTAATTGTGGGATGGTCTCTGAGTGGTTGGTTCGATCAAAGGTTATGGCAGACTCTGACCATCGGAGGAAGGAAGGCGTGGCCGGCTTGGCCATATAGACCTCACGGTGCGTGAGCTTCTGGCAGCGCCTGGAGTCATAGGCTGCTGACCCTTCAAAGATCATGAGGCAGCCATCCAGCATTGGAAAGTTGCCGTCCTTCCCCTCGGCATCATCCGTGGATGGCTTGGGGTCCTTCCTATGCTCCCCTTGTTGGAGCCTCTAGATAAGAACTATTTCATAAGACCGCAGTCCTTGTATAGATGCTTAACGGGGAAAGCATGGTTCAGACATGGTCCTTCGAGCAGCTTCTCAAACTGGTCTGGGTGCCCTCGATGGGCTTCCGACCCCCCTTGCGGTCGGTGGCAGCCATGAGCAAGCCCTCGTGCCACTGCTTATTCTTCTTCTTGCTAGGATGGCTAGAGGCTCCATCACTGGCGTCCTCATTCCACTTTTCCTTGCCCATGAGGCAGTCGAAGATCGCTTCGACCACCTCCACGCCCGAGGCATGGCTGGTGACGATGTTGAGGAGCTCCTTGGTGGTTTGTGGGCCCTTACGTCCTAGCTTGTGAGCCAGGGACTCACAGGAGGTCCTAGACAGGAAGGCTCCTATGATGTCAGCGTCGGCGACGTTAGGCAGCTCGTTGCACTGCCGAGAGAAGCGCCGGATATACCCATGAAGAGTTTCTCTAGCCTTCTATCGGTAGTTTTTGAGATCCCATGGGTTTCCAAGATGCGCGTATGTGCCCTAGAAATTTCCCATGAAGATCTCTTTTAGGTCCGCCCAACTTTGAATTTTGTTGGGCGAAAGGTGTTCTAACCACATTCGGAAGGTTGCGGATAATGAAATTGTCATTATTCGCTCCACTGGCTTGGCAAGCAAGGCGATAATCCTCAAGCCACAGTCTAGGGTTTGTTTTCCTAGAGTATTTTAGGATGTTGGTCAGCGGTCGGTACCGTGGTGGAAAGATAGTGTTGAGGATGTGTCGGCTAAGGGCCTGAGGTCCCGGCAAGTCGTGGCTCGAGCTTCGGTCCTCACCATTGTCCTAACATCCACCACGACGAGGGTGGTAGCCACGGCTAGCCCCCTCCCTCAGGTCATTGTGAGCATGCCTGCGGGCATCAAGGGTGTTGCGCGCATCACGGTTACAGCCGAGACACTTGTGCACTAGGACCACAATGCGCGGCGTGCTGCCTCACTGCGCCTGGTGGACTAACAAGTCCATGTTGGGTCACTCTAAGGACATATGTTGGCTAGCATTGAGCTTGTGTCATTGGGACAGCAAGCTCTTAGCCTATTGCACCACCGCACACTTGAGCAGCGTGCGAATCTCACGATGGGCCTGACGATCCTCAGGTGTCGCGGCCCCGAAAGTCCTCGGAGCAAGGCCACCGCAACAGTGATGTTCTGGCTTGCCCGGATGAAGTGTGGGGGAGCTTCATCATCCTCGATGATCCTCTGGTTCATGTTGCAGGCCACGATGCATGCATGCCCACCATCTCCTTGGCGCTCGATCTTTGCTCGAGTTCTGCGTGTTCCTGCTCGAGCTAGAGTCATGCTTCCTCGAGCTATTGGTGCCAGGACTTTAGCTACTCCACCCACAGGCGAGGTAGGGCCCCTGCATCCCTCTTGACCTCATCGTCGAGGTCGTTCGTTGGGGTAGCCTCTCCCTCATGGATGCTTTTGATGTGTCCCTCAGTGGTACCTGCCACGAAACATTCATGAGAAGGGTGATGGCTCCCCCCGCTGGAGTCAAAGTCATAGGGCAAATCTGATTCTCTCACAAGGAGTCATGGAAAGATTCTATGACATATTTGGTCATCCCCATGAACTCATCATTCATGGGGGATAGAGGCATGCATTGTGCCACAAGGTGGCCAATGGCCTCTATGGTGTTGCGGAGATCGGACAGGAGCATTGTCGGGGTGCTCCGAATGAGGTATTCTGGGGAGAGCGGCTCTCCTCTAGCAAGCTACATCATGACATTGGTGAACAAGAAGGTGAGGTGGCGCAAGTCCTCCTAGGATGGTCGGGGTCCTAGGAAGGCACCGAGCCGCTCTAACCTCCCATAGTCAAAGCCGAGGAGCTGGTCACTCCTAGGGATGCGGGCCTCTAGTGTGCATAGCTGTAGCTCCTCAAGCACCTTGACGATTACATCAAGGCCAGCGGCAGGAGCCTACGCCAACCCTCCCTCCATCGTAATGATGAAGTCTAGGTTCTCGAAGCGCACGCGCGCGCCTGGGACCCAGCTAACACCATGACTGGCCATCCGAGACCTGAAGTGGACATTGTGATGCACAAAAGGCCCCTACATGGCACACCAACTGTTGGTATTTTGAGTTACCACCGATGAGTAAATTTATATTATTGCATGTCTGGCTCAGATGGTGTGCTTAGAGGACACGAGGTTTATACTGGTTTGGGTAGAAAGTCCCTACGTCTAGTTCGTCGCTGCTGCTCGTGTTACTAGCACTAAAAGTTTATAGTAGGGGTACAAATGGGCGAGAGAGGGAAAGGATCCCAAGTCTCTGATGAAAGGAGTGAATGGGTACTGAGAGCTCGATTGCTGCTCAGCTAAGTGCTCGTGTCGTGCTTCTGGTGTCGATCTCGATTAATCAGTTTTAATCAGATCGGCCCCCCTTCATGGGATGCCCTGCTTTCTCTTTTATAGGCCAAGGGAAAGCACAGGTTATAGCTGAGGAAAAGAGAAGAACAAGAGAGAGAGAAGAAGTCCTTTAGGATCGTTGGGTCCTTCTTATCCTTCATGCGGGTCCTGCCGACCCTGTAGATGTCAACATTAATAGCTTCGCGTCGCGGTCATGTCCGTTACTAGCACCGTGCGCAGGCCTCATCTATTGGTTATGGCGTTCCATTCCATCATAGCGAACATCATGGTGAGCTAATGCACCTATCAGCATTCGTACGGGGGTTAGGCAGAACAGCATCGGTACGCCCAACATTGTTCTTGATGTGAATCCTCAGGTATGGCCCGTCATAGCCATGGGTTACATCAGGGCATGCCGGTCTCTTCCTAAGTGTCAGAGTTTTGACCCAGTCCTATACGTTTGGACCTGGAGTGTGAAGGGGACCGTGATGCCTAAGAGGGGGGTGAATTAGGTAACTTAAAAATCTAACTCTAAACTATGGCCTCTTTTTCTAACCTTAGCAAAACATATGCAAAAGATAAACTATCTAAATGTGCAACTTCGGTTTTGCTAATGTGTTGTTATCTCTATCGCAAAAGGAGTAATACAATCAATGTAAATATGGAAGCTAAAGAGCAAGGTAGAGATATGCAAACTCTCGTCGACGACTCTAGTATTTTTACCGAAGTATCGAGAAGCACGTAAGCTTCCCCTAGTCCTCGTTGGAGCCCCTCGCAAGGGCCAAGCTCCTAGTCGGGTAACACCGTGGATAGCCTCGGGCCTTTCCCACGCATAAGTGAGTCTTCAACATGCCTTTCGGCAAGCCTCTCCCGGATGCTCCCCACCGTCTTCACTATCAAGCTTCCAGCCAAAACGCTGCGGGCCTTGTTCCCTCCGGTACATGGTGGCGGCCACACCACAAATACGGTTGGTGTGATCTCGCAAGACTACAAGCCCCTCCAATGTACAACAATGGTGCGCGCAAGCACCGAGTGGTAAGTGTAACACCCCTGGTGTTTAGCTTCCACATTTGCACTACATTTCATGAACATGAGCATCATGCATCCCTTCGTGAGCTTATATCACATGAAACATGATTTCGAAACATTGCAACATGTTGAATAGTTTATGTGTGTTGTTTCTTTTATGAAATGTAAAGTGTGCAACACATAAGTGCAACATGTGCCACTCACTTAGTGAAACAAGATTAGTTAATACTATGCAACAAGACCATGAAACGTGTGAAACATGACTATGAAACAATTGTAACATTTCATGTGTTTTTAATTGTTTCAGTACATACCTTGCTTGATTCTTGTGTGACCAATGTGTGGTGTGGTTAATAATCATCTTAAGTAACTTAGTTACACCTAGAATGTCTTTTGGAACATTGTTCATGTTGGTCACTTTAACTAATTAGGTTTTCAAGTCATGGTTGACCAATTTTGGACCCCTAGAGCTCATGTGTTTGACTGTTTAAAAAGTGTAGCTTAGGATGTTTGCATGTCTGGACAACCTAAAGCAAAGTTGTAGAGAATTATGTAAGGAACAAAAGTTATTTTATGGCCATCTCATGAAAATATGCACAACATGCCCAAAAAGGTCCCACAAGTCAGCTTTGAAGGTGGATTCAACACTTGAAATTATTTCTAAGTCCTAAGTGCAATTTCAGTTTCATGTACCCTAGTTTAGAGCTCTGTAGTTCGCAAACAAAGCCAAATCAGCTCGAGCTCCAATTGTAAGAATTATAGTTCACATGTAGACGTTCAACTTTGTTAATTACCTCTTGAGCTAGATCATCACGGTTTAGGAGATAATCATCGTTGAAATTCGCCTATCAGTCGGGACTGTCGAAACTGAAATGAAATTTCAAACTCGCTACAGTGACCGACTGGCGTCAGGCCGTTGCCGCCGCGTGTCCGCCACGCGCTCGGCTCGCCCTAACCGCACCGCGCGCTGGCCGCCTTGAAGTGGAGCATGCTCGCACGCTCTCTGCCCTCCCATTCACTCTCCTTCCTTCTCCGTCGCAGCTCGCAGCAGCAGCCAAAGCGCAGCCGCCCCGCCATCATTGCCGAGCGAGCTCCGCCGTCGCCGAACTCGCGCACCACCGCAAAAACACGAACTCCGTCTTCACCATAGCTCCGTCGTGTCCTCCTCTACCTTCTCCACCTCCTAGCTGCGCCGTTCGTGCTTTGGTAAGGTCACAGTGACCATTTCCGCCGTCACCGCCATGGGCGTGACCTCGCCGGAGATGAGGCCGCCGTGGCCGGGGTAGCTAGGAATCGTCCTATCCCTGTTTATTTGCCGTGTTAGCACCGTGGCGACTTCTGGTAGCTCACGCCGTGCTCGGTTGAGCTAGCCGTGGCTTGCCGTCGCCGGCAGCTCGCGCCGGAGCTCTGCCGTGCCGCCATCACCGGCGACGAGCCACCTCCGTTAGGTCATAGCTCGAGCTAGTCGCACCAATCGATTCACCGCATCACGTAGATCATGTAGGTAACCCTGGTGTCACCGGAGCTCTCGCCATCGGCGAGCTGCGCCGTCTTCCGCGCCGTCGCAGCCGTGTCCTCTGTTTCGTCTCGCTGACCGGTGGGGTCGGCTGTCAGCCGGGTCCCACACGTCAGTGGCTAGGGATTCTTAAGCTAGTTCAAAAATGCAGTTTTGAATGCTGATTTGATATTTTTGTATCTCCTGTTTTGTAGATCCAAATTGAGTAATTCCAATTTTGTTAGACTCACAGTTAGGTCTAGTATTTAAGAAAAATATGTCTTGAGCACTTTATGTAGAAATTTTGGATGAATTAAATAGGAACTTGAAATGTGTTTTTGAATGCATGCAAACTTGTTTAAATCATATCTTGAGTTTCCTTGATCCAAAAATTGTGAAATTTTGTGGGTAAGCTAGTCTTCCTTAGTAGAAGCTCTGGTTAAAATTTGAGAGTCATTGCATGTGTAGTTGTTGAGTTATAGATTTTCTTTTTATCATTGGTAGATACTTGGGTGAATTTTTGTAAATTAATTATGAATCCTATGGCCATGAAACTTGGTATGTAGTATCTTGGTACCTTATAGATGGTAGGAAAAATATGAAATCTGTTGCTTGACACTTTTCCCTAAGGTTTCCTAATTATGCTATTTTTAGCCATTCTGCCTTACCATTTTTGTGTAGGTTGTTATACTTACTCAAAT
This sequence comes from Miscanthus floridulus, assembly GCF_019320115.1. Taxonomy (NCBI): domain Eukaryota; kingdom Viridiplantae; phylum Streptophyta; class Magnoliopsida; order Poales; family Poaceae; genus Miscanthus; species Miscanthus floridulus. Next base: position 172,243,419 of record NC_089587.1, on the reverse strand, counting down.
GGTGTGAAATTTTTATGGTAGTCTACTTAGAGCATGTAGTGTCTACTGTAATTTTTGTAGAATTAATGGGGTAGTTTTCATATATGTTTACTATTTCCACTAATTAATTAAATAAATTAAGAAAGGTAGTAAAAGAAATGTTTTGGTGATGAACACTTTACTTTCTGGTGTTCTTATGATATGTGTGATGAGATAGTAAAGTTGGTTTTGTCTAATTATATGTGTACATCATAAGTTGCTAATTACTTGTTTGCATTATGTCCCTCTGGACAGATCTGGGGACTTTAGAAAGCTCCCCATGATAATTTGGTTTTCTGTGATTGTGATGAATACAAAAGTTGTATATAATGTATGTGTCTAGCTCCTATCAAAATTTGAGGGCAATTGGCCCAGTAGTTTAGAAACTACAGCTGTTTAAAGTTAGGTTGCAGATTTTGCTTATTCTCTGCCTTGTGAGGATAGACTTCTGTTGATGGATGGATTCGACCTGGTAAAGGTTTGAATCATGCTTTGAGGTCTGAAATTGTATTGTAGAAAATTTTATAAGCTTTCCAGATTGTCTTGTTGCATATCATTTGGATTTATAAATCTTCAGTTATGACTAGTTTACTGCGCCGCTACATAGTATTTATTTTGCTGAAATACAAATGCTTGAATGTATGTTGTTGCAAGGTTCTCGTTGATTGTTTAGGGGTTAGCCTAACTTAAGAATATGCTTAGATGCAGGTGCTAGGTCATTAACGGAAGATGAGCAATTATACCTTAGGTTGTATAAACGTGGTAAGTGAAAGTGATTTGAATATGGCTTAAGTTGGAATATGCAAACTACAGCGAACATGTGCATTCCCCGAGCATCCCCGACATTCGTACATGTGCATCCATGATATTTATCTTGCGCATTCATGCAATAGGTGTGCCGGAGGGAGTGACGTTGCTGGAGTTCGAGGGAGCCAACCAGGAGGAGGAACCCGAAGTGCAGGAAGCCGACGAAGCAGTCGTTGCGGAGGAATTGCCCGAGTGCCCTGACCACCAGCCTTCCTCGTTCCTGAAAGGCAAGCCCCGGAGCATATTAAGCCTCCTATGTTTTCACAAATACATTGAGTATCTTTTATTATTGATGATGCATTAAGTATAGGAATTGGTTGGAACCAATTGCTGCATTATATATCCTTCCTTGTCCAGATATCGCACTGGAATCCCATTTAAGTCCAGGACGGGTTAAATGCTTAGCCATGCTTAGTGCGGTAGAAGTCAGGTGATTTCCTGTCACCTGCGAGCTTTAGGATGAGGTGGATCACGGTTGGCTATATTTGCTATCGTGGAAAAGAACCATGTAAATAATGAATTAAGACCGGGTGGGGTCTTGTGTAGGTTTGAACATAGTGACTCCGTCTGAGTCGTTTAAGGACCGATACGCTGTACGTCCTCATGTCATGTTGAACGCAGCCTAACACTTAGCTGGCCGGATAAGTCGTTCCGACCGCGAAGCCTAGTAGCTCGATTCAGGCCAGGAACGCGAGCAGTGGCGGCACTCTGGAGGTAGTAAGGATGTGTGGAGAGCCATTGGCCTAAGTCCAAGGTGGGTTAGAGTCCCGAACAACCTTGGCAGAGTGGTTCTCTGAGAATGCCGATCTGTTCGGACCCGCGACTCCTGAATTATACCAAAGGTGACTTGTTGCGACCCTGACGGGGGAAGCAGGGTTTGTGTTTAGGAATACCCCTCCAGCTGGATAGGAATCGATTCGAATCGCCGTCTCTCCCGGATAGTGAGAACTTGACTGAGCAGCGGCAACGTAGATTCAATTAATTTAACGATATGGTTAAATGGATGATGATAAGGTTGCCACAATGAATACCTGATATGGTTATTAATGTTTGCACCCTAATAAAGTGATTGCTTAGTACAGGTGCTAATATAGATGACAGGTTAATGGCTAAAAAGTTACTGCTAGTTCAGGTTAAGAGTTGATCATTATTACTTATGCTTTTCTGCAAAGAGAAAATGTCAGCCAGCTCCACTACTTTAAGCTATGCATAATCCTTGGTGTCATTTGTTTGGTTTTCGATGGGTAAGTCTAGCTGAGTACATTCCCGTACTCAGGGTTTATTCCCTCTTGTTGCAGATGACCTCCTATATCAGGGATTCTGCAAGTATTGTCTTCACCCGGCGGGTGATGAGGACTAGATCATGGGCATGATCTCCTTTCTCTTATCTGAATGCTTTTGTGGTCTGTGATCAGCGAACCAGTATGTGTATTTGAACTCGGTGTGTGAGTTAAACTATTTGCTTCCGCATGTTTTACAAGACTCGTTTTGTAATAACGATGACTCTGTGATGGTGTAATCTATTTGTGAACATCTGTGAAATGTTGTAACGTACGATATGTTATGTTGGATTACTGTAATCTTGGTTGTATGCAAGTTGGTTTGAAATCCTTCGAGATTTCGGTTGACTACCGGGTTTATATGGGCTCAAGTTCGAGAATTTGATCGTTCCGGCGATTGTTTTTGTACTTGTGCTCTTATAAATTGGTCGGTTCAGTGACAGTAAGAGGTATGCAAACCTCACTAAACACTAGGCCTAAACCTAGAGCAAGCACACAAGCGGTGGTCTAATCAACCTAAGCACTTTGCAAAGCACCTACGCTAATCACCTAATAAAACACTAAGCACTATGCAAGTGGAGATCACTAAATGGTGTATCAACACCCTTGGTATGTTTCCTTAGCTCCACACCGCTCAAATGGTCGGTTGGGGTCTATTTATAAGCCCCACTGAGAAAGTAGCCGTTGCGGACGAAATCCTACTTTTCTGCTACTGACCGGACGCTGAACACGTCCTGACCAGACACGTCCGGTCATCCCAATTGTTGGAGCCACGAACAACTAATCGGACGCTGCCAGCGTCCGATCACATGCCACTGGACATGTCCGGTCGTAGTTTTGCTACTCTAGAACCTCTCTGTTCTCGATCGGACTCTACTGTCCTACATCTGGTCGATCTACCGCTAGCATCTGGTCCAGCGTTCGGTCACACCTGTTGCTGAGCCAATTGATCAGAGCGTCCGATCACTATGCTACCAGCATCCGGTCCAGCGTCCGGTCACTATTGTGAGCTCGTTTCTTCGTGATCTTATGTACAGCTTGGTTCCTATCTTCATGCTTGGACTTTGCTTGATATCTTGGGTCTTCTCTTATGCTTCTAAGGTCTTGCTTATGGTGTTGATCATCAGATCATCACGTTGCCTTCGTCCAAGTCACGTCTTGCATCCTATTGAACTACAAAACAATCACTTGCAAATTCATTAGTCCAATTTGGTTGTGTTGATCATCAAACACCAAAATCCAAAGTAAATGGGCCAAGGGTCCATTTTCCTTATAGAGTGGTTGGTGGTGGTATCGGTCCCCGTCGAGCAAGGCGAAGCACAAACTCAAGGGTCGGGCGAGGCAGAGCCCGCGACCTTGGGGTCGGGCGAGGCGGAGCCCACCCCTAGAGGTCAGGTGAGGCGGAGCACAAACCCTAGGGTCAGGTGAGGCAGAGCCCATGGCCTCGGGGTTAGACAAGGCAGAGCCCATAGCTTCGGGGTCAGGCGAGGCAGAGCCCGCCCCTAGAGGTTGGGCGAGGCAGAGCACAAACCCAAGGGTCGGGCGAGGCAGAGCCCATGACCTCGGGGTCAGGCGAGGTGGAGCCCATCCCTAGAGATCGGGCGAGGCAGAGCACAAACCCAAGGGTTGGGCGAGGCGGAGCCTACGGCCTTGGGGTTGGGTGGAGTTGTAGTCGCGCTCTGGACTGCTCGGATAAATCAATGTTGATGGTCATTAGCTCCTCCTCTTCGGGTACCCTAGTATTGGTCCCCGAGACTATGGAAGCTATCCAAGCAGAACCTGTTGCTGATGGGCAACAACCAACGACTAGTACTGATGTTGTTTCCAAGGTCCTCTGCCTTTCCAAGGGCAAGCCCCCCTCCCAGGCAAGCAGGAAAAACCTTTTTTGAAGAATGCTGGTATCCTAAGAAGCTCCACCAGAGCAGAGACATCGGCAGAGATGACACTTTGGGAGCAACTTGCTGGTGAATAGGAAAGTACCAATGCCCTCATCGAACTAGTGGATGAACTAAAGAGGAAGATAGAAGAGTCTGAAAGGGAGTTTGAGGAATTCAAGAAACGGCAATAGGAGGAGTACAATAGGCTCTGTGAGCAAGTCATGCACTTAAGCTCTCCTGGTAATTAACTCTCAGTCTTCAAGTCCTGTGGCTTGATGCAGTGAACATGTGTGGTCTATTGTGTGGACTCATGTGATGGTTTGTTGTGGTGATACTCTGTCAGTAGCTTGCTACTGACATGTGAAATGTTAACTGTTGGTATTTGATTATCAGCTTGAATAATTATGTTGTCAATCTATGTAGTAGTGACAATCTCGAATTACTTTTCTGATGTAATTAGTCCTGCACGCGGTAGAACCAGGACAGACATTAGTTGTTTTAGTAGTCCATACATGTTTGTATCCTGAACTAATTGTTGGGTTCTATGGACTAGTTGGATGGCCCTTGATAGTTGCCATCACTGTATTTTGTGGTTCATCGACTCGCAGTGTTACCAGGCAGGCACCCCACTACTATAAACCCTATTTTGGATACCTATGCAGTTTCATTATGAGTTATGCATTACATGTAGTTTGGTTAATAATCTTGTTCACTCTACACTTAGAGTCACTCACTAATCTAGTAGAAGCCTTTCATATAAACAATGGAAATGGAAACGCTTAATTGCTTATTGTTTAGTTACCTAGCAATGGTAGAAGTCGAGTATGAGAAGGGAACTCATTCTTGCGCGTGTAGGATGCTACACTGGGATAATTAATCACTAAAAGCAATGAGGGTACAACTTGATCTACTTTCTTAATCTAGATAGGATTCACTTCACTAAAAGCTATGAACTTGGACACCATCTTGGTAACTTCACTCATGCGAGGGGTAGGTCATTGTGAGTGTGGGATCTCAAACAATATAGCTCATGGAGCAGTTAAGAACCGTTTATTGGGATACGTGAGTCCAAGTAACCACCCGTACAGACCACATGTTGCAGATGGGGTCGACAAGCCAAGTAACTAATTGCGATCGGTTTATCCATAAAACTGGCAAGAGGGTGGTGTCGGTCGGGAATGTCTGAGACATTGACCGAGCACTAGCTGAACCTTTCATCAGACACTCGATCCGGATTAGGAAAAGATTGGAGAACATAAAAAAAACCCTTACTACCGGGCCCGGTGTATGGAGGTTAGTCCCATTTCTCCGTGTGGGTACAGTTGTACACCTCTACAGAGTTTGAAAGCCTAAAGTCCCTCAGGATGGAATCATTCGATTGCTCCCACTTTCTATACCCATGGTAGCATAACTGATGGAACGCGATGATAATGTGGTGTATATGTGTTAATCACTCTTTTGAATAACATATCTCTTAGTGATAATACCTTAAGATGAATCATGAGCATACCATACTCTTAATGAATGCCATTGCTTTTCTGCAAATATACAAATGCCTAATAAATTATCGTTTGCATCCACCAAATATATATGTGTTGGAATTAAGTCCTACGAGTATGAAATATACTCATGACGTTGCCATTAAGTTGTTTGTAGGTACGTGATGGATTGGGCAGAGCCATGATTCTAACCACCGCTGTATGGTAGCACTTGGAGTGGGCATTCCGATCATGCTACGAGTTAACTTCGAAGTATTGGTTGAGTGATCCTGAGAGATCAACCCTAGAAGGGTAGTCCGATGTTGTCCATTGGTTGGACCAAACTATGGAACTGATGTAAAGATTTCCTTATTCTTAATCATTTATATAACAACCAAGTACTATTCATTAGTAAGTGTCGGTTTTCTAATTGGACTATCATGTGCCACTCAACTTGATCCTGAAGAGGAGTTGCTACGTGTGCTCCTAGGGGCCTCGCGGTGGTGAGTTGGCGACAACCCCCCATGACAAAATATGTCCATTTGCATAAGAGGCCAACCCTCGGGCACAATAGCAAGCCCGAATTCACAAATGTGTCCATTTGCGTAAGAGGCAAACCCTTTGGCGCAATCGCAACCCTGGGAAATTTAACTTTTTGCCATTATAACTAATGGCACCGCTTCAATTGTCACTCTTAATATTGTCCCTATGTATTTACCACTGGAGAGAAGATTTCATAACTTTGAGCCATTTTTGCATACGTGGTAGGACACATAGGCATGTCAACGTGTCTGTTTGAGGCAAAATGACCTTGTTGCCCTCGTCTATTTCTTCTTCCTCTATCTCTTCCTCGCTTGAGCTCCGACCATGGCTGGCAATGGGGAAGATGCTAATCCTAGCCTGCGTGCCTCCTCGACTCCTCCTCGTCGGAGCACATAGCCGCCATGTGTGGCCACAACACTGTGTTCGGCCACACGATGACACCCACGGGCGTGACTAGGAGCTAATCGGCTTGAGTGCCTCTGCTCGCTGGTCTCAGTGCTCAACGCACCGTCGGAGCATGTAGCTGTCGTGACCACACGTGTGGGGCCAGTCATGGCTGGCCGTCGCCGCCGTGCACCTGGGCCGTGGCCTGCCTCCTCGTGTGCTTTGTGTTGTCGTTGTGTGGCAGCACACGCTGTGAAGGCGACGCTAGTGAGGCCCGCTCGGGCCCCGGCCGCTAGTCTATTGCTCCCGGCAGGGGAAGCTGGCGAAGGCGGGAGGGATGGGGAGCTGGCTCACCAGTGCTGGCAGAGGCTGTCGTCGGCCATGCATGGAGAGACACGGCATGACTTGTCCCCGGGTATGTGCGAACCTCCACCGACGATGAAGCAGAGGAGCACGAGCACAAGGAGGCACGGGGCCACCATGTTCATCGCCGACGCTGAGGAGGTCGTGCTCCTGCGTGTGCTGTAGGTGCCACCATGTTCGTCGTCGCGTCGAGCATGGACGTGGACCTTCAGGCCATGTCCCTGGCTGCCTCGCCCCTAATTTTCCCTACGTCCCGTTCGCCGCCGCCATGGACCCCATTGTCGGCCATGGCCGAAGCTCGAGCGAGGAAGGGACAAAGGAAGAAGAAATAGATGAGGGGCAAAAATGTCATTTCGCGTGGCTGGTCTATGCTGTCAGGTCGAGTTGGTGTGCCATGTCAGTGAAAATGGTAAGATTGTAGCAAACATTCTCTCTTCTATGGCAAATATGCAGGGACAATTTTAAGTTTGAAGAGGTGCCCTTGGTTGTAATGGCAAAAAAAATTAAATATTCCGTGTGCCCTTGGCAATTTGCACACGAGATCCCAGCAATGGCGCCGGCACCGTGCCGCGGTCCCGTCACTAGTTCCTGACGTGCAAACGGACCCCTGGTCGTCACCGCCACCGCCACCAGCTCATCCACCTCCGGCATTCCCCGCAACGCCTCCACCCATGGCGTCCTCTCCGCCCTCGCCGTCCCCCGCCGCGCTCATCGCGCATCTCTCCGCGGTGCTCTCCTCGCCGGACTGGCGCTTCCACCCCTCGCTCCCGCAACTCCCTGCCCTCCTCGCGCCGTCCCTACCCCGCACACTCCTCGTCCCGCTCCCGCTCCGCCTCGCGGCCGCAGTCGCCCGCGCCGCCGCGCCGTCCCGCCACCTCCTCGACATCTCACTCCCGGTCGTGCTCCGCCTCCACGCCCTCTCCCCGCCGCCGCTCCGTCCACTCTTCGACCGCCCCTTCCGCTCCCTCCTCACCCACTTCTCCCGCTACGCGCTGACGCCGCTGATGCTCCGGCTATTCGCCCACATGTACCACCACGCCCCACCTGCACCTACGGGTGCTACCTACAATGCACTCATCCGTGCCCTCTGCCGCCGCGCCGATCTCCGCCACGCCCAACGGTACCTCAGCCTCATGGTCCGCTCCGGTTGGCGCCCGGACGCGTTCACGTTCAACTCCCTGATATTGGGTCACTGCCGCACGCAGCAGCTGGAAGTGGCCCAAGACTTGTTCGACAAAATGCCGTTGAGAGGGTTTTCACAAGATGTGGTTGCTTACGCTGCTCTGATCGAAGGATTTTGTGAGGCAGGGAGGATTGATGAGGCCCTGGAGTTGTTCAGGGAGATGGGGCAACCAGACATGTACACACACGCAGCCTTGGTAAAGGGGCTGTGTGATGCCCGGAGAGGGGAGGAGGGTCTATGTATGCTGCAGAAGATGAAGGAGCTGGGATGGAGGCCAACCACTCGTGCTTATGCAGCACTGGTCGATTTATGGTGCAGGGAGCTGAAGGCTGAAGAGGCTGAGAAAATGCTGAATGAGATGTTCGACAATGGATTGGTGCCTTGTGTTGTAACATGCACTGCTGTCGTGAATGCCTACTGCAGGGAGGGGAGGATGAGTGATGCAGTGAGGATGTTTGAATCCATGAAGTTGAAAGGGTGTGAACCAAATGTCTGGACATACAATGCAATGGTGCAAGGTTTCTGCAATGTTGGGAAAGTGTACAAAGCAATGGCTTTGTTGGACCAGATGAGAGAATGTGGAGTAGAGCCAGATGTTGTGACATACAATTTGTTGATTCGAGGCCAATGCATTGATGGGCATATAGAGAGTGCTTTCAGATTACTCCGTTTGATGGAAGGAAATGGTTTAGCTGCTGATCAGTACACTTACAATGTGTTGATTGATGCTCTGTGTAAGACTGGGAAAGTTGATGAAGCTTGCTCTCTTTTTGATGGCCTAGAATATAGAGGCATAAGACCTAATTCTGTGACATTCAATACGGTGATAAATGGGTCATGCAAGGGTGGTAAATTCAATGTTGCTTGCACGTTTTTGGAAAAGATGGTTTCAGCAGGTTGTGCACCCGATACCTATACATATAGTCCATTCATTGAAAATCTATGCAAGACGAAGGGATCACGAGAAGGATTATCCTTTCTAGATGAGATGCTACAAAAGGATGTCAAGCCTTCGACGGTTAATTATACAATTGTAATTGACAGACTTTTCAAGGAGAGGAACTATGGATTAGCCACAAGAATTTGGGGGCAAATGGTGTCACTGGGGTGCAGTCCTGATGTTGTCACTTATACTACTTCTGTGCGTGCATACTGCAATGAAGGCAGGCTTGATGAAGCAGAAAATGTTGTGATGGAGATGAAAAAGGGTGGGATCATTGTAGATGCAATGGCATATAACACTTTGATTGATGGCCATACAAGTATTGGGCAGACAGATCATGCCGTCACAATCTTGAAGCACATGACAGGTGTTGCTTCAATGCCAAATCATTTTACCTTTTTTATCTTGCTTAGACATCTTTTACAGAGGAGGCTAGCAGAACACGTACCATTGAAAACAACTTCTGTGTGGAAGACTATAGAGCTTGCTGATGTCTTTGAATTATTTGAGCTTATGAAGAAGAACAGCGTTCCTTGTAGTGCAAGAGCTTATTTGGCCATCCTTGAGGGGTTTTCTGAAGATAGAAGATTGGATGAGGTGACTTCCTTGGTTTCTCGTATGAAAGAAGATAATCTACCTCTGAATGAAGATATATGCACTGTTCTTGTTAATTGCTTTTGCAAATTGAGGATGTATCCTGATGCTTGGGCATTGCTTTGCTCCATGAATGGACATGGTTTTTTACCAAACTTAATATCTTATCAGCATCTGCTTTCTGGCTTACTGCTGAAGGACAAGCAGATAGGGCTAAAGAAATATTCAGAGGTTCAAGATGGAAAGAGTACAATACCGATGAAATTGTATGGAAAGTTATAATTGATGGCTTGGTAAGAAAGGGTCATCCAGATATGTGCCATGACATGATATCCATATTAGAACAGATGAAATGCAAACCAAGTGATGAAACGTATGCAATGCTGACAGAGGAATTGTCCACCAGGGAATAGGTTGTCAACTAAAACATCCATAGCTCACAGCAAACTCTCCATCAGTCAATCTGTGCTCATCAGGTGCTTGTTTTTCAAGCACAGCCTGTGTCAAGCAACACACGCCAGAATCGCATAGATCATGGATTATTGGATGCACAGTCACACTGTGTTCATGCCCTCAAAGGTAATTATTTGACTCTTTATGCAGTGGCGGAGCTTGCCTCCAAAGCAAGCGGGGGCCATTTCACAAGTCAGTGGCAAAGAAGCAGCGAGCGCTTGAGAAATGAATCAAAGAGTAATAGAAGACTAGCTACCAGCTATGAGCACCTCGGAAGACAAACATGTGTGGCAATGAAGAAAATAGGGAGTGCAGACTTTTACTACTAGCCAGTGATCACGTGGACAGAATTTCTACAAATTGCACGTAGCAAGGGGGGCCATCGCCCAGGATGGGGCCTCCACGTAGCTCCGCCAGTGTCTTTATGTTGCAGCGTTGTGATGTCTCATTGTGATATAATGCCCTGCTGAAAGCTGTGGAAGTAGATATATGATATCAAATTCGTTTTGTTCCACATATGACCGCAAGTACCGTTATAGTATGTTGACTAAGACATATGAAAGTAAAGGTCCAGGACCATGGAGAATAGTCCAGTAATGGTGCATGAATTCTGAGCATTTCTTAAAATAACACAAACTGCTTGACACATGTTTCATGAGCTTTCCAGACCACTCCTTGTACTCTTTTTGTCTCTATGGTACAATTTTTTTAGTCAAAGCTATAGTTCAATAAACTTAGCTATTAACTTGTTTTGGATATAAACTGTGAAGAATCTATTTGTCTATGAATAACAATCATCAATCTGGAATTATGTTTATTTTTGTCTAGAACTGTGCATCGTTGGAGTTCTGTAGAATGGTGCTGCGACTGACCTGAGAAGCTAAACATGGGACTTCTGATTGCTTATTTATGCATTCCGACAACTCGAGAAAGAGTTGAC